>NC_091303.1:8257222-8577222 GCF_038502225.1 Cherax quadricarinatus
CTTGCCCCAAGGGGACACCACTTCCCAAGTGTGTACCACCACTTACCCAAGTGTTACCACCACTTCCCCAAATGTGTACCACTACTTAACTAAGGTGAACCACCTTGCAAACACAATCGCAGCCTCTACCTCCCAGCCGCAGTCTCTCCTCCCATCCGCAGCCTCTACCTCCCAGCCCGCAGCCTCTACCTCCCAGCCCGCCTCTACCTCCCAGCCGCAGCTCCTACCTCCCAGCCCGACAGGAGGCGTCCTAACAGGCTGTGTGGTAACAAATGCATATCCTGGAGTGTGTCTCCGGGGTCAACGTCCTCTGCCCAGTCCATGACCAGGCCTCGCGGTGGATCAGGACCTTATCAGCCAGGCCGTTACTGCCGGCTGCACACAAACCAATGTACGAACTACAGCCCGGCTGGTCAGGTACTGACTCTAGGTACCTCTCAGCCCGGTCTTGAAGACAGCTGGAAGATGAGGACAGGACTCCCACACTCAGTGTATCATTTAATTAATGAATAAATACGTAAGCAATTAGAGTTATACAGCAAGATTTTTTATTTCGTGTACGCAAAAGCGCTAAATCTCGAGGGTTTTAACAGTACCTGGAGAATTAAAATTAATTAAGTTTGATCGAGGAAACTTGAAGGTATTTCCAATGCCTTGAAGCAAGAGCCGTTGTCTAACATCAAGATACTACCTGCCAAACCACGGTACGGGTGGGGATTGAACTCGCGGTGAAGGGTCGTAAAACTCCAGACCGACCTGTCATTGCGATTTCTAGATCACCTGAGGTCCAGGTACTGCCACTTACCACTGCTGAGTTTCAGGTACGTCACTTACCACTGCTGAGGTCCAGGTACTGTCACTTACCACTGCTGAGGTCAGGTACTGCCACTTACCACTGCTGAGGTCTAGGTACTGACACTTACCACTGCTGAGGTCCAGGTACTGCCACTTACCACTGCTGAGTTTCAGGTACTGCCACTTACCACTGCTGAGGTCCAGGTACTGCACTACCACTGCTGAGGTCAGGTGCTGTCACTTACCACTGCTGAGGTCTAGGTACTGTCACTTACCACTGCTGAGGTCAGGTGCTGCCACTTACCACTGATGAGGTCTAGGTACTGTCACTTACCACTGCTGAGGTCCAAATCGCACTTACCACTGATGGGTCTAGGTACTGTCACTTACCACTGCTGAGGTCTAGGTACTGTCACTTACCACTGCTGAGGTCCGGCACTGCCACTTACCACTGATGAGGTCTAGGTACTGACACTTACCACTGATGAGGTCTAGGTACTGTCACTTACCACTGCTGGAGGTCTGAGTACTGTCACTTACCACTGCTGAGGTCCAGGTACTGTCACTTACCACTGCTGAGGTCAGGTACTGCCACTTACCACTGCTGAGGTCCAGGTACTGTCACTTACCACTGCTGAGGTCAGGTAGCTGCCACTTACCACTGCTGAGTCCAGGTACTGTCACTTACCACTGCTCAGGTCAGGTACTGCCACTTACCACTGCTGAGGTCCAGGTACTGTCACTTACCACTGCTGAGGTCTAGGTACTGCCACTTACCACTGCTGAGGTCCAGGTACTGTCATTACCACTGCTGAGGTCTAGGTACTGCCACTTACCACTGCTGAGGTCCAGGTATGCCACTTACCACTGCTGAGGTCCAGGTACGTCACTTACCACTGCTGAGGTCCAGGTACTGCCACTTACCACTGCTGAGTTTCAGGTACTGCCACTTACCACTGCTGAGGTCTAGGTACTGACACTTACCACTGCTGAGGTCCAGGTACTGCCACTTACCACTGCTGAGGTCCAGGTACTGCCACTTACCACTGCTGAGGTACAGGTACTGTCACTTCACCACTGCTGAGGTCAGGTACTGTCCTTACCACTGCTGAGGTCAGGTACTGTCACTTACCACTGCTGAGGTCAGATACTGCCACTTGCCACTGCTGAGGTCTAGATACTGCCACTTACCACTGCTGAGGTCTAGGTACTGACACTTACCACTGCTGAGGTCCAGGTACTGCCACTTACCACTGCTGAGGTCCAGGTACTGCCACTTACCACTGCTGAGGTCCAGGTACTGACACTTACCACTGCTGAGGTCCAGGTACTGTCACTTCACTCTACGAGGTCCAGGTACTGCCACTTACCACTGCTGAGGTCAGATACTGCCACTTACCACTGCTGAGGTCTAGGTACTACCACTTACCACTGCTGAGGTCTAGATACTGCCGCTTACCACGCTGAGGTCAGGTACTGCCACTTACCACTGCTGAGGTCTGTGACTGTCACTTACCACTGCTGAGGTCCAGGTAGTGCCACTTACCACTACTGAGGTCAGGTACTGTCACTTACCACTGCTGAGTTTCAGGCTGTCACTTACCACTGATGAGGTCTAGGTACGCCACTTACCACTGCTGAGGTCTAGATACTGCCACTTGCCACTGCTGATGTCCAGGTACGTCATCACCACCGCTGAAGTCCAGGGACCGTCACTTTCCACTGCTGAAGTCCCCGGTACGTCACTATCACCGCTGAGGTCCCGGTACCGTCAATTACCACTGCTGAGGTCCAGGCACTGTCACTTACCACGCTGAGGTCTAGATACCGCCACCTTGCCACTGCTGAGGTCCTGGATGCCACTACCACCGCTGAGGTCAGATACGCCACTTGCCACTGCTGAGGGGCCAGGTACTTTACTTTCCACTGCTGGGAAATCCAGGCACCGTCACTTACCCCGCTGAGGTCTAGGTACTGTCACTTACCACTGCTGAGGTCAGTGCTGCCACTACCACGCTGAGGTCCCAGGTCTGTCACTTACCACTGCTGAGGTCCAGGTACCCCCACCACCGCTGAGGTCCGGCTTCCACTTACCACTGCTGAGGTCCCGGTACTGCCACTTACCAGTACTGGGGGTCCAGGTACTGTCACTTTCCACTGCTGAGGTCCCGGTACTGTCCCCACGCCGAAGTCCAGGTACGTCACTTACCACTGCTGAAGTCCAGGTACTGCCACTTACCACTGCTGAGGTCCCGGTACTGATACTTACCAAATTGCTGAGATCCAGGTACTTCCACTTACCACCGCTGAGGTCCAGGTACTCCACTTACCACTGCTGAGGTCTAGGTACTGCCACTTTCCACGCTGAGGTCCAGGTACTGTCACACCTGCTGAGGTCCCGGTACCGTCACTTACCACTGCTGGGGTCCAGGACTACCACTACCACTGCTGAGTCTACGTACTACCACTTACCGCTGCTGAATCCAGATACTGCCACTTACCACGCTGAGGTCCAGGTACTGCCACTTACCACTGCTAATGTGTAGTAGTGAATCCAGAGCCACTTCATCTGCGCTTCACAGCCAACTCTCGTTGCAGAGGTCGACCCAACAGATACTCCACATCTACAAATAACAAGATAAAACAGATACTCACATCTGTAACATGACAAGATAACAACGATACTCCCCAAACTGTAACATGACAAGATAACAAAGATACTCCATCTGCAACATAACAAGATAACAACAGATACTCCCCATCTGTAACATGACAAGATAACAACAGATACTCCACATCTGGAACATGACAAGATAACAACAGATACTCCACATCTGCAACATGACAAGATAACAACAGATACTCCACATCTGCAACATACAAGATAACAACAGATACTCCACATCTGTAACATGACAAGATAACAACAGATACTCCACATCTGCAACATGACAAGATAACAACAGATACTCACATCTGCAACATAACAAGATAACAACAGATACTCCACATCTGCAACATGACAAGATAACAACAGATACTCCACATCTGCAACATAACAAGATAACAACAGATACTCCACATCTGCAACATGACAAGATAACAACAGATACTCCACATCTGCAACATAACAAGATAACAACAGATACTCACATCTGCAACATAACAAGATAACAACAGATACTCCACATCTGCAACATGACAAGATAACAACAGATACCACATCTGCAACATAACAAGATAACAACAGATACTCCACATCTGCAACATGACAAGATAACAACAGATGCTACATCTGCACATATAACAAGATAAAACAGATACTCACATCTGTAACATGACAAGATAACAACAGATACCCACATCTGCAACATGCAAGATAATACAGATACCCCACACTGCAACATAACAAGATAACAAACAGATCTCCACATCTGCAACATGAAAAAGATAAAAAAGATACTCCACATCTGCAACATAACAAGATAACAACAGATACCCACATCTGCAACATGACAAGATAACAACAGATCCCCAATCTGCACATAACAAGATAACAACAGATACCCCACATCTGCAACATGACAAGATAACAACAGATACTCCACATCTCAACATAACAAGATAACAACAGATACCCCACATCTGCAACATAACAACAACGCATAAAACAGTATTATCAATAGGACCGGATTTTGACTTTGTAAATCATATGTCACGTCAGGTTCAAAGTGGCCCCTAAATTCCTAAGTCAGAATGGAAAATGGTAAATGTAGGTACCTATATGTCCTAACATGTTGTTTTTAGCTTATTTTACTACATTTATGGTGATAAAACAGACAGATAGATGAATAAAACGCATGTACAACACTTGGGTATTTTTGTTGGGTTGTGATAAAATAATGTTGGAGACGTGTAGAGGTAATGTGAGTGTTGAACCACTTAGTCTTGATACAGACACTAGTGGTGACACCCCCTCAGTAATGTGGGGTGTTGAGGGGCTCAGTCTTGATACAGACATAGTTGGTGACACCACCAGTAATGTGAGGTGTTGGAGTGACTCAGTCTTGATACAGACACTAGTTGGTGACACCACTCAGTAATGTGAGGTGTTGAGTGACTCAGTCTGATACAGACACTAGTTGGTGACACCACTCAGTAATGTGAGGTGTTGAGTGACTCAGTCTTGATCAGACACTAGTTGGTGACACCACTCAGTAATGTGGGGTGTTGAGTGACTCAGTCTTGATACAGACACTAGTTGGTGACACCACCAGTAATGATAGGGAGCCATATGTGTTCACAGGTGATGGTATGATAACATGTTACAAGATCACACGAGATGTGATAACATGTGGATGCAAAAGTACGTAACCTTTATTCGGCGCATGACACACCCTCTTTTTGGCTATCTCCCCAACCAGCGAACCAGGTTTGCAAAGGGAGTTGATGATGGGGCCCGTCGTTCAACTAGTGACCAGGTTCTACCCAATAAGAAGATGGTTTTGGCAATCGCAGAGGTTATGGGGGACCCCTTTTCCTGTCTGCCCTTTCATTCTATTCTAGGCTGGTTAAGCACGGTCTGCTATCTTGTGGCTTCTATTTCTGCTTTGCTTACCGTGAGTGCACTATACTATCACTGTACATAGTGCAATTTTGGGTTGCTTCTAAATTGGTGAAGGATAATATAAGTCTAAACTTTTCTACTGTGTTTGATTTGCTCATTACACCCGGGATAACAGGCTATTTGGAATCCTGGGTTGTAATATACATATTCACCCACTCTACCTTCATCCATGCATGACCAATTGTTTCTTTATATGCATGACACGTACGTCATGTATGATACCTGTAGGTTGTGATATATCTATAGGATGTGTATGATTTCTACAGGTTGTGTATGATACATATCATCATTAATCATCATTAATTCATCTAATGACCATATGAACTATGTATTATTGCCATACTATTCTTAAGTTAATGTTTAAGTTGCCAGAAATGCTCAGCATACAGAGGACTTTTTGGTATGTACACCCGACTATTTTATTCCTCTGTACAACCATGTAATTTGTCAAAATAAAAATCTAATCTAATCTAATCCTAAGGCTGAAGGCTGAACGCAAATGTTGAAAAACATATTTAATAGATGTGTAACCTATTGTATAATAGTGCAACCTGACCAAGCTATGTTTTGTACATAAATAACCAAAAAGGCACAATACCGTGACTGGAACGATACACAAATACCTTGTCGGTATTATATGCCGTTCTTGTACTACTACTACTACCACCACCTCTTCCTGCCTATATATAGCCGTCCTGCTCCACTTCTGGTTAGTGTGACTTTGTCAATGGTCCAAGTCGGACCGAAACGTCGTCGTAAGCTTGTCTCTTTTATGTGCGGGTTATTTGTGTATGTTTTGTACGTCTAGTTTTAAGTAATCAGTAATTTATTAAGTTTAAACTGGCCGTAATGCCAAGGCATGATACTGCCTCTCTTTGTACTACAAATCATTGTAAACCCTCACTGTAAACTACCTGTGTGAAAATACTTCGTACAATACGTCAACCACATTGTAAACTTCCAAGGAGATTAACAATTTCAATTTCAACTGAGTTATTCTTTTCACTATACGAAACAGTTGAATGTGCCAACCCTCGTGGCTACCTAAACTACTACAGTTGTTACTTACATAAACTTAAACTAGTGTATAGCTGTGTTTGTGCCACTCGATTCTATACATTTTAAGAAGCTTTTACCTTGGTTGTGAACAAGTTGATCTGTATTGTTACAGAGACCATAAAGTGATGTACGAGAGAATTACCTTTCAATCTCACAATTTTCAGGGGTAACGCCGGAATATATGTTATTGGGGATGTACAAGTTAGATAAGATAAGATAAGATTTCGTTCGGATTTTTAACCCGGAGGGTTAGCCACCAGGATAACCCAAGAAAGTCAGTGCGTCATCGAGGACTGTCTAACTTATTTCCATTGGGGTCCTTAATCTTGTCCCCCAGGATGCAACCCACCAGTCGACTAACACCCGGTACCTATTTGCTGCTAGGTGAACAGGACAACAGGTGTAAGGAAACGTGTCGAAATGTTTCCACCGCCGGGAATCGAACCCGGCCCTCCGTGTGTGAAGCGGGAGCAATAAAGATAAAGTGTTGCGTATAAGAACATAAGAAAGAGGAACACTGCAACAGGCCTGCACTGGCCTATGCGGCAGGTACAATTCTCCCACCGGCAAGCCAATGTCTTGACCTAGGGAGGTCAGACTAGTCACTTAAGGGAGCACTGCATCCGACCTAGTAGCACAAGCTAGTCAGGTCCAACTCCACCCACTCATTGTTATCCATGAGTGGGTGTGATAAGTGACGAGTACTGAAGTTTATTCCACTCATCTTCAACTCATCTCCAAAATTTCTGTTCGAGGGAGGTGAGAAGTGGCTCAGGTTGGAAGGCAGGGCTAGTTAGCTTGTCTTGACTCAGCGTTAAAGTTATTTTTATTGGGGACTGAGAGAATTTGAGGCCTACTTCCTCCCAAGACATCCTCTTTGCCCCTCCTCTGCTTGAACTGATACAAAAGAACACATCTGAGTATACTTCGCATGATCTCTGAGAATGGGTTGTAAGAGGTCTGAGCGACGTTCAGAACTCTGTAACACAGTTGTCATCAAAGATCTGCTAAATTACACCATAAATTAAGTAAAGATCCTGGACTTCACCTTACCAAAACAAAGCAAATACGGTAGTAATTATGTACAAGGTAAATTATAGGGGAAAAATAGCGTATTATTAGAAGACAAAGGAACTGACGTGTCCCTTAACATCACTTCTGCTGCTTCCTATTCGACAGAAGAAGCCTACTGTATGAGCGATACGCTTCAGAATTAAAGTACCTAACTGTTGCACGTGTATCTTACTTATTAACTTGTTGGTATTGAATACCATTTTCATACTGAAAAATCAAATATATGTTTCCATACATATATAGAGGAGGAGGATGGTGTGTCAGTTGAAGAAGTGACTGGTATGCAGGTGTGAAGGGTAGACCAATGTCAGCTGCCCGGGAATGTTGACTTCCCGGGCAGCTCGAGCTGTGTCTTAGCTGAATACTAGTTCTTAGTTTTGAGTATCTTGAGTGAAGGTGACGCTAATTCCTAAGCTCCTCTTCTCTTAGAAATAGTGTCTATAATCATAATTAGTACTTAAAACGCTTTCTGCCGGTTATGTCCTTAAAATTTCTATAACCATCCTCAACATGTGCACGGAAAGCATCTATCAAACTTCTAAATTTGAGAACTACACCACACGAAGATTGATCCTACTACCTATTGGACACAACCTACTGTGGGGTGTGGACAGAACAAACATTCCAATATTTTGTGAGTTTAATAGACGATGATTCTAGCGTCTGCATTTTATAGCAGCATTTTCATAAGACAGAAGTGTTGCTCTATTCTACTCTCCCTTTGCATTAGGAAGATAAAGATGGATTCTATCATCGTCACTAAAAAACTGAGGAGCTTCATGCTACCTAAGCTAAACAAAGCCCAAAACATTCTGGGATAATATATATACAATCCTTTATAAAGGCTACAATGTATAAAAAAGCAAACCTGGAGAGACCTAAAGGCTCGTGTTAACGAACACAAGTACACCTAACACACCAATGATGAAAAAACGCTTATGTTGAACACTGCTTCTCATCTTATGGAGAAAGAACGAGCTGATGTCAACACCACTGAAGAGGACCACACCCGCAGTAAGTGTTTAGAAGCAGCACTACTCATAACTCTTTTCCCTCAGAGCGGGAGGAACTTTCAAGTTAACCCGGGACTCTCGCCTCCCCCATATATCGTACTAAAGAACATGAACAAACATTGGCTGATACACAAACATCTGTTTCTTTCAGTCTGCATTAAATTATTGCAATTATGTCAGGGGCAGGTACCTACCGTCAAGGTCTTCGGTGAAAAGCTGCACAGTTTTCTCGAAGGAGTCAGATGAGAAAGCGAAGTTGAAGCTTAGTGTTGGCCAGAAGATGTCGGGTCCCTCACATTGTTGTGATGCTGCCCGGTGCCCCCCTCCAGCCTCGGCCAGCCTCTCGTTACTCACCACCACAACACTACACCAATACTGCTGGTGGATTATACTGGTTACACCACCACCAATACTGCTGATGGAGTATACTGGTTATACCACCATCAATACTGCTGGTGATGTACAGTGGTTTACACCACCAAAATACTGCTTTGGGGATGACACTGGTTACCCCCACACAATACTGCTGATTGAAATGGTTACACCACCCAATACTGCTGATGGAGTATACTGGTTATACCACCATCAATACTGCTGGTGATGTACACGGCTACACCACCAACAATACTGCTGGTGTGAACTGGTTACACCGTCACCCAAAATTGCTGGTGGGTGTACACTGGTTATACCTCCACTAATACTGCCGGTGGTGTACATGGTTACACCACCACCAACACGCCGGTGGTGTACACTGGTTACACCACCACCAACACCTGCCGGTGGGGTAAATGGTTACACCACCAACCCCTGGGTGTACACTGGTTACACCACCACCACACCGACAGCTTGGTTTAGAAAAAAACGTAAACAAACACTACGACATAGTATTTATTAGAAAACGTTTCTGTTCTGTTGTTTAAAGATTCGCCTATTCCCGGCCCGGGGCCCTTCAAGTGGGGGCCCGACACGTCCCTGTCAGGGAGTGTCTGAGACCCCTAAGTCTCCCGTGGGAGAGGCAGTACCCCCTCATCTTGTGAGCACAAACTCGGGCTTGGCACCCAACCCTAGATTGATGGACTGAACACATCGACTCAAGGTTGAGGGACTGATTACCTCATTCTCCTCCTGTTCTTCAAGTTTCTCCTATTATGGACTGATGAAACCACTGTGTGGCGAAACGTTTCCTCAATAAAGATACCCAAAGTTTCACATGTGTTAATTTATCACTTCTATATAGGCGGAGAGTGAGGTGCAGGACATGGTGACTGAAGAATGACATAATGAGATGATCACAGGTAGAAAAATGTAATCACGTGACTCCTGTGTTGCTGGGTAGGTGGTGTTTTGTCTGGTTGCGTATCATGTATGTTAATATTTTAGAAATATTGTATTTTCCCAGTATTGTTCTATGGTGAAATTAAGACAATTGCAACATCTGGTATCTTTTTACAGACGTTTCGCCATCCAGGGCTTTATCAATACAAATTCAGGGCATAACGAGACAGTAGAACTATATCAGAAGATGGGGAATCAGTCCCTCAACCTTGGAGTTGAGTGAAGGAGTACATGTCCTCAGAATCAAGATTGCACAACTTGTCAGACACTGCAGCATCATGGGGTCTTGATTCTGGGGGACATGTACATAACCTTCACGACTATGACTAACTACTACTACAACTAACCCTTCTTTGGGAAGGACCTCCTTCCACTGGGGAATCTGACACCAGTGAATATCCCTCGTCTGCTAACACCTGACGTTAGTATATAAGGGGAGGGGCCCTTGCTTCTGCTTCAGAAACTCAAGACTACGGTGCTCTTCTCACCTACTCCTAGGTTGAGGACTGATTACCTCATCTTCTGTATATAGTTCTACTGTCTTCGTTATGTCCTGAATTTGTATTAATAAAACCACTGGATGGCGAAACGTCTACAATAAAGATCTCAGATGTTGCACATGTCAATTTCATCTTTTCGGGATTGTATACCATTCTTGATACATTCTAGGTGTCGGTGACGTGATCAGTGAGGCTTCCCGACATCGTCGACGTCTAAGATCTCGTTCGGCGAGAACGAACTGTGCCTCATCCCAATTTATCAAAGTCCCATGGAGTCCTTGTGGAGGACACAGTCCTTCTTAATCATCCCTGTTGCTGGAGTTTTGATGTTCGTTCGAAAATCCGAACAAAAAAATGGTATTTGATTCTCGGCAGTCATACGAATATTTGTGTTACTGTGTCTGAAAGCCTCCTGATCACCGTCACGAACCATAGTACATAACGCTGAAAAAACCACAAAATTTCTAAGATATTCCCAGGTCACACCACCTACCAGCAACACAGGAAGTCACTTCTAACATACAGAGGTTTGACTGACTGATTCGTCAGGAACTGCGTCCTGACACGAGTCTTACTCCTAAAATGCCCAGTCTGAGGATCTCAAAGAGATGTCAATCTAATTCAGTTGTTCGTGCTGTGATCGGGTCTTGCTGGAGTCCCTGTTTTCCACTGCAAAACATTTTATGAAGATTGAACATTTATGCACATATGGGAATCTTTATTCGGAAACGTTCGCCACACAGTGGCTTCATCACCCAATAAAAAGTAGAAAGGCTAAGGAAGAGGAGGAGTTTGGGTAATCAGCCCCTCAGCCTGGAGTCGATGTTTTCAGTCCATCAGTCTTGTAAAAGATTGTGGACTGAACACATCGACTGTGTCTCAATCTTCAACTTTTCGGTTTTTTACCATTCATTAAAAAATTTTGTTTTATGTACTACAGGGGACTGAGCCATCAGGACTCTCATCAGTATTTTGGGCTGTGTGTGGTCAGTAAATTTGACAACAAACGCTTTTGGGCCCTTTTACCATCATGTATGTTTCACGAAGGTTTTCACAATCATTCTGAATGTCTCTTTGTTTTCCTTGAATCTATCAGGTCGCTTATGATGTCGGTGAAGCAGGGATCGTAGACATCATTTGATGTCTCAGAGGTAATATGAGATGTCCTGGCCTGCTCTCTTGGGTGGAAAAGAGAAAACGGCGGTATCATACGGGCGAAGAGGAGGTCCTATGTGTCACTCCACCTCACTCTCCGCCTGTAACTGTCTTTTAAGTGATCAGTTTGGACCGAAACATTTTCTAATAAGACTTAAGAAATCGTAATGACACGATTGAAATAAACATCCCCGCCAAGTTAACTGGTATAGAGTTCAAAATTTCCAGACGTCGGTTAGCCACTAGACATAACAATAAGATTCATCAACTAGGTATTTTACACCATAGAAGGTTAGCACAGGCTTTTGTGTCCAGGGTGCCTGTGCTAACCTTCATGGTGTAAAATACCTAGTTGATGAATTTATTAACGCTTCTAGTGCTAACACTGGATTTTTGAACTTATTCAATCCCCCAATAACCATTTTCTAATAAATATGTCTAGCGTTTGCTTCGTGTCTTTCTAAATCAGTGACATCTTTTGTTATAAATTTTAAATCAGCCTTTTTAAATAAAATAAGGTATCATAAATTTGTATTTTTTATCACAGCCTCTTCCCGAGGCCGGTGACCCGAAAAAAGAAGAAACACTTTTACCTTCATTAGTCTATCACTGTCCGCGACCCTTCAACTACAAATATTCCCCTCCTTCCAGAGTGCAGGCACTCTACTTCCCACCCCCGGATCAAATCCGCTAACCAAACCTGAATCCCCTTTACAAATGTTATCTTGCTCTCACTCCAACAGACGTCAATTCCCAAAACCATTTGCCTCCACTCCCCCAACACGTTCCACACACGCCTGCTAGATGTCCTATCAACAAAACCTACACATATCC
Source organism: Cherax quadricarinatus (assembly GCF_038502225.1). Taxonomy (NCBI): domain Eukaryota; kingdom Metazoa; phylum Arthropoda; class Malacostraca; order Decapoda; family Parastacidae; genus Cherax; species Cherax quadricarinatus. Next base: position 8,269,615 of record NC_091303.1, read on the forward strand.
CCCCCTCCAAGCTACCAACTTATCCTGCATATTATTCTAGACACACCAGAGGGCAAGTCATAGCCAGTAATTCAACTTTTCACATAGAAAACTGAAAATTCAAATGGAAAGTTTACCAGGGTTGTCAGGAAAAGACCCAAAGTAAGTTACCTTACAAAGCTATTGAAAAGTGTAATTTTTTTGGAAATGTAATTGAAAAAGGGGCATCGAACATTGAATAACACCTATGAAGGCCTTTCCCCGGTGCTCAATTTCGGATGTATTTTTCAGTCGAATATAGAAAATCGCCATGTACGTACAGAGCTGCATGTAAGAGAACTGAGTTTATGGTTTTGATGAAATTGTCTGTACAAAAATAGTATATAAGAACATGAAAGAAGGAACACTGCAGCAGGCCCACTGGCCCATGCGAGGAGTCCAATTCTCCCACCGGCAAACCAATGCCTTAACCTCAAGAAAAGATGAAGGATGACACATGCCCACCCATCGGGATATCTATTGTAGACGTTTCGCCATCCAGTGGCTTTGTCAGTACAAGTTCAAGGACATGATGAAAAAGCTGTAGAACTATATACAGAAGACTAGGTAATCAGTCCCTCAGATACAGAAGCCCGGTAATCAGTCCTCAGATACAGAAGACTAGGTAATCAGCCCCTCAGATACAGAAGACTAGGTAATCAGCCCCTCAGATACAGAAGACTAGGTGTAATCAGTCCTCAGATACAGAAGACTAGTAATCAGCCCCTCAGATACAGAAGACTAGGAATAAAGCCCCTCAGATACAGAGACTAGGTAATCACCTCAGATACAGAAGACTAGGTAATCAGTCCTCAGATACAGAAGACTAGGTAATCAGCCCCTCAGATCAGAAGACAGGTAATCAGTCCTCAGATGAAAAGACTGGGTAATGTCCTCAGTTTTGGAGGCTGAGGACATTACCTCAAGTTTTGTATGATTTAGTGTTCTGATTATGTCCGGGAATCTGTATTGATAAAGCCACTGGAGGGCAAAAGTCTACAAAGATATCCAGATGGTGGACATGTCTAACTTCATTACTGCAGAGTTCTGGGAGTTTACCTGGAGAGAGTTCGGGGTCAACGCCCGCCTGGGACAGGAGCCTGATCACCAGGCTGTTACTGCTGGCTGCACAATCCAACGTACGAGCCACAGCCCGGCTGGTCGGGTACCGACTTTGTGTTGTCCAGTGCCTGCTTGAGGACAGCCAGGGTCATGGTAATCCCCCCATGTATGCTGAGAGGCAGTTGAACAGTCTCGGGCCCTGACACTTATTGTATGGTCTCTAACGTGCTATGACACCCTGCTTTTCATTGGGGATGTGCATCGTCTGCCAAGTCTTTTGCTTTCATTGTAAAATGATTTCGTGTGCAAGTTCGGTACTAGTCCCCAGGATTTTCCAGGTGTATATAATCATGTATTCTCCGCCTGCGTTCCAGGGAATACAGGTTTGGAACCTCAAGCACTCCCAGTAATTGAGGTGTTTTATCTCCGTTATGCGCCGTGAAGGTTCTTGTACATTTCTAGGTCAGCAATTTCACCTGCCTGAATGGTGCTGTTAGGTGAGCAATATTCCAGCCCAGATAGAAAAGCGACCGAAGAGTGTCATCATGGGCTTGGCATCCTATTTTTGGGTTCTCAATCCATCCTTCATTTTTCAGCGCGTTGATTTAATGTTATGGCCCTTTAAGGTGAGACCCTCAGACATGATCACTCCCAGGTCTATGACGTTGGTTTTTCGCTCTATTTGTAGCGGGAATTTGTTTGTATTCTGATGAATTTTTAATTTCCTCATGTTTCCCATATCGGAAAATTTGAAATTTCTATCGTTGAACTTCAATTGTTTTCAGCCCATTGAAAGATTTGGTTGATGTCCGCTGGAGCCTTGCAGTGTCTGCAAGGGAAGACACTGTCATGCAGATTCGGTGTCATCTGCAAAGGAAGACAAGTGCTGTGGCTGACATCCTTGTCATTCGATATTAGGATGAGAAACAAGATGAGGAGGACTGTGCCTTGTGGAACGAGAGCTTATCACCGTAGCTGCCTCAGACTTTACTCTGTTGACTACTACTCCTGTGTTCTGTTTGGGAAATTATAGATCCATCTACCAACTTTTCCTGTTATTCCTTTAGCACGCATTTTGTGGCTATTTCACCATGGTCACACTTGTCGAAGGCTTTTGCAAAGTCTGTATATATTACATCTGCATTCTTTTTGTCTTCTAGTGCATCTAGGACCTTGTCGTAGTGATCCAATAGTTGAGACAAAACAGGAGCACCTGTTCTAAACCCATGTTCCCCTGGGTGTAAAATGATGGGTTTCTAGATGGGATGTGAATTGAGGGGTATCTGGGATGGGATGTGTAATTGATGGGTATCTAGATGGTGGCGATCTTGTTTCTTAGGACCCTTCAAATTTCTTATGATATGGGATGTTAGTGCTATCGGTCTGTAGTTCTTTGCTATTGCTTCTCCCCCCTTTGGACTGGGGCTATGTCTGTGTTTAGTAGCTGTGGACGACCCCCGTCCATGTTCTCTCTGCAGCTCTTGATGAACATGGAGTTCCCATGAGTCTGGCCCTGGGCAGAGTGCATGGGCATGTCATACATTCAAGTCTTTTGGTGTCAGGATAATATCAGATAGGCTTGTGTTAACCAAATTCTGTGGCTCTCATAAAAATTCATTTTGATCTTCGACTCTCAGTCTGGTTGGCGCTTCTAAAAACTGAGTCATAATGGGACTTAGTAGCTCACCATTTCCTTGCGTCATCGTGTAGGACCCATCTTGTTTAAGTAGGGTCCAATACTGGACGTTGTTCTCGACTTTGATTTGGCATGGGAAAAATACTTTAGGTTTCTTTCGATTTCATTTATGGCTTTTAGTTCTTCCCCGATTCCTGACTCTTTAAAAAGATTCCTTTAGCTTTTCTCCTTTAGTTCTCTGTTCATTATAAACTGGTTAGGGCAAACCAGCCTAATGAAAATGATGTTGAGAATACTGGGTAAATATAGGACAGTGATAATGAATGAGGACAGTGATAATGATGAGGACAGTGATAAGTATGAGGACAGTGATAATGTATGAGGACAGTGATAATGTATGAGGACAGTGATAATGAATGAGGACAGTGATAATGTATGAGGACAGTGGATAATGTATGAGGACAGTGATAATGTATGAGGACAGTGATAATGTATGAGGACAGTGATAATGTATGAGGACAGTGATAATGTATGAGGACAGTGATAATGTATGAGGACAGTGATAATGTATGAGGACAGTGATAATGTATGAGGACAGTGATAATGTATGAGGACAGTGATAATGAATGGAGGACAGTGATAATGTATGAGGACAGTGAGTAATGTAGAGACAGGATAATGATGAGGACAGTGAAATGTATGAGGACAGTGATAATGTATGAGGACAGTGATAATGATGAGGACAGTGATAATGAATGAGACAGTGATAATGTATGAGGACATGATAATGTGAGGACAGTGATAATGTATGAGGACAGTGATAATGTATGAGGACAGTGATAATGAATGAGGACATTGATAATGTATGAGGACAGTGATAATGAATGAGGACAGTGATAATGTATGAGGACAGTGATAATGAATAAGGACAGTGATAATGTATGAGGACAGTGATAATGTATGAGGACAGTGATAATGTATGAGGACAGTGATAATGTATGAGGACAGTGATAATGTATGAGGACAGTGATAATGATGAGAACAGTGATAATGAATGAGGACAGTGATAATGTATGAGAGACAGTGATAATGAATGAGACATTGATAATGTATGAGAACAGTGACAATGTATGAGGACAGTGATAATGAATGAGGACAGTGATAATGTATGAGGACAGTGATAATGTATGAGGACAGTGATAATGTATGAGACAGTGATAATGTATGAGGACAGTGATACTGAATGAGGACAGTGATAATGTATAGGAGGACAGTGATGTAATGTATGAGGACAGTGATAATGTATGAGACAGTGATATGTATGAGGACAGTGATACTGAATGAGGACAGTGATACCTGAATGAGGACAGTGATAATGTATGAGGACAGTGATAATGTATGAGGACAGTGATACTGAATGTGAGGACAGTATACTGAATGAGGACAGTGATAATGTATGAGGACAGTGACAATGTAGAGGACAGTGATGAGAGGACAGTGATATGTATGAGGACAGTGATAATGTATGAGAACAGTGATAATGAATGAGGACAGTGATAATGTATATGGACAGTGATAATGAATGAGGACAGATAATGTAAGACAGGATAATGTATGAGGACAGTGATAATGTATGAGGACAGTGATAATGTATGAGGACAGTGATAATGAATGAGGACAGTGATAATGTATAAGGACAGTGATAATGAATGAGGACAGTGATAATGTATAAGGACAGTGATAATGTATGGAGGCAGGACAGGTGATAATGGTAATGGAGAATGAGACGGGTGATAATGGTAATGGAAGGCCAGGACAGGGTGATAGTAGTATTGGAGGCTGAGACCCAGGTGATAGTAGTGATGGAAGGCCAGGACAGGTGATATTGGTAATGGAAGACCAGGACAGGTGATAATGGTAATGGAAGGCCAAGACAGGTGATATTAGTGATAGGAGTGAGACGGGTGATAGTAGTGATAGATGAGACCAGGTGATGTATTAGTATTGGAGGCCAGGACGGAATTGATATTAGTGGAGGCCAGAATGGTGATATTAGTGATGAGGTAGGACGGAGGTGATATTGGTAATGGAGGCAGGACTGGGTGATATTGGTAAATGAGCCGACAGGATTGGTTTAGAGAGGACATGAGCCAGGCACTGGGACATATATATATTAAAACATTTAGTCCTTGGATCTTGATCACTTAGCCTCACAACTGAAATAATAGTGTATAGGCAGAAGAGTTGATGGCACATATTGTCTACTCATGTTTTTTAAATCATTGCTTCATCTTTAGTTCATGAAGACATGGTTCACCTGCTCTTGCACTCCTTACAATACTCAAGTGCATCTTCTCTCATATTTACACACCACAGTAAGTATTAGGGGCTGAGACTGTTCAACTGCCTCCCAGCTGTATGAGAGTTACCAATGGGCCCGGACTGTCTTCAAGAGTGCTGGACAGGCACCTGAAGTCAGTGCCTGTTCCAGCAACTGGGCTGTGGCTCGATGCTTCTGTTGCGTGCGGCCAGCGGCAACAGTCCTGAATTGATCGGCCTGATCCCACCACAGGTATAGTCACCGGACTGGTCACAGAGTAATTCACCCAGAGCTCCTTGGGTATACTCAACAGCCCAGAGGCCTACAAAGAAACTGACGACATGGGACCCCTGAGTCAGGAGCACCTAAATGGGAGCGCTGTTGGGGGACCAATAGACAGTGAAAGCAAGTGTTCTTAGGATGAAAATGTCTAGGGCGGAGAAGGTAGTAGACCCACACACATGCTGTCTGCCTATCATCTCCTTTACTACGTCTTACAGTTTTAATTATTTTCTTGGGGCCAGGGGCTGCTGCCTATTCCCCAAGGGCTGCATGCATGCATATTCCTCAAGGGCTGCACGCTACCTGTTCCTCAGGCTGCCTACCTGGCTACAAGGGCTGCTGCATACACATACTTCTCAGGGCTTGCTGCCTGCCTGTTCCTCAGGGCTGCTGCCTGCCTCTTTCCTGAGGCTGCATGCATGCTCCTCAAGGGCTGCTGCCTGCACTCTTCCTCAGGGGCTGCTGGCTGCCTATTCCTCAAGGGCTGCCTCACCTGTCCTCAGGCTGCTGCCTGCATATTCCCCAAGGGCTGATGCATATGAGGCTGCCTACACCTGTTCCTCAAGGGCTGCTGCCTACCTCTTCCCACAAGGCTGCTGCATACATCTCCTCAAGGGCTGTTGCCTGCCTATTCCTCAGGGCTGCCTGTTCCCCTCAGGGCTGCCTGGCTGCCTCTTCCTCAGAAGCTGCTGCCTCCTTGTTCCTCATCCCTGGTTGTAGGTGATTCAGAGGAGAATACCTGCTGCCATCCAGGTTCACTGAGCGGTAACTATACAGCTGGATGATGCAGGGAGCCAGCCTGAGAGTTACCGCGGCCGCAAGCCTCGTGCTTACAGCTTCAAGTTCAGGAGCTACCGTTATATTACCTCAGGTTAGCCGCTGTAAAATGCATAACACGAAGGAAAGGAAAGCGCAGACCGCACACTGCGGCGGGTACGCTATTTCGCCAATACAGCTCTGACTGCTTTCATGAGACACCTGTTCCAATTTTAGTACATGCTTGGCATGTGGCGCCAGCAACGGAAGTGCGACTAATGGAATATATATCGATCAGGCAGAGAACGTATATTCATGGGAATGTGTGGAGATCCTTGGAGCCATAAGATTTATATATTGCCGTCATGGGGCCTGGACCACAGAGTAATGTTCGAGTTGGATCCTGAAGATTAGCTCACCTTCATTCATTTCTCCACGTTCAGTTGAGTCACCTTCTTTGCGTCTCATGTTTCGGCTCCGGATGTCACGGCTGCCCTCCCCTACAGGATTGCCATGGAAACAGCTGGGCTGCCCAGGCTTTCCACCGCTTCTGTTGTTGCGACAACGGCAGCAGAGCAGAGCAAAGTATCGGCTAAAAATGGCAGCTGGCATCAGAGAATATAGGCGGAGCAGTAGAGCAGGGTATCGCAGCCCAGCACCTGGGCAGCAGCAGCAGCAGCAGCAGCAGCCAGCAATAGCAGCAAAGACTCCTGTATATGCACCAAGACTTTTTGTCAAACTCCGTAATTACTGGGCACTTTTCGGCCAGCCATGAGCTTAGGCTCTCCATGATCTCTGAGGCCATGCTTGGCCATTAGCAGGCTAGGAGGTCTTTCCTAACGGCGCCACTGGAGCCACTAGCCAGCATCCACACACCCATCAGTTTGCATGGTAACTAGTGCTGAGTATGACCAAATCATTACATAGCAACCTGCGCTAGGGACAGCGTTGCCTACACCAGCTATTAGCGTTGATAAGATAATTACTTGCACCAGATGCTGTGCCTAGTAGAAGATAGCGATGCCAGTAGCACCAGCTGCCACACTATTAAATTTACCATGGCCCCAATGGCATCAATTTTTCTCTGTCTCAATTTAAGCACCTGATTAGCTGCCTTCTACCCCATCTGACAATGGCAAGGATGCCACGCTACTCTTCCTTCCACTGCTGTATGCCCCACTCTGTGTCCATCCATCTTTACAACAGCAGGATGCCACTACTGTACCTGCTGTTGTGCCCCACTCTGTATCCACCCCATGCGTAACCTTAAGGATGCACTACTCTTGCCACTAACATTATCACCCCACTACCATGTCCACCCCATGCTAGCCTTGCAAAGGGATGCAGCCTGTTACCACTGCTGTGTACCCCACTACCGTATCCACCCCATGCTGACCAACCAGCCAAGGATGCCGCTGCTCTTGCCACTGCTGTTGCTGCCCCCTACCGTGTCACCATGGCCAATGCAAGGATGCCGCTGCTGCTTGCCTGCTGTTGCTTCACTTTTACTCTGTGTCAATCCATGCTGACAGCAGGAGGATGCCGCTGCTGTTGCATAACAGCTGTGCCCCCACTCTGTATCACCGCACTGGCAACCCAGCAGGGATGCCGCTACTGTACTTGCACTGCTGTGTGCCCCACTACTGTATCCATCCATGCTAACCTTAGAGGATGCGCTGCTGTGCCACTGCTGTGTACCCCCACTGCAGCATATCACCCCATGCAGCCAACTGGGATGCCGCTGCTGTTGCCACTGCTGTATGCTTACTACTGTGCTCCATCCATGCTGACCTTAGCAAGGATGCCACTGCTGTGCCTTTACTCTGTATCCTGTGCTGTGCAGCAAGGATACCACTGCTATTGCCACTGCTGTGTGCTTACTCTATATCCATCCCATGCACTGACAACAGGAGGATCATACTATTGCCACTGCTGTGTACCCCCACTGCCGTATCCACCCCATGCAATAACTAGCAAGGATGCGCTACTGTGCCACTGCTGTTTATGCCCCACTACCGTATCCACCCCCATGCACAGCCCAGCAAAGGATGCCGCTGCTATTGCCACTGCTGTTATGCCCACTACCGTATCCACCCCATGCTGGCAACCAGCAAGGATGCCACTACTGTTTGCACCTGCTCTTATGCCCCCACTACCGTATCACCCCATGCTGACAGCAAAGGATGCCGCTGTAGCGCACTGCTATTGTACACTACCGTATCACCCCATGCTGGCAAGCAGCAGGATGCCGCTGCTGTTGCCTGCTATTGTACTTGCTACCGTGTCCGCATGCTGAAACAAGGATGCCGCTGCTGTTGCCCTGCTGTGTACCCCACTGCCGTATCACCCCATGCTGACAACCTTAGGATGCCGCTGCTGTTGCCACTGCTGTGCCCCATACCGTATCCACGCCCCCATGCAGCAGCAGCAGGGATGCCGCTGCTGTTGCCACTGCTGTGTACTTCCACTACCTTCTCCATCCCATGCTGACAGCAGCAAGGATGCCGCTATATTGCCGCCTTAACATGCCCCTTTCGTGTCCATACCATGCTGACAACAGCAAGATGCACTACTGTTGCCACTGCTATTATGCCCCACTACAATATCCACCCCCCCCATGCAATAACCTTGGGGATGCCGCTACTGTGCCATATTATGCCCCACTACCGTATCACCCCATGCTGACAATAGCCAGGATGCCTTCTGTGCCACTGCTGTTGTACCCCACTGCACGTATCCACCCCATGCACAGCAGCAGCAAAGGATGCCTTTACTGTTGCCACTGTATTATGCCACCCCACTGCCGTATCCACCCCATGCAACCCAGCAACAAGGATGCCGCTACTCTTGCCATAATATTGTGCCCCACTCTGTCTCCACCCCATGCTGACAGCAGCAAGGATGCCGCTGCTATTGCCACTGCTGTGTGCCCCACTCTATGTCCATCCCATGCTGTAGCAAGGATGCCGCTGCTGTACCCATACTGTATGCCCCCTGCAATATCACCCATGCACAGCCAGCACCAAGGATGCCGCTGCCTTGCCACTGTATTGTGCCCCACTACCTTGTCCATCCCATGCAACCAGCAGGGGATGCACCCACTGCTGTGGCCTGCCCCCTTTCTGTATCACCTTTATGCTGTGACAGCAAGGATGCCGCTGCTGTGCCCTGCTGTGCCCCCTACTGTCCATCCATGCTGGCAAGCCGGAAGGATGCCGCTGCTATTGCCCTGCTGTACCTGCAAGTATCACCCCCAATGCTAGTGACAGCCAAGGATGCGCTGCTATTGCCACTGCTGTATGCCCCACTACCGTATCACCCATGCTGACCTTACTTAAAGGATGCCGCTACTGTACCACTGCTCTTTATGCCCCCACTACCATGTCACCCCCATGCCCCAATAACCAGCAGAGTGCCGCTGCTGTACCCTGCTCTATTACCTACCGTGTCCACCCCCATACCTAGAAACAGCAAAGGATGCCGCTGCTGTGCCACTGCTGTTGTGCCCCACTACCGTATCACCCATGCTAACCCAACAGCAAGGATGCCGCTATATTGCCACTGTATTATACCCCACTACAATATCCACCCCCCATGAAACAGCAGGATGCGCTGCTGTGCCACTGCTGTTGTGCCCCCTGCAAGTATCACCATGCCAGCAAGGATGCCGCTACTGGCCACCTGCTGTGTGCCCCACTACCGTATCACCATACTGGCAAGGATGCCACTGCTGTACCACTGCTATTATGCCTCACACTGTCCATCCAGCCACTGTGCAGCAGGATCACACTGCTCATGCCCTGCTGTGTGCCACTACAATGTCCATGCCATACTGGCAGCAGCGGGATGCCTTTGCTGTTGCCTGTGTTTACCCCACTACCCATGTCACCCCATGCTGACAGCAAGGATGCCTTTGCTGTTGCCATAACAGCCATGCCCCACTACCATTATCACATGCTGGCAACCTTAGGGGATGCCGCTGCTCTGTTGCCATAACAATATGCCCCACTACCGTGTCACTATGCTGCCAATAGCCAAAGGATGCACTTCTGTACCTGCTCTTCAATACCCTGCCATATCACCCCATGCTGGCCAACTAGCAAGGATGCCGCTGTTGCCACTGCTGCTTGTGCCCCCTTTCTGTCCATCCATGCTGACAGCAGCAGGGATGCACTTCACTGTACCCTGCTGCCTTGCCCCACTCTGTATCCATCCCATGCACAACTGGCAAAGGATGCCGCTATATTGCCACTGCTGTATGCCCCCTGCCATGTCCACCCCCATGCTGGCTTAGTGAAGGATGCCGCTGCTGTTGCCACTGCTGTTGTACCCCACTACCATGTCCACCCCATGCAACCAGCAAAGGATGCGCTGCTGTTGCCATATATTATGCCCACTGCCAATATCACCCCATGTTGTAGCATGGGATGCCGCTGCTCTGTTGCCTGCTGGTATGCCCCACTGCCGTATCACCCCCATGCTGTGCAGCAAAGGATGCCGCTGCTGTTGCATAACATTATGCCCCATACCGTATATCCACCCCCATGCACAGCAGCAAAGGATGCCGCTACTGTTGCCACTGCTGTATGCCCACTGCATGCTCCACCCCATGTGACAGCAGCTAGGATGCCGCTGCTGTACCACTGCTGTGTGCCCCCACTCTGTCCATCAGCATGCTGACAGCAGCAGGATGCCGCTGCTATTGCCACTGCTGCTTCATGCCCCCACTACCGTATCCATACCATGCTGTGTGACAAAGGATGCCGCTGCTATTGCCACTGCTGTTGCTTGCCCCCACTCTGTGTCCATACCATGCACTGGCAGCAAGGATGCCGCTGCTGTTGCCATATGTGCCACTGTGCTCCCACCATACCCAGCAGCAGCAAGGGATGCCGCTGCTGTTGCCACTGCCAACTATGCCCCCATACCGTATCCACCCCCCATGCCAGCCTTGTGGGATGCCGCTGCTGTTGCCACTGCTGTTGTACCCCCTGCATGTCCACCCCATGCTGGCAGCAGCAAGGATACCGCTATATTGCCACTGCTCTTATGCCCCTCTGCCTCCATCCCATGCCCCAGCAGCATCATGGAGGCCCGCGCTATCATGCAAATCGACAGTCCTCATTTAATTCCATTAATTCCCCTTGGCTTTCCATAGCATCATTTATTTACCAACATAAATGTCATAGCCATCCCCACTGTCAAGCATCAATGTCAAGCATCAGTATCAAAGCACATCAGTATCAGACATCAATGTCAAGCATCAATGTCATAGCATCAGTGACACAGTATTTTCCGTATCTTACAGATTCTCTTTTCTTCATCTCATGTTTGGTTAATTTTCCTTTACGTGATTCTTTTTGTATTAGGTTGTTTCACACAGATTTATTTATTTTGAACCATAAAAAGCCTGATATCTGAGATACGTCTGGCGAAGATGGTCAGAAGGCATTAGAATCTGCCAAGATTATCAGTAGAGTAAGTCAGACAGAAACGTTGTCATAGAAGCTCCTCTCTCTTCTATGTGCTGGGTTATTTGTGTATCAATAGAGGAGTGACAGAAGAAATCAAATATTCTCTCCATCGCTCTGAAAGAAATAAACACATGAGCTAGCACTATTAGAAATTTACTTTCAACTTATCCATATAGGTAGGTAGACCTCTGGAACAAGTTTCAGTGTCAGTGTATAATTAAGATTCTTGATGGTCAGATTCACTGTGGCTTACTTTGCACATACACACATGAGTGTGTGTGGCAGCCTAGCCAGCTAATATTGTGTGTACTCACCCTAGTTGAGTTGCAGGTCGAGTCCAGGCTCCTGGCCCGCCTCTTCACTGATCATGCTAAGTCACTCTCCTAGGCCCTAGGCTTTGCATCAGCCCTCTGCTTAGAAGCTATATGTAGATCCTACCTCCACCATCCCACTTCTAGGCCTTCTTCCATACTGGCTACTCTGCTTGGCTGAAGAAATGCTTCAACATCCCTATGATTCATCTGTCTTTATTTAGCTGCTGTCCCTTTTATTACTGTCCAATCTCTGGAACATCCTGTCTTTTATCCACCTTATCAATTCCTCTCAATTATTTTTGTATGTCGTTATCATGTCATTTTCCATGTGTATGTGTGCATGTGTTTTATGTGTATCTATGTATCTATGTCTGTAGTGTAGGATGAAACATTAGCTCTAAACCTTTCCTTCCATAGCCATCAGGAGCTATGATGTGAAGCGTTGCAGCTTAGGTAGGTTGCAGGGAAGATTTTCTCCTTCATGCCACTCAAATAGACTTCCCTGATTCTCTCCCACTTTTTGTATGTCTCATAAAAGTGATAAAATCAGAAATCCGTTCTAACATGAAGGGATATAACTCAAGAAGCAACTTTTTATAATTCAGGTAGTTTCAGAAGGCAGGAAGCAGGCATCCAGCCTGCATGTATAATGCATAAGTATCATATAAGTTTTTACCAGTTTCAAGTGGTGTAGATGCAGAAGCATTTCAGTGTCTGTGAATGAAATTCATTGTGGATTTGAGCGTTCTGAGGTGGGAAGTTCAGTGTCTGCATGCAGAAGTCGGTGTGGATGCTTGCGTTGGAGTCAGTCAGTATCATGGCTATATATCAGCGGTGGTTGCGGCGCCAGCGATTTGCAACAGCAATAAGAAAAACAGCAGAAACAACAGTAAGACAACAGCAGCGCAGCAATGTCGAAACAGCAGCAGCAGCTGAGGCAAAAGAAACTAGCAATGAAACAGAAACCAGAAACATATATACGTACAGTCACAGTGCACAGGTGGGCCTCATGTAGTCAAGATCACCCCTTCACCCCCAGACCCGTTTCCAGTCCAGTCCTGACCCCCATACGCACCTTAGTCACAGCAGGATAGCCCTCCACACACACACACACACACACACACACACACACACACACACACACACACATACTAGGTGCTAGGTGTTGCCAGACGAAATAAAGTTACACACGTACTTAGTGAGAAAGAGATACCCCAAAGGTAGATAGATACATTAACAAAGAATGATGATAGATTTAATTGAGATTTAGTGTCATTATGATAAATATGAATTGAAGATTCATATGATAGATGTAATATTTAGTCATCATGATAGATATGTATTAGTCATATATGATAGATATGGGTGAATGTACCATGTATTGAATGGGAGAAAGTGTAGTGGGATAGATATGTGAAGTGCTTGATGTGCTGCTGGAGATGGGTGCAATCACGCCTCCTTACAAATTATATCTTGTCAATGAGCTCTCAAGAGACATCCTCTGGCAAGAGAAAGTTCTCTTGGGCGATGATCAAAGCTCAACAGAGAGATATTTTGAAGTAGGCAACTCAGACATCAGACCAAAACAACAAAAGTGACCAGAAATCCATCGCACTTTATCTCTCCCATTTCTTGGCTGACACACACACACACACACAAATCATTGGGGTTCATCAAGAGAGGTAACCACTGGCCATTCTCATGGGCCTATCACCAAGACCCATCAACCCTAGGGCCATTATTAAGCTACAGCAGTTGTGAGTTAATGCCCAGTCCACTGACGGACCGATATATCGTCTAGAGTTGCTCTGGAAGTGTAGGTTATGAAAGCTCAGGAGGTATCCGCGTAATCTCTGACACTGTAATTTTCTGAGTCCTTTGGAAGTAGCAGCATCTTTCGCGCCATCAGGATAAACATTAATGATGGAATCTTCTCCTCTGGTATTACTTATTCCACATAAAATTAATGTATTAATTATAAAAATCAGAATACATATAATGACAGGCTGTAGATATTACACAGTACCTTATATGCATATTCCCAAAGTTAGAGTTAGTACACATCCTGCAGCTCCACTTCCTACACTTGTAATCAGTCAGAGTTGTGGCTATCTTGCCTCACCCAGATCCACAATAATGCTTCTTTCACATCACCGCAATCATGATTCGAGGGATACGGCTACCACCACGCCTGTCATTCCAGTCGTGCATCACCCGCCACGGCTGTTATTCACAAACCTGCTCAGAGTTAGCCACATCATCCAGTGCTCGCTAATAGTGATGTAGTCACGTCAGTATCTCCTATCAATCCCATCGGATGCTCCTCATGGGGGCCTTGCAATCAACTACCGACCATTGCATGAAGTGCATGTGTATATAACACTTGCAATATTAGGCGGAGGTAGAATGTGGGCAGGAAACAGGGCCTTATGCTTTTTAGGTACACAAATAGCCCGCATAAAGAGAAGCTTACGACGGCGTTTCAGTCCGGCCGGACCATTTACAAATGACTTTCTAAATGGTCAAGTCGGAATCAATTTTGTCGTCATCAACTCTCTCTTTAATATTCAGGTATTGTAACCTCTTCAGTCATATATTATGCCTTTTTGTTATTTAACAGCACAGGTTATGGCATTTTATTGTGGCGACGTGTTCGTAAATCAGGTTGTAACGTCTACAATAAAATCTATAACCGATGCGTGACCACTTGCATACATGATATTCCTCTAACATTTCTTACCACAGCATCAAGTGTTTAACCACGTTACAATTTTTCAAAGTAAAATGATTCAGCATAACCTCAGACATTTGCCCAGTCTTACCACAGGCATTTCAGCTGTCTTTCGTTTCAATGCAATAAAAATTTTATCATATATTCCCTCAGCCTTCGACCAGCAAGGCTCAGCACTCCTATGGCATAGAGGGTAGTCAGGTTTGATCAGGAAAGGAAAGAGTGGCCAAATTCTTTACAGAGACCCACCCTCACCATCAATCTAGGCCCATCCCATCCCTTCCCTTCTCTTCCCTTATTCCCTTCCTTCCCTTCCCTTACCTTGCCCACTTGTGCCCCTGGCGATGGGATGACAAGATTAAAAGTCGCCATGCCGGTAGAGCTAATTACATCTAACCCAGAAATCTAGATAAGTTTTGGTGAGACCTTCATTTTCTAGGTTACACGTACTGTCTGATCATTTCATTGCAGTAGGAAGGCTTATCAAATAAAACCGTAGTAATTTATTAAGAATAATCTCTAATAATAATAATAATAATAGTAATAATAATATAATAATAATAATAAGTAATAATGTGTATAATAATAACTCAATAACAGTACTGTACTTATTACAGCAATTCTTGCGTAGGAATTTTTTATTGCATTATCATTCAAGTAAATGGATTGTGTTAGGAGTGAATTATTTTTAGTGCTCAACAGTAGGCAGCCCCAAAGTTTAGAGATTTGGAACTTTCAGAAGGTTCCAAACATGCCTCGATAGAGAGTTCCATGACATATGAAAAGTCTAAATCTTTTATTGAATCATTGGCTCATAATAATAAATCTTCTTAGAAAGTACAAGTTAGTGCCAAGGCAAGTAGAAAAGGCAAACTACTTTGGAAAAATAAGAGCAGAGACCAGACCCAGATGCATCGTATCTCTCTCTCTCTCTCTCTCTCTCTCTCTCTCTCTCTCTCTCTCTCTCTCTCTCTCTCTCTCTCTCTCTCTCTCCCAAATGCTTACTACTGGGCCACATGTTAGCACCTCAGTCATCACCCAAAGAATTAATAATCTGCCATCACCGACTATATGCATACAGGCAGCCTAAATCAGGCGCTTTCGTAGTGCAATCAGCACACATCTTGGTAGCTTGCAATGCTGCAAATGCGTGGAAGTCCAACCAGGTTAGTTCAGAGAGCATTCGACCTAGAACGTCCTGAACAACAGAAGAATCTGGGTTATCATTCAACTCCCCTGCAGTTGTTTTGCATCTTATATCACTTGGCCACGGTGCCATATTATATATTTCAGGCCAGGAGTGACAGGAGAGCCGATCCTCCATCCAGTAAGAGGCCAGGACAGGTTTGCTTCCTGGTTATGTTACCTCAGACCCCGGCCTTAATGCCTGCCTAGCTAGACTCAGCCTGCTTTTAAACTGGTTACAGGTTGCCTGCACTCCATTTCTCTTGATCTGGCAAGTCAGTCTAATGAATGCAGTCCGCATTATCCAGTAGCGGCTTCACAGTAACCAGAGCCTATGATGTATTTCTGGGTTCAAATATCTCTAAATTTTGTTTCTCAAAGGTTCAAGCTTATCCTCATTGTCTATTAAACTTCCATTTTCATCATCTAGTGTACTCAAGATACTACAAGGAATGGCCTCAAGATATCACCGATATACCGTCAAGATGCAAATACTGTTGTAAGGTGCCACAGAAGTATAGCGCCAGGATGCCAAGATACACAAGTATAACCTCCAACGATTTTGACCTCTTGGTCAACGATTTACATCTAATTTGAATAATGATAGTAGCGATAATAATAATAATAATAATAATAATAATAATAATAATAATAATAAATAATGTAATAATAATAATAATAATGTAATGAGTCTGACGGCGCAGCAGCCCAAATACTGGCTGTTATATGGTGTGGGACACACAGAAATTGCGGTATATCTTTTTAAACGACATTTACCGCGCCAAATAGGACGCATTTCAAATCTGTTATACAAATCCAGTACAAAGGCCTATTTAGGGCGGCGAGTCGTCAATAAACAAGGCTGGATATGGCACTGCCTGTTCTTACCTTATTGGTATCATCTCTCCGCATCCCACTCATAGCTACGAAAAATATATATTATGCAGAGATGGTTGGTACAGTAGTCGGACGTCTGATCAAATGCTTTGCATCTTATACGGTATTTATACGACTTTTGTCTTCTGGATAAGGCAATAATGTAGGATTACGATCCACAACATCCTGGATTCAATGAGCGACAGTAATTCTATATTAGTAATATGACCTCAGTGCTCGTTCCATTGCTTCAGAAAATTACTGAATATGACAAATATCATTGATTTGTTCTTGAAAGATATATAATAATCAAATAATGTGTCATTATGATGCATCCGCAAATACGACTTTTCATTTTTTTTTTTGTCATCAGAGGTGTTGTGTATTTCATCAGGTCATTCACTGGGGTTAATTTTTCCTCCTGTGATGTGAAGTGGAGAGCCTCACGTATCATTAACACAGCCAGGATCACCCTCCTGGGAATACATGAGTGAGCGCCCGTGTAACATGTTGCGGCATCATCCATCAGCTCCATCGAGGTGGCACAGGTCTCAACTGGACCAGACTAGACGAGGACAGTGCAGAACCTCATCAATCCAATCTCATATTAGCAAGAGTCAATGTAGATTTACTAACTCTCTGCTACCAACTGGATATTTATTCTGATAACCGCATAAAGAAGCTGACATTTCAGTCCGACTTGGACCATTTGTGTATCATTCCAGCCACGTGTGCCTTTTTGTATTTATAACTGAGATGCCTCAGGAAGAAATCTGCTAAACTCATAGGTCCATAATCATATTTGTCATTCCATTACTTAGTGGATGTGAAGTAAAGTCTAGTGTAGGTATAAAAACGTAGAATATCAGAGCAACGGTGAAGGCATAAATATACCTTCGTAAATTAACCTTATGGGAAATGGACAAACTAGTTGGCTCTTGGAAGGTATTTACAGAGGCGAGCGTAAGTCAGCGATTCCAGGCACTGAGTAGTTTCAAGCTAGCTAATGCTTCAAGGGCAGTCTCATGTGTATTTCTGACATGTTCAAGCTATCATTGTTTTACATTACGCTAAGCACAGGATAATCTTCCTGGGTCCTGAGAATACTTACCTTGTGGTTTGCAGAGACCAAATCTTCAAGATTCCACTTTGACATCCTTAGAGGCTTACGAAGCAGAAAGGCCTTAGAACCAGCAGTATTTATCTTCGATTATCTGACAATAAACAGAAAGCGCTCTTACTAAACAAAGATTGACAATATGCGCTTCTCTTTTTAAAATGGATAGCTAGTTTATATACACATAAATCATGTTGTATTTTCAAGATCCAATCAAATTGATATGACTGAAAATGTTATTTCTCATCCATGTGGCAAGACATTGAAATTAGTGTGATTTCCATTACCAACATGTAAGATTCCGAATGTTTCTCTTGTAAGTCAGGCAGCTCATGAGATACAAAAAAAATACCTAAAAAATCTGATGTCATACTCCTGCTTTAGAATAATCTGATATAAGTAAATAGAAATGAAACAGAAGCCCCCCAAAAAATATATGGTAGAGGAAAAAATCTTTTAGTGTGTTCACTGCCTGCAGGTGATATCCCTTGATAAAACAACAGATCAGAAATACTCATAGTAAAAACTTGGCTCAGGAAGCTCATCTTTCTTGACTGTTATCAGGAACAACCTATTATTTTTTAAATCTGTGGGAAGTACCTCCAGTATCCTCATTTATTTCAAATGGAGTCTCCTAGCTCAAGGCTAGTTCCATCCATCGGCATATAAAACTCATCCTGCGTAGAAGATGCGCGACGAAATGCAGCGTATTTTATTCCCAATGCCTCACTCCCAGATAAGGTATAAGCACGCTGCTAAATATATGCTTTTATTTAATAAAAGAGATGGGAGTGAGGATTCTATCTACTTTAAAAAATTTCCTCAAATTTCAAAGAAAATCTATACAACATAACATGTAGACACACTGGATTCTTTCCATATCAGATTATTATGTAATTTTTAAATCCCCATTCCATGCATATTTCCAGTAAAATCAACCAGTACACACTAATGTTGGTTGGGCGATGTTGCCGTGTACCCAGACTACAAGATGTGGGTTGATACCCAGCTACTAGACGTTGCCTCTGTGAGTTGACCACCGGCTGCCTCACACACCATAATAGGGAAATGTAACTCCCATGCTGTAGTCTGGCCCACAGTGTTCCACATCTAGCCCATATTTGTCTAAGATCCTCAGTCACCTTCCACACCCATGCCATACTTGCCTCAGATTACACTTGCTGGAACCAACTCCTCGACCCAGTCACGTTCTCAAACCCAACAACATTTCCTTCATTACCAGGAACACACTTAACAGCTCACAATCAACTCTTCCACAGATTGCAGGCAGTCAAGTTCCTTCTCAGCACTGGTTAAACAACGCCGAAAAAATTAGCCCCCCTCCTTCCCTCTCACTCCTTCCTTCAGCCTTATTCCCTATTTCTTACACCTCTCCCCTTCTCTTCCATTCTCATCCTTCTCCCTCCTTCTTCATTTGGCTTACCTTAGAGACAAGATGGATTGAAATGGCGCCTCAAGTCAAGACCAGATTACCAGGAGTGACTGAATGCTTGTATGTCACTGTATTTGGTACTTGTCCAGGTCACCAGGCCTGAGGCCTCACTGTATATGTGTGTCACTGTACTGGTGCTTATCAGGTCTCACCAAACCTGGGCCTCACCTATATGTGTCACTACATTTGGTGCTTATCAGGTCTTAGCCTGGGCTCCACAGTCATGGAACGACAGTCTTGCCAGCCCGGGTCTGCTTCCCTTTTGATTGGCACATCAACAATGCTTCCAGTTGCTACAGGTACTTACCCTCAGCAGCGTTGCTCATCTTTCACGTAAATCCTGTCATCCACTCCCATTATCTCACCAGAATCCACCACCATTACCGCCACCACCACCACATCATCATCCACCACCACCACCGTCACCCATCACTGTGCATCTCAGCCTACTCCACCATTATAACCACTGCTGCAGCCCAGCTCACACCACCCACCCACCTATCTTTGTACTACCACTACATCCACCATCACCACCTTTTAGCCATCACCACCACCACCACCACCACCACACAGCAAAATCATCTTTATTAACTCTAGAGCCATCACTTGGGTGCAACACCTCCCCCTGCCACCACAGCCACCCAGCCCGCCCTGCCTCCACGTGGTATTTCGACTCACCAGTGCATCATTTGCATCGTCCCTGACCAGCAGCTTCACCTTATTTACTCATTTATATTCCCCTCTTCATCTGGCATTTTAATGATCTTTCTATTATTGTGGCTATCTTGCCAACCTCCTCCTTTTATTCATTCGCACGATTACTTTGCGGTCCTCTTTAGTCAAAGTCATTTTCAATATCATCTTTTTATCCTCATTTTTAACATCCTTCTTTTTCATCCTCATTTTTAGATATCATTTTATCATCATTTTCTAATATCAATTTTTTCATCCCTCATTCTCGGTATCCATTTTATGCTCCTTTGGCACACAATATCCATTTTTTCATCGCCAGAGCTGAACCGGGCTGAGAACAGTAGACTATATGGCGGACGTCTCTTCATGGAGAATGAGATCAGGAATACAGCAACATATGTGCATTTGAAGAAGCATTAATCATGTAGATCGGTCAATTGCAGGGGAAGGTAGGAGCGCGGAATCCTGCAATCAACTAATCGCGGTTCTGATGTAGTTCCAGCCAGTAAGGATGTTGGTTATCTACATGCGTGACAATTCAGTGAACCTAATAAGGGAAGTGCTAGAGACAATGGAAAGAAAGAGAGCCTGTGATTTACCCATAGATGCAGAGAGGAAGAAATGGTGAAAAGCATCAGATTATCAGACAGTTGCAGAATCATATCATGAACAGCTACAGAGCTAGAGGTCAGCAGAAAGAGGGCGTAGAGCATTAATTTATAATCAGCCAAATTCACATACAACACTGAGAAGCGTTTCACAGGCTGAATCGTTTTACAAAATATGGAGCAAAACAAAAATAGGCAAGGGAAAGCTGTGCTCAGCCTCTACAGGCGGAGGAAGACTGGGCGATATCCCCAGACAATCTGCTCAATAAAACAAGATATCCAAAATCTCAGGAAGAAAGGAAAATAAACACTGTGATAGCCTCAGCAAGCGACTGTTGACATCGGCTTAACTTTCTTCATGAATAACACAAGAGTAGCAATACATTGACTCCCGAATAGTCATCAGGAGAGAAAAAAACAGTAAATAACTTTTTAGCAGAGAAGATGGAAGACGAAGAACAGAAAGTGAACCAGGTAACTGAGAAACGAATGCGCAGGATAGTAAAGCAATCGAAGAAATTGTTGAGAACAACATTATGTCTTAAGGTAAATCACAGCGCATAACTTTGGCAGAAAATGCTGACACTGAAAGACGATCTTAAAAAGTTAAATAATAAGGTTAAAGGGAAGAAGTGGATGAAAACTTAAAGAAAGTAATGGCAAGATCTCAGAAGTATACAGATTCTTTACGTAAACTGAGTATCGACACAGAAGGGAAGTAAGGTAAAATTTCCTAGAGTAATCATACACTGGCTAGGACTCGACATTATATCAACATGGAATCCGAAGATAGAGCGAAACACTTTGTTAAGATCTGTAAAGACTTGCAAGCAATCTCTGAAAACAAGGCCAAATAAAAAAAAAAAAGAAATAAATGCTTCTATACCTGTATTTTCAAGCAACCCAGGACCAGACAAGGCAGTGTCGCTACATATCTATATTCTAGATATATTTTATTACCTTGTAGATTCCATAAAGGAGTCTTACATGCCTTAAAGATTCTGCGAGAAAGATAGCAGATAAAGCTGGAAAGAGGAATGGATGATCTGCATTTTCCCAGGATATACTCAATAAAATTTGATCATATCACACACCCAGGACACAGTCCCACGAACTAAGCAGCCAGGAAAGTGGAATAGGTATCTAATGAACTGCCTCAACTTTGCTGACAGGAGAGCAAGGGCCCCAATGCTCAGAGAAAAAATAATCATGTTGAATGCTGCCACCCATATAGGTCATTCAGTGCAAGACGTGTTGGAGAGCAGTCACTCCGTCTGCTGAGTGCCAGGACAGATGGGCGGGAGTGATAACTGGGGTCCCATGGAACAGTAATGGGTAGTAAACACATAGGAAGAGATGAGGAGTTTTATATATCGATATTCATAAATAAAGTAAATACTGGAGAATGGAGCTGGAAGGCGACTCAGGTTGACTACAGGGAGAGTCAAGGCAGATGCTAGTGGCGTTCGAAAATAAGAATGACATTCAGGAACATTAATAAGATTGTCATCCTGGAACTTGATACCACATAATGTTTCCAGCGCTGTCATTGAGTACGCAGCACTGAATTGGGGCCAACCTGATCCAGCAAGTGACTAGACCAAATTGGAGGTTTTATGCAGGACTGTTCATGCTCTGATACACGATCAGAGACCAAGGCCAACCAATCCGACGATCTTAGAGGATAGAAGGATAGTGAGATAGTAGTAACATCATATAGATACTCGGAAAAATGATAAGTGGAATAAGACAGATTGTAAAGAAAGAGATGGCGAAACAATAGAGACAATTAAATTCAATACGTTAAGGCCACGAATCACGGATTGGGTAGGGTTCGAACCCAGGCAGATAGATCCTAAGACTACACGGGCCAATGCGCTAGCCGTTCAGTAGCTGCCTCTATACGATTCTCAGCTACGATATATTTCTATACACCAGAGGAAATTTTATATCTCTCATTTGGATGGGGTTAAATCCCACCCGTTCCGTAGTTGTTGCAATCATGTATCACGATTTCGTAGTCATAGGCTACAGGAGGCATTACTGATCACCCCCCCAGGCTGATGTGAGTAGGGAAGCCAAGACAGGGAGGTGGTAGCAGCAGATTATATTACATGGCTTTGTGACTGGTACGACAAGGCCAAGTAGGGAAGTAAGTTTGTATTGTGTGTAAGGCGGGGCAGAGTGTTCATGGGGAACAGGTTGAAGAATCATTATCTATGAAGAACAGTGCTATATAAGAACAGTATCAAATTAAGAACAGTGTTATAAACTGGAGGAGAAGAACAGTTTCCTATGAAGAACAGTGTTATATGCAGAGAAGTTAGAGACAGTTTCACTTGAAGAGAACAGTGTATACACAGGATAAATCTATCTTACCAGACAAATCTCCATCTAACATCAGAGTTATTTTTCCTCTAAGTTAACCTTCCTAGCTGCCCGCCGCCCGCCTTGTTCCCCTCCGCCGCCCTCCAGACCCACTCACCCCCCCAAAGGTGCCCTCACAGCCACCCCTTACACAGTCCCTAGATTTACCTCCATCTTTTCCCTCCTTCCATCAGCCTCCATCGCCATTCCTCATCCTTCCCTCCTCCATCTTCCCCCTTTTCATCTAACCCTCCCTCCATCCTCCTTCCCTCCTCCTTTTTCTACCTTACTCTCTTTGTCACCCCCTTTTCCTTCTCTCTCTCTCTCTCTCTCTCTCTCTCTCTCTCTCTCTCTCTCTTACTCAACTGCAGCCACCAAATGCAGATTACTGAGCAGAAACACACTGCAAGTAACTCTTATGGAGACGATGTTTTGCTCAGTGCTTCAGAACGAACATCATCGACAGTACTCTATTTAGGCAAACATCATACCTGTCTTCTGCTTAGAGAAAGCCATATATAATACTCCATTTAGGGCTTGAAATCATCTATAAAGTTCTGTTTTAGATAGAAAAGTAATTCCACAGCATCAGTTGGCGGGGAAACATCGCTAAGCTGAAAGTGTGATAAAGATCTGTAGTGTAAGAGAACGTAGTGCAGAAACACCATTTTTAAAGCTATATTCAGAGCTTTGCAAAAGTAAAAGCTATAAACGCGTAATGAGGCTCTATGAAACGTAGGACATCGTCATAAAGCTCTCATTAGTACAAGATATCATTTTTAAAAGTGTTTTATGTGAGAGTACTCCTCACTGTGGTTATTGGGAGTCGATTCATGGCTCCTGGCCCCGTGCCTTGTGTATGTGTGTGTGTATGTGAGGAGAGAGAGAGAGAGAGAGGGTGTCAGGAGATCAGAATCTGAGAGAGGGAGAGAGAGTAGACTGGACAGAAGGAATAATCGGATAAACAGTAGAGTATGGGAATGCTCAAAGTTTGGAAATAAAATGGCAAATTAGTCGAGGGGTGGGGGTGGGTCGAGGATTGGGGAGATGGGTCGAGGGGATTGGGGAGTGGAGTCGAAGGGAAGTGGGTTGAGTGGGTGAGAGAGTGGGAGATGGGAGAGACCAGAGAAAGAATGGAGTGCGCAATCACCCATTGCATCATTCATTCACCCATCCACTCCATTCATCCAGTTATTCATTCCATTCATCAATTATTCGATTGCTCCATTCATTTATTCATCAATTATTAATTACCCATTCACATTCCATTTCAGTTACCCATTTCAATCACCCATTTATTCATTCCTTTACATTCATTCACTCACTCCTTCCTGATTCTGAATTCTTATTATTATTGCCCAACCTTATTATTATTATCTATCATCATCATTATTATTAAGGTGAGCAAGAAAAGACATGGGGAGGTCATACAGGGAATGAGAATGGTGGCTGATTCTTGGAGAGGACAGTAGGCTCAGATTCATGGATCAGACACAGCCCATCAGCATCAAGGCACCCTGTCCTCCCTCTCAAAGGACCTGCTCAGGGTTCGCCAAGACCTCCGTGTGGTTGTAGACCTACCAGGGCAGTGCTATCCTTACCACCACCACCACCACCACCACCACTACCTGCCACCACCACCACTGCAACTACCAAATACAAGCAAGCTACTGCTGCATAAGAGCAGCCCCAGGCAAATATTTTTTTATAGGACCTATATTGCATTGAAGAATTAGACACACTTATGAAACATCTGATATATTTTATCTATAGACATTTTCCCTCCGATGACTTTATCAACACTGAGGGCTGTGAAGTCTTTAAGAACTATATACAAAAAGATGAGATAAATCTTTCGTATATACATATTTCACATTATATACCATGTTATGTTATAAAGTCAGTGGAGAATGAAACAATCTACAAATATAGATAACTCAGATCTTCTTTATCATCATATCTCATCTTATCAATGTGTGCCGTTTTTGTGAGTATATTCTTGTACAGCAGTGTACCTCTGTCTCTGAATAAGTATACACTGGAATTATACCTGGAGAGGATTTGAGGATCAGCGCCCCCATTTGCAGGTCACGACCAGCCTCGTAGTGAATCACAGCCCTGAAAAATCAACCATATCTTAATCTAATTATTTATAGAGCCATTTGTGTATGAGCTCACCCAGAAGAATCCGACACAGTAGCCCTTACTCTTATATGTAATCAGAAAGAACTAAACCACAGGTACGATACATTTAAGTTTTCCCTGCATCATTCTTTTTCCACATACTTGTAGGCGCAACCTGCAGAAACACATCTACTTATTCTTTGAAAATTAAGTAAAGTGATTTGGGGAAGGAGTGGATGTCGTCCTTGCCCAGGAGGTGGAAGAGGGATATGCATATTTGATCCTGGATCAAATATATACCTCTGTCATCCCATGGCTCTGCCCACAGGATGGTGTAAATTATAATAAATATAATGAGCTAGCGCCCCACCACGCCCCTGCTAGACAGGGGTTATAGCTGACAGAGTCAGAGGTGTGTGAACTCATGCTTGCGTTCATGAATTGGCGCATTCATGTTGCCACCATGGGAGGGAAGCGAAAGTTATCTATCTTTCTGTCATTTTTGTCAGGTTACAATACACATTATTTACACCAGTAAACATCACTGTATATATGGGTAAGCACATTAGAGTCCGTAAAGGTCCTTCAGTGTTTCTGAAGAATAAGTTAGGAATGAGATCCACCATCTTTGATCCTCAGTAGGAGAGTCATTATCACCAGCATCAGGAGTTAAAGCCTATCGATTACATGACTATCATTATGGCTGGATATCACCTGCCATCACACTCAAAGGATGTAATACTTGAGAGACCAGTCACCTCTCGCTGTATATATACTCAGGAGATGCCTCTCAAAGCGTATATATATATATATATATATAACATATATATATATCATATATATATATATATATATATATATATATATATATATATATATATATATATATATATATATATATATATATATATATACCACCAGAGACTACATATCATTACTGCACATGCTGAGATATACACATCTCAGCTTGGCCACTATAGAATACCACCTCTCATAGAAATAAATGCTAAGTGATGCAGACCTCTTGTTTTAATATACCATGGGGAACCACCGCAGTTTGTATACAATGGGAGAAACACACCTCATTATATTCACATTGAGAGACATATAAGCAACTCAACAAGACTGTCTCCTCATGAATTCCACTCACTATATCTCAGAGATAACATAGTAAGCAACCTCATGACTTTCTGCAGCTACGCTATTGAGTTAAGTTATTTACACCTTGACATTTCCTGATTGCCGGACCTCGTATGTGTGTAGCATGTGTATGGCAATATGTGTGTGTGTGTGTGTGGCATGTGTAATGTGTGTGTGTGTATGTGTGTGTATGTATTTCGTGTAGTGTGTAGTGTATGTGTGCGTATGTGCATGTGCATGTGTGCATGTGTGTGTGCATGCTCCTGGGTGGGGTTGCGAGGTCGGAGTCAGGCTCCTGGCCTCCTGAGTGTGCATGTGTGTGTGCATGTGCGCATGCGTGAGCGTGTGCATGCGTGTGTGTGTGTATACTCCACCTGAATTGTGGTTGTAGGGGGTGGGGACTCAATCTCCTAGCCCCGCCTTTTCACTGGAGTGCTACTAGGTCCTCTATCTCCCTGCTCCACCAGGCTATCACCTCTGCCAAGAGGCTATATGGTTTCCTGCTCACCTCACCTAGCACTGGGCTAACCAAGCCTGGCCTCTGCTGACTGAAGAGTGCTTTAGCATCCTTTGGCTCATCTGGGTCTTTGGCCCCAACTGACATATTTAAGTCCTCTCTGGACATCTGTCTCTATCACATATTGCCTCCTATTCCACGCAGTATTTTGTATGGCCTCCCATGTCTCCCCTGACCTCCTGTCCTCCAGTGTCATCAGGCCCAATTTCCCATCAAACCTTTCTGTATAGGACATTTCCTCATAGCTCTGGAATAACTGGCTACAAACAACACACTTCCTCTAATTGTATGCATGTGTGTGTAGACTCACTAGATTAGAAGATTTACGTGGTCAAGTCCCTAGCTCCATGTGTGTATAACTAATTTACCACATTTTAGTCCCTAGGCACATATCAGTGGAACCCACTTGGCCTGTTATATGCCATGCATGTGTGTGCGTGTACCTGTGTGCCTGTATGTATCTGCGTGTGTGTGCGTGCTGTGCGTGTGTACGTGTGTGGCCGTGTACTCACCTGAATTGCCTCACCCCTGAATTGAGGTTGCGGGGTCGAGTCAGGCTCCTGGCCCCCGCCCTCTTGCCTCAGTCGCTGCTAGAGTCCTCTCCCTGAGCCATGGCTTTATCATACCTCTGCTTAAAGCTATGTATGGATCCTGCCTCCCATATCCTTCCAGAGCTATTCATACACTGACTACTCTGTGGCTGAAGAATGCTTCCTGCATCCCTGCAGTTCATCTGTGTCTTAGCTTCAGCTGTATCCCTTGTTACTGTATCCAATCTGGAGACATCCTCTTTATCCACCTTATCAATTCCTCTCAATTATTTTTGTATGTCGTTATCCTTGTCCCCCCCTATCTCCTCCTGCTCCTCCAGTGTAATCAGTTAGTTACTCAACCTCTCCTCCTTAGGACCCATACCTCTCAGCTCTGGGACCTAGTCTTGTTGCAGGCCTTTTGCACTTTCTCTAGTTTCTTTACGTCTTGGCTGGGTGTGGGTTCCCAAACTGGTGCCGCATGCCAATATGGGCCTAACGTATACAGTATACAGGAGTCCTGGGCAATTCCTTATTAAGATGTCAGGAATGCTGTTCACAGGGGTTTGCTAGCCATATGCTGCAGCAGTTATTTTGGTTGATGCGCTTCAGGAGATGCCTGAGTGTATACTCACCCCAAGATCTTTTTCGCCAGTGAGGTTTGTAGTCTACAGCCCCCTAGACTGTACTCCATCCTCTTTGGCCTTGCTGCCTTCCACAATCTTCATGACTTTGCATAGTGGTTCAGACTCCAGAGGGCAATTGCTGGACCAGGTCTGCAGCTGTCGGAAGTCCCTTCGCCAGTTCATGCCTGGTCTTCCCGATCAGAGTGTATTCACTTCTCATCAACTTCATCATCTGCAAACAGGGCCTCAAGTCTATTCCTTCCGTCATATCGTTTCCACCCAAATACACATGCGCGTCAAGCCAAGCGTGTGCATGTGTGTGCGTGTAGGTGCGTGTGCGTATGTAATAAATGTATGTACGTATGTGCATATGTGCATGTGCGCATGCATGCGCGTGTGCATGCGTAATGTGCGTGTGTGTGTGCCTCTCACCTAATTGTAGTTAGAGGGTCGAGACTCAGCTCCTGGCCCCGCCTTTCCATAGGTACCACTAGTCCTCTCTCTCCTGCACTTAGAAGTGACATGTGTGTAGCAGTAGCAGCAGCAGCAGCCAGCCATGTGCATGTAGCAGCAATGTGTGGCAGTGTGTGTCACGCCAGGGAAAAGGTGTATTTCTTTACAGTAGTGGCTCGATTGCTTCCTTGGAGTTATTCAAGTTTCTTAATGCAAAATTAGTGACTTGAGACAAAACAGCCTAACTCTGTTTTCATGTCATCTTCTACCTACACCACCACACTATCACCTGTGTGTATGTGTGTGTGTGTGTGTGTGTGTGTGTGTGTATGTGTATATGTGTGTATGCCTCCACAGGTTAATAGTGCAGAAGTCCAATTCATCAAGCCTCCTGGCCCTACATGTAGTTTTAAGGTGAGTGATGCTCCGTTCACCTAGATGCATTTACCTCAGTAGATATACACTGGGAGGTGTTCCTCTATCTCTGTACATATGCAAAGAGGGTGTGTGTTTCTCTTAATGCACCTAGGGATGTTTATCTCTCTGTGTATATACACTCATAAGTGTACAGAAGTTTCTTTCTGCTATATATACACGGAGGAATGTATATCTGTCATTCCCAACTCAGATCTCAGCACAAATCACTATTTAAAGAGGCTAAAAATAAGACTAGGTATTAGACCAGCTTTATATGTGAGCTTTCATTTGCTCACAGAACCGTGTATCTAGACAATAAATCCATATCCTGCATCAGTACTCAATTTCTGCCAGTGTTCTTGACTAGTGGCACATACCGTGAGCAGTCAGCCTTAATAACCCATCAGGTTGTTGATGAGCTTTAACCTAAAACCAAAAGTAATTCGATACCAAGCAGTCAGATCTTAGCCAGGCCACCTGGCCAAGTGGATTTAACGCACAGGCCAGTGAGTTCTCGACTCCTTGCCATAGGTTCAAATCCACCCGTTCCTGATTTATTTACAGTTAAAGAAGGCCGAAAAATAAGACTGAACAACGTTGTGTAGTTTTTTCATAACTATTGAAACAAGATTGATTTTCTGGCTGTTTGGCGTAAGGGATGATGAAGTGACCCAGAGAGTGTCTGAGATACTTAGTCAACACCAGACGACTGGCTGCTAGATCCTGATAGTCAACTGTTATAGTTATTTGATTTACACGTTTATTTGTTTCGTATATCTAAGTGTAGGGACCCATGGCCTCAGCGAGATAAATACAAGGCGGCCCCAGGGAAGATGCTGGGATTTTTCCTTGACAATGCCTTACTAATACCATCGTATGTATATTTTTTTCAATATGGATTTCTACCATCCAGGTTATTAACTAACCTTGTAGTAGTAGTAGTAGTAGTAGTAGTAGTAGTAGTGATGGCTAGTAATAGTATTTTGCTGCTAGATGTATTTTAGGTTTATACAGTATCCAGGTTGCTGTGGCGTACTGCCGAAGTAAAGCCGAAAACGACAGAGGTTCGAGTAGGCTTTAATGGAGTCAGCATTTCGCCCTGTATAGGTGGTCACTGCACTGGCTGATCCTTGCATCACCCAGTAGTGGGGCGGTCACTGGCCACAGGCTGGGAGCAGAGTCTAGGGAGCTATATAGTAGAGTGGGCAGTGGGTGTCCCAGCCCAGCTCACTGCCTGCTCTTACCTCCCACCTCCACCTCATGCACGGGCCACACCCACTACGACGGTAGTAATAGCTATGATATTAGTTGTAGTAATAGTAGTAGTCGTAATAATGGCAGTAAGATTATGTATTAATAAGTAACTATTTAGTAATAATAAGTAGTAGTTGTAGCAATAATAGTGGCTGTTGCTTAGCAATAATAGTAGTGAATTTATAGTAATAATAATGGCTATTATAGTAATAATGGCCAAGTAGTTGTAATATGTGGTAAATGTCCAGATACTCTTGGGCAGCAGCCTCTATTTCTACACTCATTTATTTCCTCATTTATTTCTACCTCATTTATTTCTACATGTTTATTCACATGTTTTATTTCTCCACTCATGTTAAATGAATCCATTAATGTCAACAGATTCCTCTGGCTCATGGGAGATCTCCACGCCATTCTTCACTTAGTATCCAGATCTTTCACACTACTGAAGGTATGTGTATGTGTATGTGTGTGTGTGTGTGTGCTCACTAAGACACTCACCCTAATTGTAGTTTGCAGGGTCGAGACTCAGGCTCCTGGCCGCCTCTTGCAATCCTTCACTAGGTCCTCTCTCTCTCTGCTGGAAGCACATGTACCTCTGCTTAAAACTATATATGGTTCCTGCCTCCATAACTGTTGCTAGGCTATTCCATACAATAGCTCTACTTGACTGAAGAAATACTTCTTGTCCCTGTAGCTAGTCTGATCTTCAGCTTGATTATGACCCTTGTCCCTGCTGTCCCTCTAAGACATCCTACTCTCCTCACCTTGTCCTATGCTTCCCACATTATCACATATGTCATTATCATATCTCCCTATTTGTGTCTTTGATGTGCTCATCAATCCCGTTCCCTCAACGCTTTCCTCGCGACATTCCCTGAGCTCTAGGACTAGCCTTGACTGCAAACCTTTGTGCCTCTCTGCTTCTTGACGTGCGCCAGCCAGGTGCTAGGTTCCAGGACTAGTGCATACTCCAGTATAGACCCTACGCCCACAGTGTACAGTGCTCTTGAACGATTCGTTATTAAGGTATCAGACATATTTCTCAGGTTGCCAGGCGCCATCTCTGCAGCAGTTATTTGGTTGATGTGCACTCCGGTAGTGTATGAGTGTACCGTTCACCCCAAGGTCTCCTCCTAGGTAAGTCTGTAGTCTTTGTCCACACTGCTTCTCTATCTGCAAAGTCTTTGTCCCTCCCAATCTTACGCGGCTTTGCATTTTGGCACAGATTGATTCGAAGCCAGTTATGGAGACCATGCCAGCCTGTCCGGAGTCTCTTTTGCAGTCCTGCCTCATCCTCATCCGATTTAATTTTTTCTCATCAACTTCATATCATCTGCGAACACAGGGACACTTCCAAGTCCTATTCCTTCCTGTCATATCGTTCATATATCAAAATAGCTGGTCCCTAGGAGCCCAGCCCCTGTAAGTTCCATGTCTGGGGCGCCACTGTGATGCACCTCTTCCTGTGCTGCGGCTCATTGCTGCCTCCTGTCAGGTATTCCCTGATCCATTGCAGGTGCCCTCCCTCTTCATGCCTAGTCCTCCCCTTCTGCACTAATCTCTTGTGGGAACTGTCGAGGCCTTCTCAGTCTAGAGAGAAACGCAATCAACCCACTCCTCATGTCTTACGCCTGTTACCTTGCATCATAAAACTCAGGAGTTTGTGATACACGATTGCCTTATAGACCCGTGCTGGTTTTCATTTATAATCTTGTTCCTTTCCAGGTGTTCGACCTCCTCCTGATAATCTTCTCATGACTTTTTTTAGTACATGTCAGGGCCACAGGTCATATGATTTAGTGCCTAGTTTCTATTTCCTTTCTTAAATGTGGACCACATTGGCTGTCTTCATTTCTCAGGTAGTTGCCCAGTTTCAAGGGATGTGTTGATTGTAGTTAGAGCACACCCAGCATCTCTGCTCCTTCCTGGGACTGCAGGGAGATGTTGTCAGTCCATCGTCTTTGAGGTGCTCAAGGTCCCTTGGGGCTTCTTCACTCCTCCTCGGTCATCCAGCACTTGGTATGTTCCCTCTTGATGTTCCCTTCTATGCTGTCTTTACATTCTTCCACCATCTCTGTAAACTTGCCTTAAATCTCATGTTCAGCTCCTCCACATACCTCTTGATCATTTCTTACATGAGTTTCTCACCTTCTGTCCTCCAATCCCAGTCACCTGAGTCTTTGGCTCTTTATCACTTCCACTCCTGATGTGGCTGCCACAGCAGTTTCCAGGTCAGTCTTTCTTGGTTCTCAGTATGTATGTCATTTCCATGCTGCTCGCTGGGCTCCTCCTTACCTGCTGCATGCTCATTTCCTGGCTCTGCGGCTGATCTCCCCTATTTTCATGTGACTCACCTTCTTACTTTTTCCATTCTCATTGCACTTTGTTTTGCCTCCTTACAAATCAGATCACCAGGGGCTCGTTCTGGTCTTCCGTTATTACTGTGTGCCCTTAGGAATAAACCTTTCCACTGCCTCCTTGCATTTTGTTGTACATATTCCATCATTTTCATTTACTGGTTTTCCTGCCACTTCTGTGTGTGTGTGTGTGTGTGGCAGTGTGTGTGTGTGTGTGTGTGTGTGTGTGTGGGTGTAGGTGCTGGGTGGGTGCAGAGAGGTGGATGGGATGCCGGCAGCAGGCATGCGATGGGAGGTGATCCTCATGGACAGTTTACCTCTAACCTCCTGACCCTGATGACCTTTAAACACCCTGTCTACCTTATCATCCCAGGACCATCATCCACTCTAGTAGCCCACTAGCCTCATCCACCCACCCAGGCCCCATCCCAGGC
Organism: Cherax quadricarinatus; assembly: GCF_038502225.1. NCBI lineage: Eukaryota > Metazoa > Arthropoda > Malacostraca > Decapoda > Parastacidae > Cherax > Cherax quadricarinatus. The sequence continues at coordinate 8,302,362 of NC_091303.1, forward strand.
TACTTTGCTCATCCAGTATTTGGTATACAGCCAGAGAGAGTGTGGAGACCCTTTGTCTTATTCAGAAATAGCTCTCTCTCTCTCTCTCTCTCTCTCTCTCTCTCTCTCTCTCTCTCTCTCTCTCTCTCTCTCTCTCTCTCTCTCTCTCTCTCTCTCCTTCGGCACCAGCATAGGCTCAACCCAGAAGCGGTAATAGGCTCAACACACAGAGACCTGCACATAGAGACAGGTAATAGCAGAAACATACGTGGATGCTGACACATTGCTTGCTGAGTCACCCATCATTGGCCCTATTTGAGTCACATACCTCAGACCCACAACAATGGTCACCACCTCTGTGGAATCACTGGTCTGCCTCTGACCCCAACACTAGCTCACCTCCTGCAGATAAAGACATACAGAAGCATTGACTATGTTTGGAAGGCAATGGAGAGAGAGGGAGGAAGAGAGGAGAGGAAAGGAGGAAAGGAAAGAGAAGAGGAGAAGAGAGAAATAGAGATAGAAAAGAGAGAGAGAGAAGAACAAATAAAATTTCAATATTATTTTAAAACTATCTTTCCAGACCATATCAGCCAAATTGCCAAAAAAAATAAATATATTTAGAAATTTTTCAGGAAAATCTTTCTATAAAATAATAATAATCTATATCAAAATTTTTAATATCACATTTTGCAATTCCTCCTCAATATATATATATATATATATATATATATATATATATATATATATATATATATATATATATATATATATATATATATATATAATTAAACCAAATGATTACCATTTGAAATATAATAGATCTTTTACTTAGCAGAGAAATTTATATTTCCTAGTGTGTAGAAAATGATACAGTATCTTGGACAGTAGCTCGTAGGACTACCTGGTCTACTGGTCTGCATGTGATCTACCTGGGGTTTACTGGTGAGTCTACCTGTGGATCTACCTGGTGATGTACCTGGTTTTACCTGGTTTGCCTGTCGTCTACTGTGTTCCTATCTAATGGTATATCTGAGTCTATCTAAGGTCTGCCGGGTGGTCTTCCGGGTGAGGCCTGCTTGGTGAATCTACCTGGATCTACCTGAGTCCTACCTGCCTGGTAGCCCTGCCTGTAGTCCTACTTGATGTCTGCCTGGTGATCTCTGCCTGGTAGGTCTACCTGCTGGTCTACTTTTGGCAGTCTCTGCCTGGTGATTTACCATGGTCTACCTCTTGCTCTCCTAATTCACTGCATAGTTCGCTCTCACAGGCGGTAAAACGGCTGACTGGTATGCTGCTGACTGACGTTTTTGCCAATCATGGCTCGATAGATTCTCTTTGGGCCAGAACTGACTGCTCGGCTCTCTACTCCCTTTGTGGATTTAGGTCATCACTCCTAATTATGGAACATTTCAACTTTGTTGAATGTTCTGTAATATCATTCTTAATAACGTTTTGATATTTTCATTACATTCTAGATAACATTACTCACAAATGTATTCTGAACACTGAAGATCATTCTACATAGCGGCCCGATCCTGCTATATAGCTGCAGTGACGCAAAATTGGTTTTAGTAATGAGACTCGCACCCTGATACCCAGCGCAGATTCGCAGAGCCCTCCAGTGGCGCAAGTTTGCCGCAGCGCAGGTTGGCCTGTTTGTGACGGTGTGAATCTATGAAATGTCGGCTTGCACCGGCAAGCATCAAAATTGCTGACAATCCCGAGTGGTTGGCGCTGGGGAAATAGTAACCCATGTCATCCACGACATTTCAAATGCGTCCTAGAGTATCGACGCAGGCGTGAATCCTCAGTGGAGAGCACCAAATCCATGGGACTTCCAGCCTGTCGGTGGGACGAGAAGAAATCAGGTTCGATTTGAGACCACGGAAGGCGGCTCGGAGCCCAGAATCAAAGACCTTCCCCACCCCTAGAATCAAGGAACCTTCCCACAGAATCTAAGACCTCCATTTACAGTGGTTCATTTTAATCTAACTACTGTTTGGGGGTTTATTCCATAGCACCCCAGCACCCTCAGACCTCCGTTCCTCAACATCCTATGATCAAACACAGTGGCCACACTGCCTCCGCCTACAGCACGCTTGCTCAAACCTGTCACACACCTACCTCCACCACAGCACGCTCTTATGAGTTTATTAAACTTTCGTTTCCATGAACTTATGTTGTTCGCCTAACTTAGCCACTGCTTTGCTTACTTAGATGCAGCAGCATATCTCTAGGGCATAGCACCAAGCTCATGTAGATGCAGCAACATATCCCTGAATCATTACTCTGTCCTTCATGAATTACTACACTGCGCCTTATCTCCTGGCGTATTCTGCCGTAGATTCCATTTCATCTTCTGACACAAACCGTTTATTCAGTAATGCAGCGGCATCTCTCTCTCTGCCACGCCCCTCAACCTCGAAACTGTTATTTCTTCACGAAGCGACACCTGCCATTCCATGCAGGCGGTGACGAGTATCACCAGTGGCTTTGTAATCAAATTAAAGCGTGCTGCTAGATGTGATCCAGCTGCATCATTAACTTGTCTTGAAGGACCTTGAAATAAAAAATTTTCAAAATAATGGAACCCAGGACAAAAATTTAACTGGCAGTCAGTGCATAATTCTTTTTTTTTTTTTTTGGGGGCTTGCATAATTAGATTTACAAGACCAAGGGCTTTATCTCCTCAAGATTGTCTTCAGGCTGACCTTTTATCTCAAAGCCTCTGTTTAACCTCTTTCCCGGAGATGCTAGCACAACGGCTCGCAGGCTTAGGTCTAATTTACTACAGTGGTGAACCAGGAGGTATAAAGTCACCTGGTGGAAGGATTCCAAGTCAACACTCCCTCGGACCAGTGTTTGGCATAGGTCTCACCTCCAGGATGAACCTAAGTCCTTCAGTTATGAGAGAAGCACACTACCCCTAGGCTACAAACACTGAACCACACACCCACAAGAGTAACACTAATCCTTTAATTAAAATCCAACCCCATCATAATTACTCAATTTAAAAGTCTTTGAAATTCCAGCAGCCTATACGGTGGATCCAGAGATCAGAGACATACAGAAAACAACTAGACTACATATCCCAAGTTTTCCCAGGCTTAGTGTTATGTAGAACCATCAGCAGCTGGCTGGAGTCTTACTAATCAGTGTAGTGCTTTTGTCATCAGGTGTTTAGGCATCAGCTGTTATAGAGCTGAGGAAATTACAGGATCAGTTTGGGCACATTTTCCCGTCAAGACAGGTCACTGGAGTCAGTGGTGGGGTTGGCTTCCTGCACCAGTTTTCCATGCAGTGCATTATTGTTAACGCATCATGGATGTCTGGTAGCTACTGATGAAGTCATTAGGAGACAGCCTCGTCTCTGAGCATAAGTAGTGCTACTGTACTTGTGACCCCTGAGGTATCAGTGACCTGTAAAGAGTCACGACAAGCAAAGTCATCACAGGATATATATCTATATATATATATATATATATATATATATATATATATATATATATATATATATATATATATATATATATATATATACCGAGAGAAATATATCTCTCATAGTATATATGTATATATATATATATATATATATATATATATATATATATATATATATATATATATATAAGCAGCCAAGCCCACCAGAAACACCAGCAACAACCCAGCAACACCAACAACAACACCAGCAGCAACACCAGCAGCAACACCAGCAACAATACTTACACCAGCAGCAACACCAGCAACAATACTTACACCAGTAGCAACACCAGCAACAATACTTACACCAGCAGCAACACCAGCAACAACACCAGCAGCAACACCAGCAGCAACACCAGCAGCAACACCAGCAACAACACCAGCAACAACACCAGAGAGTACACCAGCGCTAACATCTCGTAGTTCACCAAACAATTCCTCTTAAAGTTATCCCTCAGAATCAAACAATTCCAAACTTTGTAATAATCTGGCAGATTTTCTCCTGCACAACAAACCTCAGAACGATATTATCCTTTTTGTAAGAGACATCAACTATTAAAGAATGAAATCGTTCCGAAGAGGCATAGTATTTTAATACACAATACACTGTTTTAGTATGCAATACACTGTTTTAATACACAATACATTGCTTTAATACACCTACTTGGAATATACCTAGAGAGGGTTTTAAAATTAAAATTGGCAGTTTTAAATTAAAATTGGCAGTTTTAAAATTAAAATTGGCAGTTTTAAAATTAAAATTGGCAGTTTTAAATTAAAATTGGCAGTTTTAAAATTAAAATTGTCAATTTTTAAATTAAAATTATCAGTTTTAAAATTAAAATTGGCAGTTTTAAAATTAAAATTGGCAGTTTTAAAATTAAAATTGTCAATTTTTAAATTAAAATTATCAGTTTTAAAATTAAAATTGGCAGTTTTAAAATTAAAATTGGCAGTTTTTAAATTAAAATTATCAGTTTTAAAATTAAAATTGGCAGTTTTAAAATTAAAATTGGCAGTTTTAAAATTAAAATTGGCAGTTTTAAAATTAAAATTGGCAGTTTTAAAATTAAAATTGTCAATTTTTAAATTAAAATTATCAGTTTTAAATTAAAATTATCAGTTTTTAAATTAAAATTATCAGTTTTAAAATTAAAATTGGCAGTTTTAAAATTAAAATTGGCAGTTTTAAAATTAAAATTGGCAGTTTTAAAATTAAAATTGGCAATATGGCTCCTACACTCTCAGGTTACCAACTCAACCTTCAACTAGCATACGTCAGTGTTGTAAGTTTGAAACCGATCAGACAAGACTTTCTCAAGCTGTTGCACGGGAACCAAAAATCGGGAATGGTCTCTCTGAACCTGCCTAGGAGGTCCCTGCACCTATTGAAAAGTTGAAGACGATCGAACTATGCGTTCTCAAGGTAGACAGTGGCAAAAGCCGACAAGTAGGAATGGACACTGGAGGTAGAGGATCCTCTAATACAACGTTTCGCCCAAGGCTACTCGTTCCTGTGTATTCGATAAAGTCCAGTTTTGGGCGAAACGTTGTATTAAAGGGATTACCTGCTACCAGTGTTTTCTTTATCATGAGTTCTCAAGATATGAACAAAATACTCGCCCCCACCAAAAAAAAAAATTGAACAGGTGGTGCCAGAGGCCAGCACCAACAACATACAGACACAAGGGAGTAACATGAAACTGTTTCCTTTCTTCCTGCTCTTACCTCTCCTCTCCCATTCTCTCTCTTCCCCTTCCTCAGCCTCCCATTCCCTACCCCTCGTCCCTCCCCCGGCAAGACTACTCTTCCGGTGACCTGGTGGCTAAAGCTCCCGCTTCACACACGGAGGGCTCGGGTTCGATTCCCGGCGGGTGGAAATATTTCGACACGTTTCCTTACACCTGTTGTCCTGTTCACCTAGCAGCAAATAGGTACCTGGGTGTTAGTCGACTGGTGTGGGTCGCATCCTGGGGGACAAGATTAAGGACCCCAATGGAAATAAGTTAGACAGTCCTCGATGACGCACTGACTTCCTTGGGTTATCCTGGGTGGCTAACCCTCCGGGGTTAAAAATCCGAACGAAATCTCTTAATCTCTCTCCTCCCATGAAGCACCATGGGACACCTAGCGGAGGGGAGGGACGTTACCTGGTTGCCATGGTCACCATGTTAACCATCCCACCATCAACACAGACACCAAGCCACCTTAGAACACTATTTTTTGGTCTCTTTCTCCCTATATATATATATATATATATATATATATATATATATATATATATATATATATATATATATATATATATATATATATATGTGTGTGTGTGTGTGTGTGTGTGTGTGTGTGTGTGTGTGTGTGTGTGTGTGTGTGTGTGTTTGTGTATATGTGTGTGTGTGTGTACTCGCCTAGTTGTACTCACCTAGTTGAGGTTGCAGGGGTCAATTCATAGCTCCTAGTCCCGCCTCTTCACTGGCCGCTACTGGGTCCCTCTCCCTGCACCATAAGCTTTATCATACCTCTGCTTAAAGCTATGTATGGATCCTGCCTCCACTACATCGCTTCCCAAACTATTCCACTTCCTGACTACTCTGTGGCTGAAGAAATACTTCCTAACATCCCTGTGATTCATCTGTGTCTTTAACCTCCAACTGTGTCCCCTTGTTACTGTGTCTCATCTCTGGAACATCTTGTCTTTGTCCACCTTGTCAATTCCTGTGTGTGTGTGTTTGTTTGTGTGTGTGTTTGTTTGTGTGTGTGTTTGTTTGTGTGTGCGTGTGTGTGTTTGTGTGTATGTGTGTATGTGTGTATGTGTGTGTGAGTGTGTGTGTGTGTGTGTGTGTGTGTGTGTGTGTGTGTGTGTGTGTGTGTGTGTGTGTGTGTGTGTGTGTGAATGTGTGTGTGTGTGTGTGTGTGTGTGTGTGTGTGTGTGTGTGTGTGTGTGTGTGTGTGTGTGTGTGTGTGTGTGTGTGTGTGTGTGTGTGTGTGTGTGTGTGTGTGTGTGTGTGTGTGTGTGTGTGTGTGTGAATGTGTGTGTGTGTGTGTGTGTGTGTGTGTGTGTGTGTGTGTGTGTGTGTGTGTGTGTGTGTGTGTGTGTGTCGATTAGGTAAAACTGGTCAATTAGCAAGAACTCATTTAAAGTTAAGTCGATTCTAAAATTTTCTCTTACATTTAAAGATATATATTTTTGTTAGGTAAGACACATATGCAACAGTTAGGTATCTTTATTATGAAACGTTTCGCCTACACAGTAGGCTTCTTCAGTCAAGTACGGAAAAGTTGATAGAAGCAGAAGATACTTGAAGACGATGTAATCAGTCCATCACCCTTAAAGTTTTGAGGTGGTCAGTCCCTCAGTCTGGAGAAGAGCATTGTTTCATAGTGTGAAACAATATGGAGATGAAGTGACAGGATGGAGCTTTTTATAGCGCCAAGAGGTGAGACGTAGGCCACTAGGAGAGGTAAGAACTCAGATGCTGAGAGGTCAGGTCCCTCTCAAATCCAGCCGCTCTTACTAGTGGAAGTTGTCGAAGTTGATTGCAGGTCTGTACCAAGATACCCTTGTGTTGCAGTGTCTGACAGATTGAACATTAAAATGGTATAAAATACCTAGTGGCCTACGTCTCACCTCTTGGCGCTATAAAAAGCTCCATCCTGTCACTTCATCTCCATATTGTTTCACACTATGAAACAATGCTCTTCTCCAGACTGAGGGACTGACCACCTCAAAACTTTAAGGGTGATGGACTGATTACATCGTCTTCAAGTATCTTCTGCTTCTATCAACTTTTCTGTACTTGACTGAAGAAGCCTACTGTGTAGGCGAAACGTTTCATAATAAAGATATCTAACTGTTGCATATGTGTCTTACCTAACAACCTGTCGGTATTTTATACCATTTTAATGTTCAATCTGTCAGACACTGCAACACAAGGGTATCTTGGTACAGACCTGCAATCAACTTCGACAACTTCCACTAGTAAGAGCGGCTGGATTTGAGAGGGACCTGACCTCTCAGCATCTGAGTTCTTACCTCTCCTAGTGGCCTACGTCTCACCTCTTGGCGCTATAAAAAGCTCCATCCTGTCACTTCATCTCCATATTGTTTCACACTATGAAACAATGCTCTTCTCCAGACTGAGGGACTGACCACCTCAAAACTTTAAGGGTGATGGACTGATTACATCGTCTTCAAGTATCTTCTGCTTCTATCAACTTTTCTGTACTTGACTGAAGAAGCCTACTGTGTAGGCGAAACGTTTCATAATAAAGATACCTAACTGTTGCATATGTGTCTTACCTAACAACCTGTCGGTATTTTATACCATTTTAATGTTCAATCTGTCAGACACTGCAACACAAGGGTATCTTGGTACAGACCTGCAATCAACTTCGACAACTTCCACTAGTAAGAGCGGCTGGATTTGAGAGGGACCTGACCTCTCAGCATCTGAGTTCTTACCTCTCCCAGTGGCCTACGTCTCACCTCTTGGCGCTATAAAAAGCTCCATCCTGTCACTTCATCTCCATATTGTTTCACACTATGAAACAATGCTCTTCTCCAGACTGAGGGACTGACCACCTCAAAACTTTAAGGGTGATGGACTGATTACATCGTCTTCAAGTATCTTCTGCTTCTATCAACTTTTCTGTACTTGACTGAAGAAGCCTACTGTGTAGGCGAAACGTTTCATAATAAAGATACCTAACTGTTGCATATGTGTCTTACCTAACAACCTGTCGGTATTTTATACCATTTTAATGTTCATATATATTTTTCATTTATGTTAATATAAAAATTAATGATTTCGTACCAAAATAACCTTAGAAAACTTACCTAGCCTTATTATAACATGCCCAATTTAATTTAGCCTAATCCAACTAAATATATTTTATATTAGTTTACAATAATATAATAATAAACAAACGCGATGAAATATATTTTTTTCGTTAGATTCAGAATGATTTTTTCGAAAATATTGCATACACGAATTTTCGCTTCCCTTATTCGGCAGGAAGAGCGTTGCTGCTTAAGACAAAATCGCAAGTATTACCTACTCGGCACGACATATATATATATATATATATATATATATATATATTTATATATATATATATATATATATATATATATATATATATATATATATATATATATATATATATATATATATATATACATAAAATGCCTGCACTTTAAAGGAGGGGTTTGGGATATTGGCAGTTTGGAGGGATATGTTGTGTATCTTTATATGTATATGCTTCTAAACTGTTGTATTCTGAGCACCTCTGCAAAAACAGTGATAATGTGTGAGTGTGGTGAAAGTGTTGAATGATGAAAGTATTTTCTTTTTGGGGATTTTCTTTCTTTTTTTGGGTCACCCTGCCACGGTGGGAGACGGCCGACTTGTTGAAAAAAAATATATATATATATATATATATATATATATATATATATATATATATATATATATATATATAATAAATTAAGAGGAACAGAGACAGGAGGGACATTGGAGGCATATAACATAATGAACAATAGGGATGCTGTGAAGCATGTGAAACAGATGAGCTATAGGATTGTTGAGTAGGTGAAGGAACAGATAAGCTATATGAACCATGTAGAGTAATGGCAGAACTCTGGAATGAGTTGAATGATAACGTGGTTTCAAGAGTAAGTCTGTCAAGATCTAAAACCCAGTTAAGTCCAGTAAAAATATACATTATGCATATTGTCAGTGCATTTTAGTTCTCGCATTTTCTCTCCAAGTAGAAAGCTAGTAGGTGGGAGGTGGGGGGAGGAAGGGTCTGTCAGCTTGCAGATGAGTAGGGGAGGAAAGTGGAAGATGGGAATGGGTGAGTTGGAGAAGGAGAAGTGGAAAGATAAAGGACAAATGGGAGGCCTTCAGACTACAAATGGATAGGGAAAGGATAGGGCTGTCAGTTTACAGGTGGGGAAAGATGAGTCTTTCTGGTGGTCAGTGTTAACATCCTTGCCCTCATTGTGGCTAGTTTCCCCAACCACGTCATGACTTATAGCTCTCCTCCTCACAAATTTCCCCAAAACCCCGTATTCTGTTACAGGAGGATATAGTAATATTAGCTAATATCTAGACCCAAAGGAAAATACGGTACTCTTAATGACTTGACGTGAGGAACTGATACTGTAAATATTCACAAGTCCAGGAAACAGCAACATTTGCTCTGTCCTGTCACAAAGAAAAGATAATGACCCACAAAAGTATTGCAGTTATGATATCCGTATTGATAACATTGCCGTCCTAGGACATACTATTGTGTAGTGATCCTTTGGTTTTTAAATGGGGCTTAGCCTGTGCTTGTGTGGGCCAACAGTGGCTTAGCCAGTTAACGGGTTACCATTAAGACCCGTATCAGGAGACACTGTGCTGTTTCCTGTGCTATTTCTTGTAGTTCAGTTGTAGGGCTTCCACCTCACAACAACAAGACTCCAGGTTCGAACCTGCCCCTGCTCACCTAGCAGCAAAGCCAAATATTGACCTTCTGAGGCCCTAAAGATCAAGTTTATGAGGCTCCCAAAATTTGAAAGTCTGAATGGGTAATATGAAGGAAGGAGGAGGAGGGGGAGGAAAGGGCAAACTATTCTGAGGTCCTAAATATCACGAGACCCTAAGCTGTAGCATTTAGTTAGTTATTGTCGAAGTCTGGCCTGGAATAGCAGTAAATATATACAGTAAATAGAATTTAGTCGGATGTAGGTAGCATCGTAAGAGGGCCTATGAACTCTAAGGGAAACTAGGCACAGTATTTGGTTTACTTGGATTTATCCTGCATTAATAACCCTCAGAGATAATACTCCAAAAAGTCTGTTTCTTCTTCAGTCTCCCGTCTCAGGCCAAAAGGTAATGGTGACGACCACCCACCTCCCGCCGCGGGGAGGAGGACACTCTGGGTGCAGGAACACACAGCAGCCACGCCAGAGAAAGCCCACACTTAGATGATAACACGGAGGGCTGACCCACTAAAATATTACCACAGTGGAAAACAAATGAGATGATAATGGTTTGTTCCTATACATGCAGACACACGTGCTAACATGTAATTTCATGGAAAATATTTTATAAAAAAATTAAGTAGAAAGGTTATATTTTCTAAAAAAAAAGCGAACACAATGGTTTAGATTTGGAAGAGCGACAGAGGTCAGACAGGAATTCCTTGATGTTATATATAAAAATGGACCCTTGTGAAGGTTGAGCTTTGAAGATGGGAAAGAAAGTGACGTGTTTGCTGCACATTAACAGGCTATATGAAACCATTGGATACACAACCCTTACATAGGAGACTAATTATGACGAAGTTGCGGTTCGGCTCGGACTATTAACTTGTCACATTTCATATGATGCCACACATACTGTTACTTCCAGTACTAAAGATGCCTGAGTAACAGGAAATAAATTAGCAGTGATAAGCGTATATTTCAACAAAATATTTGAAGTACATGTATTTAAATATGAGTTTAAGTAATGGGGTCCCAGAGGGAGCATCGTTGGGTCCCATATTATTCCTAGTATATATTAATTATCTGAAAATATTCGTAAATTTCTGTCTACCCTTGCTTGCAGTTGATACCATAATAATAGGGGTACAAACTAATGGGAAGACTACAGGAGGATTCGGACACACTCCATGAATAGCCTAATAAATGGTTACTAGAGTTTTGAACCTCTTATGCTTTCTCTGTCACAAACATACTGGTGCTACATAAGTTATGATTGATCAGGTTTATGTCGTCGAGTCCCAAGATTCATCGTCCAGGTCCTCGAAAGCTGTTCTTAGATTTGCTATTATGTACACAGCCAAAGTTATGCTATTGATGTGCACCTATAACTCAGCATTTATCTAACTGTATTCACTTAATAAGAATATAAATTCATATTCTCCATGAATTTATAAGAATAATAATAACAGTAGTAATAATAATAAATTTATTGTTATTTTATTATATTAAAAAAATAAGTTTTAAACCCATGTGTCACACAGCTATTGTCTGTGGAGGCTGAGTTTTAGCTCTTGAACCCTACCTTTTTCCTGTGACTAACTGACATGGATTTTTCCAAATATCGTTTAAGGCGCTGTCATATCCTTTTTGTAAATCCACGTACTGAGTTCATACCACAGCATCACTCCATATTGCGTTCAGTACGAACACTAACTTCACACTCTGAAGGTATTTTTCCCACTCACGTGTGCGCAAGTAATTATCTGTTTTAATTAGAGGGGGAAATAACCCCCACCCCCACTATAATTCCTTCCTGCGTGTAATCACCCAGGTCTGGTTAACGGGGTGGAATGTATAGGTTTTGGAGTGAGTGGACGGGGGGGGGGGAAGAAAAGAGGGAGGTTTTTATTGAGAGATGTAGAGAGGGAGATGGAGTGGGAGGTGAGAAGTTACAAGTCAAGAGGTGGATAAAGTCACATTATGGAGGGTGGAAGATAGGAGGGGAGGGGAGATTCCCCTGCCCCCGTCCCACCATTTCCACCTCTTCCTCCACCCCACCACTGGTGCTGTGACTCACCATCAGTATTGATGAGTACTGTACCCACCGTTGCCACCTGCCTCACTTTCTCACCACCTAACTCCTACATCTACATCCACTACTATGACTAGTAGTAATAATTCTACTGGTATTACTCTTAGTAGTTTTTTATTAGTAACATTTCCACTACCAATCATCCTACTACAACAACAGTTACTTCTGCTATTAGTACTGCTACCTATACTACTAATACGACTACGATTGGTGCTGCTGCTGCTGCTACTGGAGTCTTCCAGTTCCAGTAGTCTCATGATGTGTGCTGTGACTTCTCACCGATGGCGACCCGTAGAAGGAACAGCGTCACTGTGTTACCAAACATCGGTGTTACCCCTCGCGACGTTACTGCTGCGCATGACTGAAGTATACAAATGGATAATAGAAATATATAAAGGGGATATAAACATGTTGAAAATATCTAATCACGACAGGACTCGCAGCGTTCGATTCGATTCAAGTTGGACAAATTTATATTGAGAGGCTACAGGGAAGCACTGATTTGGTGTCAGTGAAGTGAGAAATTCGGCAGCTTTAAAAATAGATAGAACTTCATTTGAACCATCATATATCATTATCCTAATCAAAGTTTAGCACACAAACCAGGGTTAAATAACGTAAAGACTGATCATTATTTTACTGATTTCTTAATGATAATAAATATTTATGTATCTAGGGATGGAGAATACTTGGGAACAGAGCCATCCATGTATAATGTTAAGAAGAAAGCCATATTTAATGCCTCCAAACTTTTTATTAGAGAAGAGAAGAAAAAAGTTTTAGGAAGTGGCTGGGATTCCTGCTTCTGTCGACAAGAACACCATCGGGAAGGTTCAGAAATTTTTCTAAGATTGGCAGAAATTATTCAAAAGCAAAACTTGGTGATCACAACACGGCTGCAATAGCAGCAGCTCTTAACTGAGAGGTTGGGAGACCTCTTCGATGTCGTCCATGTCAATGCCCTCAACCTGCTCGCTGTCGAGGAGGACACAGCATTTCTACTGCTTTCGGTGAGAGAGAAGGCGCGAGAGCATAGCAGGAGTCGATAAGGAGATGGTCGCAAGGAATGAATGTAATCAAACAAAGGGCGAAGGACGAGAAGGTTAATCGTGAAAATGAAGAGGTCAAGGAGGATCAAGGTATCATTAACGCTGGAGCTATTGTCCTCTTCCAATACTAGCAACAGAAGCAACGCGGAAACCATCACAATTCATGGTCGAGCACCGCTAGTGAAGATGTGGGACGTTCATTCATAATGCCGACTACATCCAAACAAAGGAAGATGTTGAACATCGTCACTCTCGATCACACTAAGACGACAGACTGCAATGTCGATCCGGCTGAGTGACACACACACACACACACACACACACACACACACACACACACACACACACACACACAGGTTACCAGACCGTGTCTGAGTGCATGCAAGGACTGTGTGTAGTCAGTGACTTCGCCAGCGAATGGGATATGGGTCCCCGCGTACCTTACCTTCCCTTCCCAGGAGAGGCTAAAACTCGCGAAGAGGAAGACCTAGAATAGTAGTGTAACAACTCTAAACATACTACAATTGTGATAAATATTCACATATAGCGTTTCCTCACCATTTGTAATACACACACACACACACACACACACACACTTGGACTGCAAGAAGGCCTTTGACAGAGTTCCTCACAAGAGATTAGTGCAGAAGCTAGAGCATCAGGCGCATATAACAGGAAGGGCACTGCAATGGATCAGAGAATACCTGACAGGGAGGCAACAACGAGTCATGGTACGTAATGATGTATCACAGTGGGCACCTGTGACGAGCGGGGTTCCACAGGGGTCGGTCCTAGGACCAGTGCTATTTTTGGTATATGTGAACGACATGATGGAAGGGTTAGACTCAGAAGTGTCCCTGTTTGCAGATGATGTGAAGTTAATGAGGAGAATTAAATCAGATGAGGACCAGGCAGGACTTCAAAGAGACCTGGACAGACTTGACACCTGGTCCAGCAAATGGCTTCTCGAATTTAATCCTGCCAAATGCAAAGTCATGAAGATAGGGGAAGGGCACAGAAGACCACAGACAGAGTATAGGCTAGGTGGCCAAAGACTGCAAACCTCACTCAAGGAGAAAGATCTTGGGGTGAGTATAACACCGAGCATGTCTCCGGAAGCACACATCAATCAGATAACTGCTGCAGCATATGGGCGCCTGGCAAACCTGAGAACAGCATTCCGATACCTTAGTAAGGAATCATTCAAGACACTGTACACCGTGTATGTCAGGCCCATACTGGAGTATGCAGCACCTGTTTGGAACCCGCACTTGATAAAGCACGTCAAGAAACTAGAGAAAGTACAAAGGTTTGCAACAAGGTTAGTTCCAGAGCTAAGGGGAATGTCCTATGAAGAAAGATTAAGGGAAATCGGCCTGACGACACTGGAGGACAGGAGGGTCAGGGGAGACATGATAACGACATATAAAATACTGCGTGGAATAGACAAGGTGGACAAGGACAGGATGTTCCAGGGAGGGGACACAGAAACAAGAGGCCACAATTGGAAGTTGAAGACACAAATGAGTCAGAGAGATAGTAGGAAGTATTTCTTCAGTCACAGAGTTGTAAGGCAGTGGAATAGCCTAGAAAATGACGTAGTGGAGGCAGGAACCATACACAGTTTTAAGACGAGGTTGGATAAAGCTCATGGAGCGGGGAGAGAGAGGGCCTAGTAGCAACCGGTGAAGAGGCGGGGCCAGGAGCTAGGACTCGACCCCTGCAACCACAAATAGGTGAGTACAAATAGGTGAGTACACACACACACACACCAGTGCTGTTTCTGGTATTTGTGAACGACATGACGGAAGGAATAAACTCCGAGGTGTCACTGTTTGCAGATGACGTGAAGTTGATGAGAAGAGTTCATTCGATCGAAGACCAGGCAGAAATACAAAGGGATCTGGACAGGCTGCAGACCTGGTCCAGCAACTGGCTCCTGGAGTTCAATCCCACCAAGTGCAAAGTCATGAGGATTGGGGAAGGGCAAAGAAGACCGCAGATGGAGTACAGTCTAGGGGGTCAGAGACTACAAACATCACTCAAGGAAAAAGATCTTGGGGTGAGTATAACACCAGGCACATCTCCTGAAGCGCACATCAACCAAATAACTGCTGCAGCATATGGGCGCCTGGCAAACCTCAGAACAGCATTCCGACATCTTAATAAGGAATCGTTCAGGACCCTATACACCGTGTACGTTAGGCCCATATTGGAGTATGCGGCACCAGTTTGGAACCCACACCTAGCCAAGCATGTAAAGAAACTAGAGAAAGTGCAAAGGTTTGCAACAAGACTAGTCCCAGAGCTAAGAGGTATGTCCTATGAGGAGAGGTTAAGGGAAATCAACCTGACGACACTGGAGGACAGGAGAGATAGGGGGGACATGATAACGACTTACAAAATACTGAGAGGAATTGACAAGGTGGACAAAGACAGGATGTTCTAGAGACTGGACACAGTAACAAGGGGACACAGTTGGAAGTCGAAGACACAGATGAATCAAAGGGATGTTAGGAAGTATTTCTTCAGCCACAGAGTAGTCAGGAAGTGGAATAGTTTGGGAAGCGATGTAGTGGAGTCAGGATCCATACATAGCTTTAAGCAGAGGTACGATAAAGCTCATGGTTCAGGGAGAGTGACCTAGTAGCGACCAGTGAAGAGGCGGGGCCAGGAGCTTGGACTCGACCCCTGCAACCTCAACTAGGTGAGTACAACTAAGTGAGTACACACACACACACACACACACACACACACACACCACACACACACACACACACACACACACACACACACACACACACACACACACACACACACACACACACACACACACACACACACACACACACATATATATATATATATATATATATATATATATATATATATATATATATATATATATATATATATATATATATATATATATATGTGTGTGTGTGTGTGTGTGTGTGTGTGTGTGAAGAAGTGGAACAGAATTCTTCCTCCGTAAGCCATGCGTGTTGTAAGAGGCGACTAAAATGCCGGGAGCAAGGGGCTAGTAACCTCTTCTCCTGTATATATTACTAAATGTAAAAGGAGAAACGTTCGTTTTTCCTTTTGGGCCACCCTGCCTCGGTGTGTTGAAAGAAAGAAATATATATATATATATATATATATATATATATATATATATATATATATATATATATATATATATATATATATATTGCTTTGGGTTGGTGCTCCCAAACATTTTAAATAATTATCAACTATTAGAGTGGAGACTATACAGGCTCTGCAGCCAAAACAATGAAGACAAGAGGACGGAAGATAATAATAACAACACTTAACAATATTTTAGCAAGGTCACATTCTAAGTACACTCCTCACACCCAGCCATCTTAAGACGCAGACTAGACACACTCCTCACACCCAGCCATCTTAAGACGCAGACTAGACACACTCCTCACACCCAGCCATCTTAAGACGCAGACTAGACACACTCCTCACACCCAGCCATCTTAAGACGCAGACTAGACACACTCCTCACACCCAGCCATCTTAAGACGCAGACTAGACACTCCTCACACCCAGCCATCTTAAGACGCAGACTAGACACACTCCTCACACCCAGCCATCTTAAGACGCAGACTAGACACACTCCTCACACCCAGCCATCATAAGACGCAGACTAGACACACTCCTCACACCCAGCCATCTTAAGACGCAGACTAGACACACTCCTCACACCCAGCCATCTTAAGACGCAGACTAGACACACTCCTCACACCCAGCCATCTTAAGACGCAGACTAGACACACTCCTCACACCCAGCCATCTTAAGACGCAGACTAGACACTCCTCACACCCAGCCATCTTAAGACGCAGACTAGACACACTCCTCACACCCAGCCATCTTAAGACGCAGACTAGACACACTCCTCACACCCAGCCATCATAAGACGCAGACTAGACACACTCCTCACACCCAGCCTTCATAAGACTCAATCAACACACACTCTTTACACTTAGCAGGATCACAGGTGCAAGCAAGTCTTATCTGCAATTTCTTGCTCTACTGAGTTAGCAAGTGTGACCGTCTTGCTGCTGACTTGTGGGTGTTCGTGTGTGGCTGACTCGCTGGCGATTCCCCCTTTTTCGTATTTAACCAAACTGGGTAAGTCAGTAGCATGCGACTACACTGTGATATATAATAGCTATATGGTGGGAACATCAGCATTATGCCTCTATCTTGTTTTATACGGCAGTTACTTTGTGGGACTAATTTATCACTGTAAACTGTTTAACCTCAAGGCATTTTTACAGTGCATGATGAAGATATCAATCAAATACCTTGTTTACACACATACATGACTCCAACTTCACCCTGTACGCTATATATTTCATAATATTTAATACGGATGCCTTTTAAATAATATAAGACAAGTTAACAGCATTAATCACTATAATAATGGTACGTAATACCGACGAGATGTTGAATAAGACATGTGTTCAGCACTTTGGAATAACAATACCAAAATGTTTCACCTGCGTCTTATTCATAATAACAAAGAATTAGAAGTATGTGCAGGGTATTATATTTTTTTTGTCTTTAGCTCAATGAATCTTACTGTTTCGTCCACCTCCCATAACACTGGTCAGAAGGCAGAGCAAGTGATACCATGAAGATTATTGTGAATGGGAGAGCGCTAAGCTCTCGAGAGTCATACAGAGCCTGGTGAATAGAGCATCGTGGTTTATCTAAGGATGGGGAGGATGGGTCCAATTCCTGGAATCAAGAGTCCTTCACCGGTATCAAGGCGACCCTAATTGAGGGGAGATTTAGTTAGGTACAGAGAGTTTCTGCGTGACAGTGTTAGGTACACACAGTACCTACGTGATGGAGTGTTAGGTACATACAGTACCTACGTGATGGAGTGTTAGGTACATACAGTACCTACGTGATGGATTGTTAGGTACACATACACAGCTACTATGCTCTGATTTTAATAATGAAAAAAATCAACTTCACTCTCCCGTTGTTCATATTCTCCCTTCTGCATCTCATTTTCACTCATGTGCTGCTCAGTCAATTCAAATTGTTCCTCATCGTCTCTCTTATTACGTCCGCTGACTCTCGATGAGAATAAGTTATTTTAGCTAAATACGAGATAGCACTTGTCACAGTACCACCAGAGAAAACACATGCCACAGTACCACTAGAAGCAACACCTGTCACAATGTTACTATAGGTAACACCTGCTACAATACCACTAGAGGCAACAACTACCATAGTACTACTAGAGGCAACACCTGTCACAGTACCACTAGAGACAACACCTGCCACAGTACCGCTAGAGGCAACACCTGTCACAGTACTACTAGAGGCAACACCTACCACAGTACCACTGGAGGCAACACCTGTCACAGCCCACTAGAGGTAACACCTGTCATAGTGCCACTGCAGGTAACACTTGCTACAATACCACTAGAAGCAACACCTGCCACAGTACCACCAGAAACAACACCTGTCACAGTACCACTAGAGGAAACACCTGCCACAGAACCACTAGAGAAAACACCTGCCACAGTACCACTAGAGGCAACACCTGCCACAGTACCACTAGAGGCAACACCTGCCATAGTACCCACTAGAGACAATACCTGTCACAGTTCCACTAGAGACAACACCTGCCACAGTACCACTAGAGGTAACACCTGCCACAGTACCACTAGAGGCAACACCTGCCACAGTACCCACTAGAGACAATACCTGTCACAGTACCACTAGAGACAACACCTGCCACAGTACCACTAGAGGAAACACCTGCCACAGTACCACTAGAGACAACACCTGCCACAGTACCGCTAGAGACAACACCTGCCACAGTACCACTAGAGACAACACCTGCTACAGTACTAATAACACTCACCTTCCCTCAGGTCTTTCATACCACCTAAGTCTGGATCGTACAGGCAGTGGGGGTGAGTGTAATGGTGTACTGGTGGTGAGTGTACTGGTGTTGGTGCAGTGGTGGTAAGTATACTGGTTTTGAGTGTACTGGTGGTGAGTGTACTGGTGTTGGTGCAGTGGTGGTAAGTATACTGGTTTTGAGTGTACTGGTGGTGAGTGCACAGCTGATGGTACGTACAGGATCTGGGGAGATGGAGCAGGCACACAGTGACCTTGTAAGACTCGGCTCTCACTAGACCGTTGTTCACACACACACACACACACACACACACACACACACACACACGTACTTAAGGGAAGAAGAAGTAAGGGAAATACGTCCAGTCATATCAACCCTTGCAACGACTAAGGCAATCAGAAAGCTGCTGCTGTGTGTACCTCGATCTGGACAAGAACCCCAATGGAAATAAGTCACTTTGACTACTTTTTGGGTTATCCTATGTAATTTACACACATGTTACTAGGTATGATAATGACATTTATGTGCACCTGTACCTAAACAAGCCTACTTTCTAAAAGGAGAGGAAATTACAGAGGAAGAGAATACAAAAACACCGAATACTAAAGGAAAGCCGGGGTATGTATTGGCAGTTGTGGAAGCTCAGCTTCGGAGGGATGTCACCAACACCACTTTGATCCCCTCCTTTTACCCTCAAACCCAGTTCCGTTTCCCACTCAAACACAATGATGTACATAGCCTATGTTAGGTCCTTAATTGATTATGCTGCTCCCATGTTGATATTAGCTAGAGAAAGTTCCCTCCGACCCTTGGAGTTAATGCAAAATGAAGCTCTCAGGATTATTCTTGGCTGTCCCAGATCTACAAAAGTTCTTAACATGAGGAAGGAGCTTGGTATTTCTAGTATCAGTGATAGGATTGTTGAAATTAACACTGTACTCGGTATTAGAATGTTGAGAAACGAACCAGACACTGTCACAGTGAATCTTTCCAAGTGTCTAGAGGTAAATTCACACAGATCTAAATGGATTGTGAAAACGTGCAATTGCATTAAGTTTTATAACCTGCATGAACTGTATCACTGTAGGCAACAAGAGCATTTCACCCCTCCATGGAAGATGTGTTCATTTAATATCACATACCTACAAGTCCCTCCCAAGAAGCTCATTGCTAGTAATCCCTTCCTTAAATCTCTTGTTAGAGCAACTGCTCAAGAAGAAATTTTTCGCCTAGCTGGTAGTAATAAGTTATCACAAGTTATATATACTGATGGATCTAAACAGGAGTCTTCTGGCAGGTCTGCATCTGCTCTTGTTGCCACCTCCCTAGTTAAGAACGATAATAAATTTGTTGAGTTAGGCATAAGAATTAACAACTGGGCGTCTACACTGCAAACTGAATTGTTTGCAATCCTAATGGCGCTAAAGCTAACCTATGACACTGAGCTTGACTCTATCATCATTACTGATTCTATGTCATTATTGAATGCTCTTGGCTCATATAATGACTCCAACAACATGCTCATTGGGGAAGCCAGGTATAGATACTCAAAAATTAGGGACAAAGGAATTAATGTACAATTGCTATGGATCCCATCACACATTGGATTACTCCTTCATGATAAAGTTGATGTGTTAGCCAAGAAGAGTATCCAGAAGGAGAACGTAGAATATAACTTTGGTATAACTGTGTCTAGCATTAGGAATAATATTAGGAGAGAAGTAAATAATGAAAATGATTGTTATAGGAATGCAGTTAGAAGCCTGAGTAGATCTATAACTCACTATGATAACATGAACGTAGATAAGTATGTTTATGGAGCAACTTGCAATGTGAACAGACTGACTGATGTTGTAGTGGGCAGGCTTAGGCTTGGTTACAAGTACTTCTGGCAGTTTGGGAGACACACAGATGATGATCAAACTAAATGTAAATTATGTGATCAGGCATATGGTCACTCTCTTGAACACTATGTTCTTAATTGTCCACTTATTGACGAATACAGAGACAGACAGTATAATAACCTATGTGACATGTCAAGATATCTTATTAATGAAAATAAGATACCAGATATACTAAGCAAATTTCCTAAATTTGCTTGTAACAGATAAGTGAACTATAGATATGTAGATATAAATCCATATGTATTCCTGTTAACCCTTTGGGGCCTAGTTCCTAGGCCTTTTGTGTATCCATATGCTCTCTCGCTACCGTCCACAGGATGGATATGGGGTGCACAATAAACTAGCCACTTCGGTGGCAAAATCTAATCTCAAAAAGCAAGCCATAACCCCTCCCTCCAACCTTCCTCTTCCGACACACAGTCCTCTCCCCATCCCAGTGTAAGAACCCATTAATGCCGGTCACTGACGCTTGAGAGGCAGGGCCAGGAGCCAGGATTCGACCCCGGCAAAACAAAAATGGATGAACATCAGCTCCTTAGCACACGTCTTCCTATACGAAATTTGTGGTGTAAATTTCTCAGAGTGAATAAGTGACGTCAATTTACCCCTGGAGCGCTTCCCACTGTCAAATGCAACATTATCTCTCACTTTCCCCCACACTTTTCACCCCACACTGAGTGTCCTTGACTGACGTGAGGACTGTGGCACCTTGCGCTCCACCTCCTGGCACCTCTTACTACACCTTATGGCACCTTGCAGTTCACCTTGTGGCACCTTCCTACGAGGTGACCTCTAACTTTACCAAGAGAGTAAAGTGCCTTTAACGTTACTAAGAGAGTAAAGTGCCTCTAACTTTACTAAAAGAGTAAGGTGCCTTTAACTTCACTAAGAAAGTCCCTTTAACTATACCAAGAGAGTAGAGTTCACAGCACTAAGTCTCTCGCGTTCCACTAAGTAAACAGATATAAACTACAAAATGAAACTGACTACTTGTAAGAATGTGGATCCTTAAGTTTAAATACGGACACACAATGAGGATTATAAAGACGTTTCGCCCACAATAAACGACTTCACAATAAAATGTCATAATACGCATTTTGTTTTATTTACACACTGCTGGTGTAGTTCACCACTGTATTACTATAGACAGTTGACACCTAAGTATTAAAACCGTTTGGTAGAAGAAGAAGAAGAGGAAGAGCAAGAAAAAGAAGAGAAAAAAGAAAGAAAAATATGTCTTTTTCGAATTAGTAGTCTCTGAGGGGTCAGTACTTTATTTTACTTTAATTGTGAGAAGCATTAAACCAATAGGGATTTCGATCTATGAAAAGACAGGATAAAAATCAGATCAAGAGGCCTACACAGGCGTCAAGGCATCTCCCTGGAGGAGCCGGATGTAAATAAGACGCAGCGCAGGTTATGGAATTTTATTTTGACGACGTTTCGCCTACCAGGAAGAGTCACTTCGCACAGCGAACAAGACAACGGTATATACAGAGGTTGGAAAGAGATCCTGAGGTGAAAGAATGTCACGGAGTCACGACAAGCAAGCCTGATGAGTGAGGTTAGGTGATCACAGTGTTAGGTACTGAGTGAAAAAACTTCGATAAACCTTCGGAGGTTGTTGATTATCCTGAGTTTTAGTAAGATATTTTAGGTATAGGTACACATAAGTACAATTATCACATCTTGAAACATATGTGTAAATGACCTAAATAATCCCCCGAAAAAGTCAAAGTGAGTTTTTTCCATTAGAGGTCCTTGTAATTTATTATTATTATTATTATTATTATTATTATTATTATTATTATTATTATTATTATTATTATTATTATTTTGATTATTGTTAATGAATATTGCTCTCGCTATGGATTTTAAACATAATCTCTGCTACTACGGTCACTTTCTCCAATGATAACTCTTGTCTCTGGAAGCGCCAAGAGAACTATATACAAAAACACGAGCTTCCCAAAGGCAAGAAAGTGACTGTGGCAGCAGATTATGTTTACAATCCTCAGCAACAGCCACAACCAATAATATCATTACTCAAAAACTCAGAATCATTCACAGTCTTCGAAGTTTTAGCGAGACCGAATGTCCCAGGACCTCACGCTGCGATCACTTACCTAACTTCACTTACTCGGCGGCTGGCTACTCGCATGGGATTTCATGACCTCATTCGTTCACCTGAGGACCTCTCACCAACTCCCTATTAATACCTATACTTTGTTCTCTGTGTGTGCTGATAAAGTCTCCTCTCCCGATAAACCCTCAGCAGGAGGATTAAGAAGCCAAGCTAATCTGGAGGGTTAACAAGCCATGACGGGATAATAACCCAGGCTACACATTGTAACCTTTATCTTTAACCTCAAGGGTTAACAATTCAGGCTAACCCGGATGGTTAATAACCCAGGCTAACCTTGAGAATTAATAACCCAGGCTGGGTTGACCCGGAGGATTAAAATCCCGGTCTTAATCTAAAAAAGTCAAGCAATGTGGCTTATTTTCAATTCCACTTATGGGCCCAACGATGTGACCCACAACAGTCGACTAACTCCCAGGTACCTATTTACTACTAGCTAGGTAATAAGGATAGCAGATATTATTATTATTATTATTATTATTATTATTATTATTATTATTATTATTAATGTGGAAAGCGCTTAACCCGTAGGGGTCATACAACATCTGGGGAACGGTAGGAAATTAGAGTTAATATGAAGAAGAGAGACTCCAATTCCTTGGATCAAGAGCCCTTGACCAACATCTCGACGCAATGGGTATACGAGAGATTCAACCCAGCAGCGTCTTGTACATGTTAGTGACAGCAACAAGCTGGCCAGCTTGATCAGTCTGCTGGTCAGCTTGATCAGTCTGCTGGTCAGCTTGATCAGTCTGCTGGTCAGCTTGATCAGTCTGCTGGCCAGCTTGGTCAGTCTGCTGGTCAGCTTGATCAGTCTGCTGGTCAGCTTGATCAGTCTGCTGGTCAGCTTGATCAATCTGCTGGTCAGCTTTCCTTAAGAGGACAGCTTATCACTATATATATTAATAAAACAATACAAGAAAAATCTTGAGTATTAAGGTACATCAGACGTGTTTGTACACGTGTACAAGTTTGCTACTACAGTATATCGTTATTTCTGAACAGAATCATTATTTCTGAACAGAATCGTTATTTCTGAACAGAATCGTTATTTCTGAACAGAATCATTATTTCTGAACAGAATCGTTATTTCTGAACAGAATCGTTATTTCTGAACAGAATCGTTATTTCTGAACAGAATCGTTATTTCTGAACAATATCATTGTTTCTGAACAGAATCGTTATTTCTGAACAGAATCGTTATTTCTGAACAATATCATTATTTCTGAACAGAATCGTTATTTCTGAACAGAATCGTTATTTCTGAACAATATCATTATTTCTGAACAGAATCGTTATTTCTGAACAGAATCGTTATTTCTGAACAGAATCGTTATATCTGAACAATATAATTATTTCTGAACAGAATCGTTATTTCTGAACAGAATCGTTATTTCTGAACAGTATCGTTATTTCTTCCCGAGTCACAGATACAGGGTTAATGATGTCCATTACGATACATATAGACTGATTTCCAAAGTCTGAAATAAAAGTATAATTAGTCTTTTTAGTTACCGACATTGCAAAGATCCCCAGTGGAAATAAGTCACTCCGCCTGACTTTTTTGGAGGGAGTTATATTTATAGCTTCCAATTGTCGATCTCCTTTTCCTCTTCCATTTTTGGAGGAATATGTAAACCAAAGCCATTCTTGAAGGTAAAAAAAAACAGTCTGATGAATCAACCTACTCTAATAACGCAACTCGTTCCGTCATGGTACTCACGGGCTTTTCAACTTTTGTCATTTTGTTGGCGTTAGAATAGGTGACGGATGAGGGAGAATATAACACTGGCAACAAAGAAAAACAGGTCAATGGGAGGTAAGGGCACACTCACCTTAGAATGGTGGCGGAGGCTGTTGATCCAAGCCCCTGCAAAAACCTGGTCACCTTAAAATCCACTGATATTCTATTTACCCTCTTTTCACACTCAAAGTAATCCACTTGGCACGCATCAATCACAAATCACTACTCTGTATTCATCAAACTGGGAATCATTGACATAATCTCTGGCATTCGAGAAATCACTGTAAGTCGGCAGCCGTGAACACCGACCTCCTCCCTCCACGACTCACACACCTGAACTGGTGAGTTTCCCAGCTGCTAGCCCAGGTAACTCTATAAGGTCACCTGTCGGGAGGAGAATTTTATGTGTGTGTGGTGCATTATAAGCAGAACTTATCCTGGCTTGTAAAGCAACGATACTCTTCCCGACAAGCCCAGTGTAAAACCCTTGTTGCAGTAACTAGAAAATCAGCGTGAGCTTTACGAAATTAATATATATTTCATTTACCTTAAGTAATAAATTATTCTTACATAGATGACTTTAAATATAAGTAAGATTTTCTAACTTAATAATGTTAACGTTGTCCTTGGCAGTGCTAATACTGTTATGTCCTGTATCAAATTATTTTTTGGGTAAGAATGCCCTAGAATTATATAAATGCTGGAATTTACAGAACTAGATGTATTTCCGTTGCTGCGGGACTCAGACAGGAATGCTTTGTCTCTCACAACACCTGTCCCCTAACATTCCTGTACAGTCGTAGCTCAGTATCCAAAGAGTCCCAGGAACTGCACCTCAACACAATCAAGAAGCCCTGGAGTTGCACATCAACTGTTCCATGGCAGCTACAGGAAGCTCAGAGCTTGCATCGTAGACTCAGATGTATCGTAACACCAACAAGAAGCCCAGAAACTTTAAATCAACATTCCCATGATGCTCAGGAGATCCATCACGAGGAATGTACTTCAACACTCAAAAGTTCCAAGATCAGCAGGTCACTCCTTTGACACCCAGGTAAACTTTAAGATCAATGTGACATTGCTTAAAGCTGCAGTTCAGAATTCACAATATCATATGGTACACTATTATCAGTGCTTGGATCTGTTGTTCATCACTCTAAAGTGACACAGGAGCTGAAACTCAACTCTGTCAGTTTTTGCTAAAATTTGAAATCAGATAAACTAGGCATTGTGAAGTCTCAAAAGGGACAGGAGCTGTAATTCAACACCCTCCAAACACTAGGGCCTAGAATGCAGACCCAGATCTAATACTGCAGAAATTATATAGTATGCTCAAAAGTCATAGTGAAAATATCCTGAAGAGGCACAGGAGCTGTTACTCAACATTCTCAGGATGCCAGGCAGCTGAACATCAACATTATCAGTTGTTAATATTATATTCATGAGGAAGCACTGAACTCATAAGGGTCATAAAGTGCCCAGTGAAAAGCAGACAACATTTGACACATGGAAGAGGAGGGCAGCAGCGTTCCTTCCGTCAAAACAACATCTGCTAGTGTTGCTATTAAACGTTGACACAATATCTGCTAGTGTTGCTATGTGAACTTTGACACAACACTTGCTAGTGCTATATGACCGATGACACAACACCTGCTAGTGTTGCTATGTGAACGTCGACCAACACCTGCTAGTGTTGCTATGTGAACGTCGATCAACACTTGCTAGTGCTGCTTTCTGAAAACTGATACAACACCTGCTGCTACAGCTATGTGAACATTGATACAAAACCGGCAGTGCTCCTTTGTAATTTAACATTCAGAGAGGAAGCACTGAACCCGTAGAAGTCATAGAGCACATAGGAAATGGGGTTCGATCAGGTTCCACCCAAGGAAGAGAAAAACAGGTCCAGTTTCTAAGATCAAAAGCTCCCCATCGGCATCGAGGCACCTTCAATATCTGCTAGAGTTGAATGGAATTAACACAAAGGTCTGCTACCGATGTTGTGGAATCGCAGGCGTGCGCCGAGTGCATTAGCATGTGTGCATGGCACTGCAGCTCACCAAGTTCTTTGTTATTAAGCACCCACTCCGCATTCGACTCAAGCCATGCAACCACGGTCATGCAGGTCCTATCAACCAGCTGAAAGCATAATTGGCCAGAGCCATCTAGCAGTTAGTCGACGACCTTATCTGATCTCGTCAACCATGAGTTGACTGGTTGTTCGGAGAGAGAGAGAGAGAGAGAGAGAGAGAGAGAGAGAGAGAGAGAGAGAGAGAGAGAGAGAGAGAGAGAGAGAGAGAGAGAGAGAGAGAGAGAGAGAGAGAGAGTGAGAGAGAGAGAGAGAGAGAAAGAGAGGAGGGGGGAGGGGTTGTGTATAGCTGAAGCAGTTACCTCAGTTACCTCTTCAAAGCCAGCCAGACCCTCTCGAACTATCAGCTGGTTCACATAATACTGATTACCTTCCTGGTCCTTTCTGAGTGTGTATTCATTGTAGTCTAAACGTGTTCTCATATCTGACATCCCTCCACACACACACTGTGTTCATACTATATACATAATGTATGTAGTATGTACATAACTTCTGGTCATGGAACATATTTAAATTACAAGTTCCTATTGTGTCTCCTTCATTTCCTCGCTAAATTTACTCTGACTTGCCGGGTTTATAGCACGACCTCGTACTACAGGCCTATTAAAAAGCACTCGAGCTTGTGATACAAGACCTACTAGTGCTACTTTGGAAATGTTGAAACAAGACTTACTAGTGCTGATGATGGATATTCTTTTCATAGTGATATTTAAAATTCAAATCAATTGTCGTATATGCAAGATAAGTAGCCAAAAAAATACAGCCCAAATAGACTACGGTAGTTACAAGCCTATTTTCACATGCTGTGAGCAAGCAAAATATTTCCATGGCAACCTCCCTTCGAGAGCATTTAGCCCGAGATTAATGATGCCTCGTAGCTCATTAGTGAGAGTATTCGGCTCACACTAGCAAGGTCTCGGGTTCGATTTTCTGCTTCGGAGAAACATGGGCAGGTTTCTTTGCACTCCTGCAGCCACTGCCCATTTAGCAGTAAATATAAGCACTTTTGTTTTAGCTAACTTTTGTAGGAAGCATTCTGTACCTGCTGGAATGTCATACCATGTAAGACTATCATTATATTTAGGGAAAGTGACAAACCTGTACAGGTTATGTAGCGTCTGGGTAATGAGAGACAATCAGGTTTGATCCAAGGAAGAGGAGAACAAGTTCAATTTTTGAATCAAGAGCCTCTCACCGGCATCAAGGATCCTCCCTTGAGGGGATCTTGTTTAAGAAAACACCAGTGCCTGCTGCAGGTATTTAAAAATGCTCCAGGTATTTAAAAATGCTCCAGATTTTTATTATTATCAAAAAGAAGCGCTAAAAATGCTCCAGATGATAACTGTGATATTCCCAAAAACAGCTAAACCCGTAGGGGTTGTTAAGGGCTGCATGGCAAAGGGATGATGATAGGAAAGTGTGAAGGGTGAGCACATCTGCAAAAGGAGGCAGTCATGGATGGTGCAGTAAGTCGGTTTCAAATGAGAAGCAAAACAGAAGTAAAGTTTGTACTGAAGGCTGACCTGGTCAAGAGGAGGACAGTCAGGGTGCGGACAGTTTACCTGGAGTTTACCTGGAGAGAGTTCCGGGGGTCAACGCCCCCGCGGCCCGGTCTGTGACCAGGCCTCCTGGTGGATCAGAGCCTGATCAACCAGGCTGTTGCTGCTGGCTGCACGCAAACCAACGTACGAGCCACAGCCCGGCTGGTCAGGAACCGACTTTAGGTGCTTGTCCAGTGCCAGCTTGAAGACTGCCAGGGGTCTGTTGGTAATCCCCCTTATGTATGCTGGGAGGCAGTTGAACAGTCTCGGGCCCCTGCCACTTATTGTATGGTCTCTTAACGTGCTAGTGACACCCCTACTTTTCATTGGGGGGATGGTGCATCGTCTGCCAAGTCTTTTGCTTTCGTAGTGAGTGATTTTCGTGTGCAAGTTCGGTACTAGTCCCTCTAGGATTTTCCAGGTGTATATAATCATGTATCTCTCCCGCCTGCATTCCAGGGAATACAGGTTCAGGAACCTCAAGCGCTCCCAGTAATTGAGGTGTTTTATCTCCGTTATGCGCGCCGTGAAGGTTCTCTGTACATTTTCTAGGTCAGCAATTTCACCTGCCTTGAAAGGTGCTGTTAGTGTGCAGCAATATTCCAGCCTAGATAGAACAAGTGACCTGAAGAGTGTCATCATGGGCTTGGCCTCCCTAGTTTTGAAGGTTCTCATTATCCATCCTGTCATTTTTCTAGCAGATGCGATTGATACAATGTTATGGTCCTTGAAGGTGAGATCCTCCGACATGATCACTCCCAGGTCTTTGACGTTGGTGTTTCGCTCTATTTTGTGGCCAGAATTTGTTTTGTACTCAGATGAAGATTTAATTTCCTCGTGTTTACCATATCTGAGTAATTGAAATTTCTCATCGTTGAACTTCATATTGTTGTGATAGAAACACAGGCCTTATCTCTAGGCTTTATTGAACATAGAATCTTCATAGTACTTCTGCAACAACAAAATATAATGACTAGTACATCTAATAACTGCTTCTACAGGGATGGTGATGTCTTGCATATGTCAAGATGAAAGTTATAACTACAGGCCACATATTTAAACTCACCATGTAATCTGCATCACTGATATATGGATATAGTAGGAGAGAATCACACACCATGTGTTGGCGCCCATGACTCACACCAAACTGTTGTTGTTGTTAAGGGCCCCGAGAGGTGGTGCAGTATTATCCTGCTGCTGCTCCCCACAGGAGCAGTATCACTACAATCTCCCCCTTCTAAAATATCAGAGACAGTAATCTCCCAAACTGTTAGGTGGGCGACGTACACGTCCTGACCTTCGTAGCCTTTGAGCCTCTTCACCAGGTTCAATATTTTCCAGCAGGGTTTGACTAACTGCTGGAGCAGAATCCTCTATTTCCATAGGGGTAGTCTCAAGGGGCTTTCCAGGAGAAAACGAAGCATCTTGCACATCTATTGGTGTATCTTGAGATTCCACACTAATGGGGATTTCAACTGGGGCTAAATGTCTTGTAGATACTGTAGTCTCTTCACCATTTTGGTAGCGAATGTGGGCGTAATGTGGATTAGCTTGCAGGAGTTCTACCTCTTCCACTAGAGGATCCGTCTTGTTCATCCTACGGTGACTCTTCAGGAGAACGGGTCCAGGATGACATAACCAAGTGGGCACGGAGGCTCCCGTAGAGGAACGACGTGAATAGTTGAGGAGTCTTTCATGAGGGGTTGCATTAGTAGCTGTGCACAGCAATTATTATTATTATAATCAAAAAGAAGCGCTAAGCCACAAGGGCTATACAGCATGTGCACAGCAATGATCTAATAGAGTGAAGCGCATCAGGTAGGACAGTTTGCCAGTGTTGAACAGGTAGGTTGCGCGACTTCAATGTCATTGTAACTGCCTTCCATATAGTAATTTATTGAACATATAATCCTGGGCTACCTGTAGGTGATCCTGAGCTAGACTACATCACAACATGGAGCGTTTACTGAAACCTGAGAGGCTAGACTGTGACCCCAGCTTATCAACGGCTGCTCAGGAATGGAAGCACTGGTTTAAGACTTTCGAAAACTTCTTGGGAGCCCTTCCTAAAACATATCTAGATAAACTAAGTCTGCTCATCAATTTTGTGTCACCTAAGATATATGAGGCTATTGCTGCTACTCGTGTACATGTCCTAATACCAGTGCCTCAGAAAACTCCTATTTACTCATCATCATTCAGTAGCACCAGCAGCAGGCTAGTCAGCATTTGTTATAAAAGATTTAGGGGAAAGAATTAAACCCACTGGGGTCACACAAAGCCTAGAGAATGGTAAGCAGTTATATTCAGTCCAAAGAGGAGGAGGCTGGGTCCAATTCTTCAGAGCAAGTGTTCCTTACCAGCATCGAGACACCTCCCTTGATTATTATAATCAAAACTAAGTGCTAAACCACCAGGGTCATACAGCACTTCAGGATAGAGGTTGTATGGTCATTGAAGAGTGCTAAAGGAAGTAAAATCAAAGGTTGTGTAATAAGTCAGTTGCTGTCAAAAAGTCAAAGAGGGAGTCTGTGTGAAAGGTGGAGCCGTCAGCGAAGAGGGAAGATAAAAGTAGAGGTGTTAAAGTGGTGACAACAATGAAGGTAAATTCTGCATGCTCACTGATAGACTAGACAGTCCAGTAGAATATGGCTAACAGAAATTGGAACTGGACAATTTGCAGAGTGGAACTGGATGCCTCTCCATGAGAGAGAAGCGTGTGCCAGATGTGAAGACAGGAAAGCATAGTCTCCCAACCACAACATTGATGATATGAAGACCATTATTGGCTTGATAACAGTGTAATTTATTATGAATCAGTTCAGACCAACGTTGTTGCCAATAGTTGTGAAGGAGGCTAGAAATTACAGCAAAATAATCTGAGGATGCAAAACCTCTATATGAAACTGGAAGGTTGTGTACTGCTGATCATGCAGCAGAGTCCACCCGCTCATTGCCCTGAACATCAACATATCAACATGCCCAAGTACCCAGCAGAAAACAATTTCTTTGTATTTGTTAGAAATGTGCAACCAAAGTTGTATATAAAGAACTAGAGGATGAGGCAAATTAAATTCTTTAATAGCTTGCAGAGCACTAATGAGAGTCCAAGACTACCACAAACAATGAGGTAAGCCTGAATGCATTGTGGATAATCGGTATTAGAACTGAATAAACACCTCCCTTGAGTGACCTGCCTTTTATATTCATGGATTTTATTTATGATTATATTCAGGGGAGCAATGTGGCAGATGTTGCAAGTATATGGAATAGGTGGGAAGTTACTAAATGCTGTAAAGTTTTTATGAGAATAGTGAGGTTCAGGTTAGGGTGTGTAGAAGAGAGGGAGACTACTTCCCGGTAAAAGTAGGTCTTAGACAGGGATGTGTAATGTCACCATGGTTGTTTAATATATTTATAGATGGGGTTGTAAAAGAAGTAAATGCTAGGGTGTTCAGGAGAGGGGTGGGATTAAATTATGGGTAATCAAATACAAAATGGGAATTGACACAGTTGGTTTTTGCTGATGATACTGTGCTTATGGGAGATTCTAGAGAAAAATTGCAAAGGTTAGTGGACGAGTTTGGGAGTGTGTAAAGGTAGAAAGTTGAAAGTGAACATAGAAAAGAGTAAGGTGATGAGGGTATCAAATGATTTAGATAAAGAAAAATTGGATATCATATTGGGGAGGAGGAGTATGGAAGACGAGAATGTTTTCAGATACTTGGGAGTTGACGTGTCGGCTGATGGATTTATGAAGGATGAGGTTAATCATAGGATTGATGAGGGATAAAATGTGAGTGGTGCATTGAGGTATATGTGGAGACAAAAAACATTATCTATGGAGGCAAAGAAGGGAATGTATGAAAATATAGTAGTACCAACAATCTTATATGGGTGTGAAGCTTGGGTTGTGAATGCAGCAGCGAGGAGGCGGTTGGAGGCAATGTGTGGTGTAAATATTATGCAGAAAATTCGGAGTGTGGAAATTAGGAGAAGGCATGGAGTTAATAAAAGTATTAGTTAGAGGGCTGAAGAGGGGTTC
The DNA here is from genome assembly GCF_038502225.1 of Cherax quadricarinatus. Classification (NCBI taxonomy): domain Eukaryota; kingdom Metazoa; phylum Arthropoda; class Malacostraca; order Decapoda; family Parastacidae; genus Cherax; species Cherax quadricarinatus. The sequence goes on from NC_091303.1 coordinate 8,334,827, forward strand.
TTGAGGTGGTTTGGTCATTTAGAGAGAATGGGTCAAAGTAGAATGACATGGAGAGCATTTAAATCTGTAAGGGAAGGAAGGCAGGGTAGGGATCATCCTCAAAAAGGTTGGAAGGAAGGGGTAAGGGAGGTTTTGTGGGCGAGGGGCTTGGACTCCCAGTAGGCGTGCATGAGCGTGTTTGATAGGAGTGTATGGAGACAAATGGTATTTGGGACTTGACGATCTGTTGGAGTGTGAGCAGGGTAATATTTAATGAAGGGATTCAGGGAAACCGGTTATTTTTATGTAACCGGACTCGAGTCCTGGAAATGGGAAGTACAATGCCTGCACTCTAAAGGAGGGGTTTCGGGATAGCAGTCTGGAGGGATATGTTGTGTATCTTTATACGTATATGCTTCTAAACTGTCGTGTTCTGAGCACCTCTGCAAAAACAGTGATTATGTGTGAGTGAGGTGAAAGTGTTGAATAATGAAAGTATTTTCTTTTTGGAGATTTTCTTTCTTTTTGGGTCACCCTGCCTCGCTGGGAGACGGCCGACTTGTTAAAAAAAAAAAAAATTATATTCACGAGAATTATGATGCTCAATGGATTATATTCATGAGGATTATGATGTTCAAGGGATTATATTCATGAATTACTAAAGGAGATTATATTCATAGGATTATATTCATGCAGATTATGTACATGGGGATTACTATTCATAAGACCCTATTCATACAGCTTATATTTGTAGGAAATATATTCACAGGTTTATATTCATGGAAAAACTCCTATCTGTAAGCTTCATAGTGCCTTGCCTGCCTTCTAGAAGGCATACCAAAACTATTATATTTAAAGCACGAGACAGGAAAAGGCAGGCATATGCTGGTGGGGTGAAGCATGAAAAATGCCAAGTGTAAAAATTTAAGGAAAAGCACTAAACCCATAAATCATATAGCTCATACTGTGTAATAAACCAGCTTAGTTCAAGAAATCAAATAATATAATCACCATGAACATTAAACCTGTATGGGTCACAAAACACTGAAGAAATCACCCACGATGGTCATACAGCACCTGGGGAATGGGAGGTAAATCAGGCTTGATCAAAGGAATGGAAGAATAATTTAAATTCTTAAATGACGAACCTTTCACCAGCATCAGGGTATTACTCTTGAAGTTTCAAGGGTCATTTCTAGTTCAAATGGAATGAGAATAAAAAGTATATGGATGCCCATGTACAGTAAACACTGGGAAGCAGTACTTGATTACTCATGACAACCATAACCTCACTAGCATGGAAACCCCAACCAGAGCTGCCCAAGACATCTGCAGGCTATTTCAAGATACCCTTCCCACCCATAAAAATGTGTCTATCCACTATAGGCAGAGCCCAATCCTTGAGCCCATTTATGGGCTTTGAATCTTTTTTTAACACCCACAGGATGGGTATGTGGTGCACATTAAAACTTTCAAACCACCACCAGGTAAGGATGGAGGTAATCAGGTTTGACTCAAGAAAAGGAAGGGTAGCTCCTTTTCCTTAGATTAAAAAAAACCTTCACTGGCATCAATGCACCCCAAAAGGCAAAATCTTTTGAGAAGTTATGATAGACATCGCATTACATGCGTCAAGACACACTGAAGTTATTAATGTGAAGATGTCCGTGTTATCAAAACTTCACAATCCTCACCGAGTGCTTCCTCTGCGGTCTGTTTATTGCAATTTTTTAGGCAGAGTTTGTTATTTTGGATTATAAAGCAGCAGTCATTTTGCTAAACAAGTAATTAGAAATCACTGTTGAAAAGCCTTTGCAAAAATCAGTTTGAACATCACAAAATTAATTTAAGCTGGAAATATGATGGATTCCATAGAAATGAATATCCAACAGACATGTGAGCGAAGGCAAGTGCTTGTATGATGACATGCAGTTGGAGCGTGAGCAAGATAACATTTATGAAGGGAGTCAGGATAACAGGTCAGCCGGACTTGAGTCCTAGTGGTGGGAAGTACAATGCCTGAACTCTGAAGGGGGTAGGAATAATGCAATTTGGAGGGTCATCCAAGCTGTAGCACCAGCACACCTCTGTTAAGACAGTGACAGAGTAAGGGATGGTGAGAGTACTACTTTTTCAGGTCACCCTGCCTTGGTGGGAGACAAAGTGTATTAATAAAAAATAATCACAACAAAGTGGTTGCTACATTAGTTTCAGTGAAAAATTTAATATCCGAGTATGTTAATTTGCAAAAATATTGATATCAATGCTTAAAAGAAAGCTTTCAAAATATCTACTTTTAGATCATTTTTGCTTGTTGGACAAAGACTGCCTAAAAAGTACATGTTTATAATAACTATGTACCAGATCTCAAATTCAGTGGATGGGACTGAGAGCAGTAATGAATTCTGAAACAAAGGTATTTACAGAATAATCCCCTTCTCAAGTTTGTAAATTACATTAACTGATATTCAGTCTCTTTGTATCAGTCTTTCCTTTAAATGCTAACATAAAAAAAAAAAAAATTCTGGCAACATCTAAGATATGAAGGATAATTTACAAAAAATCAACAAATGGCAATATTACACTTTAATTTGTATTAATAACATGAACTCAAAAATATAATTTTAATACTAAAATATTTGATAATCATAATAATAATGTAATCAGACTCAGCACTAAACCCAGACTAAAATATTTGAGATCGCCTATTTAAAATAATTTCATGAAGCCGAATCTATTTTAGATATATACATCCATATTCACTAATCCCTTATTTAACAAAATTACTAAACTAAAGGTATTGCATTAATTATATTCACAAATTGACATCTATGCACCTCCGTAAAATATTCACCAAACAATAATCTACGCTATATATTCACTGAACAGGCTCATGCTCACCAATCTTGCAATATGTGCCGATTACTAATTCCAGATCTTTATTACAGAATATTCCAATGCCACCTGAGTATTACATGCAAAAAGGAAAATTGCAATACAGGTACCAGTAAAACACTGACACTTCATTAACATATGAAATTTCACTTCCTTACTAATTACTATTACATTCCTCTCACCAGGCAAATTATGGCAGTCGGGGATGTGCTTTGTTTTAATGGAATGCCTAGAATTTACATTCAGTACTCATATGATGACTAAGTAATACCAGGCACTATAGCAAATAATATTTTTAAATTGGTCTAAGACACTAACAACAATAATCCAATGCATTATTATGACCAGAATAATTATCACCAAATCAAAGACTTTAATATAACAAACAATTAGAGGTGGTTTTTGATGAAGTTGATTAATCCATTGGTAGATGAATCATGTGATGATACAGGAGTCTTGTCCTGTAGCTCTGGCTCGATGGCTTTAGCCAGCTGCTTGCCGAGTTCCACACTACAGGGATAAAAATATTGGATTGAATATGAAATATGTAATATTACAATCAAAGCCCCATTACATCACATGCACTGTACTAACAGTGAATGTGTTGTGAACTACTATGATAGCAATTTTTTTCACTAAGAAAATGTTAAGTACGATCTTTGAATATAGCAGCAAGGAGGAGAATGGAGGCATTAAAAATCTAATTATGAAGAGGAAAATAAAAAAAATTGAGAGATAGGGTGCTAGGATTTTAAAAAGAATAAAAAACTTAGTAGAAGGGGTAGATGAAATGCAGCATAGAAACAGTGCAAGGTATGAGTACATGGAAGGCAGCATAGAAGCCATCCAAGGAAAAACTGCATGGAAGATATTATAGGGATTGTGTGGAATGGTTGCACAGAGAAAAGTGTCAGGGGCACCAAGGAACTGTTCAAAGTTAATGTAGCAAAAGCTCAAAGGGTTGGAAAACAGTGTAGCGGATATCCAAGAGACTATTGTAAGGTATAGAGAATGTTTCAGAAAGGTATGGTGGTTGTAGGGAAAGTCTGGAAAAGGGTTGGAAGGTGTAGGGAGCATCCAAGGAAGGATTGTGAGAAAAATTGTACACTTAAAGTAGTCGGAAAGATGCAAAAATTTAAGTTATAAATTCACTACTTCTACCAGGGTATGGAGCAGATTAATAGTGCTACTACAGCTTACTATTTTTATTTTTATAGAGGAAAGATTCTTCTAGCTTTTACACGAGTGACAACTGTGGCAAAAAGGTAGGAGGGGCAAGATATGGCTGAAAGTGGGATAACTATTTCTTAGTATCTGTTACTTAACCAAGACATTAGCAGAAAAGGCAGGTGAAAGAAACCCCCAAACAATATTTTAATAATAAATGGGCATTATGTACTATTTATAAAATTATGTGCATCAACACTTTTTGCCAATAAAAAAATTGAGTGTAATATGTTAATAGTATCATTATAGTGCAATAAAAATATACCACGAGGAGGCAGTTGGAGGCATTGGAGATGTCCTGTTTAAGGGCAATGTGTGGTGTAAATATTATGCAGAAAATTCGGAGTGCGGAAATTAGGAGGTGTGGAGTTCATAAAAGTATTAGTCAGAGGGCTGAAGAAGGGTTGTTGAGGTGGTTTGGTCATTTCGAGAGAATGGATCAAAGTAGAATGACATGGAGAGTGTATAAATCTGTAGGGGAAGGAAGGCGGGGTAGGGGTCGTCCTCGAAAAGGTTGGAAGGAAGGGGTAAGGGAGGTTTTGTGGGCGAGGGGCTTGGACTTCCAGCAGGCGTGCATGAGCATGTTTGATAGAAGTGAATGGAGACGAATGGTATTTGGGACCTGACGATCTGTTGGAGTGTGAGCAGGGTAATATTTAGTTAAGGGATTCAGGGAAACCGGTTATTTTTATATAGCCGGACTCGAGTCCTGGAAATGGGAAGTACAATGCTTGCACTTTAAAGGAGGGGTTTGGGATATTGGCAGTTTGGAAGGATATGTTGTGTATCTTTATACGTATATGCTTCTAAACTGTTGTGTTCTGAGCACCTCTGCAAAAACAGTGATTATGTGTGAGTGAGGTGAAAGTGTTGAATGATGATGAAAGTATTTTCTTTTTGGGACACCCTGCCTTGGTGGGAGACGGCCAACTTGTTAAAAAAAAAATATATACAAAAGGTAAAATAAAAATTAATATCACAATCTTTGACACAATTTTCTTTTTTTCACATGCTGGCTGTCTCCCACCAAGGCAGTGACCCAAAAAAGAAGAACTTTCACCATCATTCACACAATCATTGTCTCTGCAGAGGCATGCAGATATGACAGTTCAGATGTTGCTCCAAACAGCAAATATATTTTCTTTCTTTAACAAACCAGCCATATCTCACCAAGGCAGGGTGGCCCAAAAAGAAAAACTAAAGTTTCTCTTTTGAAATTTAGTAACACATACAGGGGAAAGGGTTACTAGTCTCTGGCTTCCACCCAACATTTCAGTCACCTCTTACAACACGTATGACATATACAGGAAGAATTCTGTTCCACTTCCCCATGGAGATAAGTGAAAATAAAATTCAAGAACAAGAACAAGTAAGAAAATAAAAGAAAAGCCAGAGGGGTGTGTATACATATGCTTGTACATGCATGTGTAGTGTGACCTAAGCTTTTTTTTTTTTTAACACATCGGTCATCTCCCACTGAGGCAGTGTAACCCAAAAAGAAAGAAAATCCGCAAAAAGAAAATACTTTCATCATCATTTGACACTTTCACCCCACTCATACATAATCATTGTGACCTAAGTTTTTTTTTTTTTTTCAACAAGTTGGCAGTCTCCCACCGAGGCAGGGTGACCCAAAAAAGAAAGAAAATCCCCAAAAAGAAAATACTTTCATCATCATTCAACACTTTCACCACACTCACACATTATCACTGTTTTTGCAGAGGTGCTCAGAATACAACAGTTTAGAAGCATATACATAAAGATACACAACATATCCCTCCAAACTGCCAATATCCCAAACCCCTCCTTTAAAGTGCAGGCATTGTACTTCCCATTTCCAGGACTCAAGTCCGACTATATGAAAATAACCGGTTTCCCTGAATCCCTTCACTAAATATTACCCTGCTCACACTCCAACAGATCGTCAGGTCCCAAGTACCATTCATCTCCATTCACTCCTATCTAACATGCTCACGCATGCTTGCTGGAAGTCCAAGCCCCTCGCCCACAAAACCTCCTTTACCCCCTCTCTCCAACCCTTTCGAGGACAACCCCTACCCCTTCTTCCTTCCCCTATAGATTTATATGCTTTCCATGTCATTCTACTTTGATCCATTCTCTCTAAATGACCAAGCCACCTCAACAACCCCTCTTCTGCCCTCTGACTAATGCTTTTATTAACTCCACACCTTCTCCTAATTTCCACACTCCGAATTTTCTGCATAATATTTACACCACACATTGCCCTTAGACAGGACATCTCCACTGCCTCCAACCGTCTCCTCGCTGCTGCAGTTACCACCCAAGCTTCACATCCATATAAGAGTGTTGGTACTACTATACTTTCATACATTCCCTTCTTTGCCTCCATAGATAATGTTTTTTGACTCCATATATACCTCAACGCACCACTCACCTTTTTTCCCATATCAATTCTATGATTAACCTTATCCTTCATAAATCCATCCGCCGACACGTCAACTCCCAAGTATCTGAAAACATTCACTTCTTCCATACTCCTCCTCCCCAATTTGATATCCAATTTTTCTTTATCTAAATCATTTGATACCCTCATCACCTTACTCTTTTCTATGTTCACTTTCAACTTTCTACCTTTACACACATTCCCAAACTCTTCCACTAACCTTTGCAATTTTTCTTTAGAATCTCCCATAAGCACAGTATCATCAGCAAAAAGTAACTGTGTCAATTCCCATTTTGAATTTGATTCCCCATAATTTAATCCCACCCCTCTCCCGAACACCCTAGCATTTACTTCTTTTACAACCCCATCTATAAATATATTAAACAACCATGGTGACATTACACATCCCTGTCTAAGACCTACTTTTACTAGGAAGTAGTCTACCTCTCTTCTACACACCCTAACCTGAGCCTCGCTATCCTCATAAAAACTCTTTACAGCATTTAGTAACTTACCACCTATTCCATATACTTGCAACATCTGCCACATTGCTCCCCTATCCACTCTTATCATATGCCTTTTCTAAATCCATAAATGCAATAAAAACTTCCCTACCTTTATCAAAATACTGTTCACATATATGCTTCAATGTAAACACTTGATCTACACATCCCCTACCCACTCTGAAACCTCCTTGCTCATCCGCAGTCCTACATTCTGTCTTACCTCTAATTCTTTCAATTATAACCCTACCGTACACTTTTTCTGGTATACTCAGTAAACTTATTCCTCTATAATTTTTACAATCTCTTGTCCCCCTTCCCTTTATATAAAGGGACTATACATGCTTTCTGGCAATCCCTAGGTACCTTCCCCTCTTTCATACATTTATTAAACAAAAATACCAACCACTCCAACACTATCCCCCCCTACTTTTAACACTTCTGTCATGATCCCATCAGTTCCAGCTGCTTTACCCCCTTTCATTCTACATAATGCCTCACGTACCTCCACCACACTTACATTCTGCTCTTCTTCACTCCTAAAAGATGGTATACCTCCCTGGCCAGTGCATGAAATTACTGCCTCCCTTTCCTCAACATTTAAAAGTTCCTCAAAATATTCTCGCCATCTACCTAATACCTCCCTCTCCCCATCTACTAACTCCCCTACTCTGTTTTTAACTGACAAATCCATACTTTCCCTAGGCTTTCTTAACTTGTTTAACTCACTCCAAAATTTTTTTTCTTATTTTCATTAAAATTTCTTGACAGTGCCTCTCCCACTCTATCATCTGCTATCCTTTTGCACTCTCACCACTCTCTTCACCTTTCTTTTACTCTCCATATACTCTGCTCTTCTTATAACACTTCTGCTTTGTAAAAACCTCTCATAAGCTACCTTTTTCTCTTTTATCACACCCTTTACTTCATCATTCCACCAATCACTCCTCTTTCCTCCTGCCCCCACCCTCCTACAACCACAAACTTCTGCCCCACATTCTAATACTGCATTTTTAAAACTATTCCAACCCTCTTCAACCCCCCCACTACTCATCTTTGCACTAGCCCACCTTTCTGCCAATAGTCGCTTATATCTCACCCGAACTTCCTCCTCCCTTAGTTTATACACTTTCACCTCCCTCTTACTTGTTGTTGCCACCTTCCTCTTTTCCCATCTACCTCTTACTCTAACTGTAGCTACAACTAAATAATGATCCGATATATCAGTTGCCCCTCTATAAAAATGTGACCTAAGTGTAAGCAAATATATTCATCTATACTGTAATCTACTATACAGTGGAACCTTGAAAATCGAACGTACCAAATATCGAACGTTTTGAAAATAAGACCATTTTTTCGGACAAACTGTGTACCAAAAATCGAACGCGTTTCAAATTTCGGACCGCCGTGTACGGGACCTGTCCGCTGGCCCGCTCTGTCCACGTCCCCGCACAGGCGCCGTGAGCAGTCTAGCTTTGTTTATGCTTGAGTTAACACTAACCTGCACTCTCATTCACACATTTTACAATGATTTCGTTGTGTTTAGTGCTTGTGGGACTGTGAAATAAGCTGCCATGGGCCCAAAGAAACTTGCTAGCAGTACCCCTGTGGTAAAGAAAGTGAGAAACACCATAGATGTGAAGAAGGAAATAATACAGAAGTATGAGATTGGAGTGAGACTCGTTGAGCTTGCCAGGATGTACAGAGGACTGTGGACAGTTATTTTGTGAGACAGAAACAGACGACTGTGGAGTTATTTTGTGAGACAGATGACTGTGGAGTTATTTTGTGAGAAACAGACGATTGTGGACAGTTATTTTGTGAGACAGAAACAGACGACTGTGGACAGTCATTTTGTGAGACAGAAACAGACTGTGGAGTTATTTTATGAGACAAACAGATGATTGTGGACAGTTATTTTGTGAGACAGAAACAGACGATTGTGGACAGTTATTTTGTGAGACAAACAGACGACTGTGGACAGTTATTTTGCGAGACAGAAACAGACTGTGGAGTTATTTTATGAGACAAACAGATGATTGTGGACAGTTATTTTGTGAGACAGAAACAGACGATTGTGGACAGTTATTTTGTGAGACAGAAACAGACGACTGTGGACAGTTATTTTGCGAGACAGAAACAGACGACTGTGGGCAGTTATTTTGTGAGACAGACGATTGTGGACAGTTATTTTGTGAGAAACAGACGATTGTGGACAGTTATTTTGTGAGACAGAAACAGACGACTGTGGATAGTTATTTTGTGAGACAGAAACAGAGGACTGTAGACAGTTATTTTGTGAGACTTGAGTCCAATGGCTCCAGATGCCATCACCAATCTTCAATAAAGGTAAGTAAAAATGTTATTTTATATTACTATACATAATTAAAGACTATACTATGCATTTGTTGTGTGTATGTAAAACTGTATTTAATCTCTATAAAATGTATTATTTTTGTGAATATTTTTGGGTTTCTGGAATGGATTAATTGTATTTCCATTATTTCTTATGGGAAATATTGCTTTGAATTTCAGACTTTTCAAATTTAGAACTAGCTCCTGGAACGGATTAAGGTCGATTTTTGAGGTTCCACTGTAATACATTTTATACTTCAAAAAGGATATGGGTAAAAACAAAAATTTCAGTACATTAATACAAAGTATAATTTTACTCCACAAAGATTCCACAAGATGTTAATGTACATTATGTCATTAGGGTAGAAGCCTTATTACATACAGTTTTGAGTAGGGTTTAACACATGCTCAGACTCTTGTACTGTAATAATACATAAATACTTACCCCCACTGATCAAAGGAATTTATGTCCCAGACTACGCCTTGGGTGAAAATTTTCATTTCATACATAACAATCAATGCCCCTAACGTAAAAGGTGTCACTTGCTCGACCACGATGGAGTTGGTGGGACGGTTGCCCTCAAATACTTTGTGGGGCAAGATGCGCTGTAACTTATCAGCTGGCAAGTTTGCCTTTTCCAGTTCAGCTTTTGCTTCTTCTGTGGTCTTTCCCTTCATTAGAGCTTCTGTTTGTGCAAGGAAATTGGCCAGCAGTAACTGTAAAGTATAAAAACTATTTATAAAATTCTGTACAAAACAGCCTTGCTTAACAGTGTTTCAATAATGTAGCAGTTTTCAATTATACCCATTCTTCATTTATTCAGACTTTGTACAATAAATATATTCACTATTCATTATAAGCTAAGGATGAAAATATTTTAAGGTGAGAGGTACAGTGCCTGTACTCTGAAGGAGAGGTGTTGATATGTTGCAGTTTTTTAACTGTAGTGTAGGCACACCTCTGGCAAGACAGTAATGGAGTGAAAGATGATGATGAAAGTTTTGTTTGCGTCACTCTGCTTTGGTGTGAAATGGCCGATGTGTTAATAAAAAAAAGTGTACTATATATGAATTTTTTTTAGGCTTAGCTCTATTCCTCGCTTAATATATGATAATGCAAACATGTCATCAGGTTTTATATGCATCAGAAAGTAAAAAAAAGGCTACATTTAACTTTACAGCGATTTTCACTTTATAGCAGTAGCTCAGAACGTGACCTGCTGTATAAGAGCGGAACCTACCTGTATATATGACCATAAAATTTCAATAAAAACAAAATCATGAGAGAATTCAGGCAATATTAAGTAGTTCTGTTGAATATTTGTATGTGAAAGTGGCATAAATTAAAAAGAAAAGCTGAAGGGACCTGGTTTGGTTCCCAAGCAGGGTAAGACATGGGCAAGTCTCCTTACACCTGCTGCCCCTATTGATCTACACTAAATAGTTACCTGGGCATTAATAGAATGTTGTGGGTCACACCATGAAAAAGAGTAGTAATATACAGTACGTACTTCAGATAGGGGTGGCCTTGGAAATGAATCAAGGTAGGATAACTCTTAGGCTGTACATTAAACTGTGCAAAAAAATTATATCAAGAGTAACATTATAATACAGGTCGGCCATTACTGATCCAGCAACACCAATCCAGTTCCATCTCCAATCCGGCATAAATTTCGGCTAGCATAAGTATCACACCCATTTCATAAGACGCCTGCTGAGTGCAGTTAACTCTGGCAGAACCAGTACACGAGTTTCTTAAGGAATTTAATGGTCCCAATGATGCCGGATTAGTGATGGTCGACCTGTATAAGCATAGCCAACCTTGTGATGGAGATTATCTGCAATAGCATTGTGGGACTTTGCTGGAGCAATAAAGTCAGCAGGGATGAGACGGGTACCCTGATGAATCAACTGATAAAATGCATGCTGGCCATTGGTACCTGGCTCACCCCAAACAATAGGGCCTGTCTTATAATCCACAGTACGGCCACTACGTGTTACATACCTGAAATAGAAACAGCATTGTGGAAATAATGAAAAAGCTAAATATTTACAGCTTCTCGAGTCCTGGAGTTGGGAAGTACAGTGCCTGCACTCTAAAGGAGGGATGTGGGATATCTGCTGTTTAGAGGGACATCTAAACTGTCATAGCTGCACACCCCTGACAAGACAGTGATTGTGTAAATGACAGTGAAAGTGTTTCTTTTTCAAGCCTTAGTGGGAGACGGCCAGTGTGCTAAAAAACATTAATAAATCCCTCTGACTATAAGCAACAATCTCTCTAATCAATCACTCCAATTTTTTTTATATATTTGGGCATCTCACTGCATTTTAGATTTTTACCAGATTGGTTGTTACCAATCTGGAAGGAAACACATTCTCCAGTATTCATTCAACAGCTATCTTGCTAGAAGTGTGTATCAGTCACAATCAGAATGACCTGAACCACAACATCCCAACCCTTCAACCAAAGCTCAGGCACTATCCTGCCTCTAGGACTGAAGTCAGACTAACCTGTTTCCCTAAATTCCTTTGTTATTTTGTTGACACTTCAGTAGCACAACAAATCTCAAACACCACTTGTCTCTACTCACTCTGATCTAACATTATCACACTAAAACTATGTATCCTATTTATCTGAAATGATTAGCTTTAAGCTTTTCTTGTTCCAAAACAAAAAGTAAAACTGGGGCTTTACTAACACCTTTTCAAGCTTTACAATAATCCGAACCTTGACTTCTTCTCTAAATAATTTTTCAGTATTTGAAAGAAGAAGATATTTATAATAAGAATAGCTAAAACAAATTATTCTAGATTTAAGTGAATACAACCAATAGCAAGAGATGTTCTCCAACCCATTCTTCATCCCCACCCCTTCACAAGAGTTAATGCATTAAACTTACTTTCCGTTCGACTCCATGTCACCTTGTTGGAAGTAAGCAGCAAATCGATGGAGATACTGATCATATGGTAGAAGTGCATGAGTCTCAGCACCATAAAAGTTATGATACCACACACCAAGCATTGCCATAATTACTGGGATCTGCAAAAAATTAAAGACAAAACTATACCAAACTGGACTACTGAACATATTTATTGTTGGAGTAACAATTTAAATTAAGAAAATAATAATACAAAGTACAGTGCAGCAGCATTAACCCTTTCAGGGTCGACAGCTCCTCTCCTAAACTTGTTCTCAAGGTTTAAAAAAAAAAAAAAAAAAAAAAAAAAAAAAAAAAAAAAAATATTATGAAATGATAGAGAATCTTTTCCCGATCATAACGACACCAAAAATGTGAAATTTGATAGAAAACTTATGGAAGTATGCTCTAGCGAAGTTAGCGGTCTCAACGAGGTTTACGCATCGGGGATTTTGCCCACTTTGAGCCCTATTTTTGGCCAATTCCAATGTACCATTCGACAAAAATCATAACTATTTCGCTAGAACTCCATTTTTTCTATCAAATGAGTACAAGAAACCACCCATTTATCGATTTCAACTATCCAATAAAGTGGTCAGAAATTGGCAATTTTGCCAATTTCCAAATAGGGTCCAGAATAAACAAGAGACATTCCAGTCGCTAAAATAACATTTTTTCTGTTCATTAGTCAATACATTTTGTAAATTATACTTACATTTTTCTCCAATGGAGCAGTCTTAAAGTGATTGTCCATAAAATGAGCTCCTGACAGCAGCTTCTCAAAATTGTCATAGCCTACATGCAAGGCTATAGACAGACCAATTGCAGACCACAAAGAATAACGTCCACCAACCCAGTCCCAGAAGCCAAACATGTTAGCCTCATCAATTCCGAAATCCTTCACTTTAGGACCATTGGTTGAGAGGGCCACAAAATGCTTGGCAACAGCTGAAGCCTGAAAACATAATTATAATACAAAATGTATGTACCATAATGAACTACTTACTTATAATTACATACTATACCTATTTGTAGATCCAGGAATGCAGCTAGGTTCCTAATGCAAGACAACAAAAGCACAAAAACTTAATTTTTTGAAACAGGCAACAGAAGACAAATGAAACTATCATACACTATGCAAATGCTTTGAAAGAAAATCATTATTTCTTTATAAATATAGTACAGGCATACCTCACTAATACAGCAGGTTAGGTTCCAGACCACCACCATAAAGCAAATCACTGCCTTTTTGTCACTTGCCAGTGCATATAAAAGCCTAAAAACACTATCATTTGTTAAGTATGCAATAGAATTAAGTCTAAAAAAAATGATACAAAAGTAAAAATGCTGTAAGCCATTTTGAGAGAAAGGCAAGCAATGGAAATAATAAACATGACTATACTAAGTGAAAAGCCCGTATTAGTAAAGCGCTCTAAAGGGAAGTGCCTTATTTGCGAAGTATGCATTTAAATGAATAGAACAGGCTCCAAGAAAATGATTTGTATAATAAGGATTAATAATTTAAAAATTATTCGGAAAAAACAAAAAATGAAGTTGGGACACCATAAGCAGATATATTTTAAAAGGAGCAAGTAATAACACACAAATGCTAACTTTGTAGAAATAATAGTACCTAATATAATAGTCACCTTATATAATAGTCTGTGTTACAGAAAACTTATAAAACTTCAACTTTTAAAACCTGTTAAAAAGATGTCTTGTCAATCAAAATGTGCTCTTGATGCACAATTCCAAAGCTGAAGCCATTATTGTAATCAGTAATGATTTTTAAATATTTTTTGAAAGTGTTATGATTCATTGTCAACAACCTCCCAAATACACTCAGCAATTTTTTATTCTCAAGCACAGTATACAGCCGAATAACATGAAACTTCACCCCTCATCCCACTTTTATTGTCTTTTTACTTGTACAACACCACAGCAATGAGATAGCAAAGTTACTTACATCTTTAGCAGTTGAAAGGAACCAGTTCTTGGCAGAAGTAGCATTAGTAATGGTTTCTTGAGTTGTGAACGTCTTTGAAGCAATAATAAAAAGTGTCGTCTCAGCATTCAAAATCTGAAGGAAACAGTATCTGTTAGCATTTAAAAAAAAAAAATCAACAAACCGGCTATATCCCACCGAGGCAGGCTGACCTAGAAAGAAAAACAAAGTGTTTCTTTTTAAATTTAGTAAGTTGTACAGGAGAAGGGGATACTAGCTCCACGCTCCTGGAATTTTAGTCGCCTCTTACGACACACATGGCTTATGGAGGAAGAATTTTTTTTCGCTTCCCGTGGAGTTTAATTTTTCTTATTCACCATTAAACTGTGTTAGGTACCAAGAAAAAATTAGAACACTTATAAATTTCATGAAACTCAAATACACCTACTTTCAGAGTCTTTGCCATGTGTGTGCCATCTATGTTGGAAACGAAGTGTACGTTGGGTCCAATAGCATAGGGTTTAAGTGCCTCTGATACCATCAAGGGACCAAGATCTGAGCCTCCAATTCCAATATTGACCACATCTGTTATGGCCTTTCCTGTATAACCTTTCCATGCACCAGATATGACCTGCAAAAAAACTTTTATACTTCAGCTTACTAGTAATGTACAGAGTTGGATTTTCTCATAGTCAGCAATAACATGTGCCTACATACAGTACGAAAATTATTGAAAGTGGTTTTGCTGACAACGCATGCACTTAGCTCACATAATGAGTGTCTGTGGTTCAATCCCCGGTGTCGATGGAAATGTTTGGAATGTTTCCTTACACCCGTTGCTCTTTTTTGATAGTCAGCTATTGTGGGTCACATACTAAGAGGTTGTAGTATACCTTAGATAGAGCTGGGCTTTAAAATGAGCTGAGATAACAGGTAAGATCTTGGACTGTAAAACTAGTGCAAAAATAAAAAAATATCATTACATTAAAGCATTCAGAGCTGAAATAAAACAAATATTCATAGCTGAAAATTAACCATCGTCATCCACAAATTTGCAGAGCCAAAAATTCAAACCTATTAAATTTTTATTAAATTTGCAATTAGACTAGCATTAGACAATGTTTTGGTGCATTTCCAAGATTTGGAAAAGCTATGAAATCAGCATTTAAAGAGTATTAAACCTAATTTGAATAAAAACATTAATTTCAGAATAAAAATACAGTGGACCCCCGGTTAACAATATTTTTTCACTCCATAAGTATGTTCAGGTGCCAGTACTGACCGAATTTATTCCCATAAGGAATATTGTGAAGTAGATTAGTCCATTTCAGACCCCCAAACATACACATACAAACGCACTTACATAAATACACTTACATAATTGGTCGCATTCGGAGGTAATCGTTATGCGGGGGTCCACTGTATTCTACTATTGCTTTAAAATACTGTATAAACATACTACAGTTTAAAGCTCTTCAAACTGCCATCAGTACAAGTAAAATTTTTATATACAGCCTCTCCTCACTTAACCTTTAACTTTCGGTGTCGTATTAGTTTGGCTTATAAGTCAGTATTGGTGCCGTATTAATACGCCAAAATTCTAGTGGCTTCAAATCTAGCGGGAGAAAGCTGGTAGACCTACACGAGAGAATGGGCGTGTGTGTGGTCAGTGTGTGCAGTATAAAAAAAAATCCTGCAGCACACAGTACATAATGAGAAAAAAAAAATTGACCGTGTTTTTGGTTTAAAAAGCCGGCTTTGAGGTGTATTTTTGTATGATATTTATGGTTGTATTCTTGTTTTCTTGGACTGAGTTGATAGAATTGAAGATATATTATAGAAATAGAGATGATTTTGATTAGTTTCACGATGAAAAGTACCTTGAATTGAGCTCAAAGTAACAGAAATGTTCGATTTTTGCTGATGTTCAAGAGTAAACAAATGACGTCACCGTCCGATACGTGTCCAACTTGCCAGTCTAATACGCAGTCATGAATGTGTTGACATTATTTATACAGTTATTACAATAATACAGTAATCTGCATAACAGTAAATCTTCTGTTTTTTGTGTGAATAAAAATTCAAAATGGAAAGAAAGAGTAACATAAGAGGGGCCTGGAGACATGACTAATGAACAGATAAAATGTTATTTTAGTGCCAGGAATGTCTGCACTGTTTATTCTGGACCCTATTTTGAAATTGGCATCTTTTGAAATTTGTATGAAATCGGCCAAATTGCCAATTTCTGAACACTTTATGGGGTAGTTGAAATTGGTAAGTAGGCAGTTTCTTGTACTCAATTGATAGAACAAATGGAGTTGTAGTGAAATAGCTATGAATTTGGTCAATTGGAACAATGGAATTGGCTGAAAATAGGACTCAAGTTGGGTGAAATTGCTGATGCATGTATATCGCAGTGACCGCTAATTTCGCATGAGTGTAATGCCGTAACTTTTCCATCAAATTTCCTACTTTTGGTATCATTACCATTAGAAAAAGATTCTCTATCATTTCATAAAAAAATAATTTTTTTTTTTTAATTCTTCAACACTGAGAGCAAGTTTGTGAGCAGGGGTCTCAACAGTGAAAGGGTTAATGACGGAGTTCCGTTCCTAAGACCACATCGTTAACCCTTTCAGGGTTTCAGCCGTACTAGTACGGCTTATGCCCCAGGGGTTTTGACGTACTAGTACACCTAAATTCTAGCACCCTCAAATCTAGTGAAAGCTGGTAGGCCTACATACGAAAGAATGGGTCTATGTGGTCAGTGTGCGCAGTATAAAAAAGAAATCCTGCAGCACAGTGTGTAATGAGAAAAAAAAAACTTTGACAGTGTTTTTGGATTAAAACAGCGAATTTGCACTGTATTTTCGTATGGTATTTATTGTTGTATTCTAGTTTTCCTGGTCTTATTTTATAGAATGGAAGACATATTACAGAAATTGATATGATTTTTACTGGTTTTACAATGAAAAGTACCTTGAAATTGAGCTCAAAGTAGCAGAAATGTTCGATTTTTACCAAAGTTCAAGAGTAAACAAATCATGCCAAGCGTCCAATACACGTGAACTGGCGAGTCTAATAGTCTTTCACAAGTGCGCTGCTATTATTTATACCATTTCTACACTAATGCAGTAGTCTGCGTAACAGTAAATCTTCTATTTTTTGTAAGAATAAAAATTCAAAGTGGAAAACAAAAGAATGTAAGAGGGGCTTTGGGATGTGACTAACAAACAGAGAACTTATTTTAGTGCCAGGAATGTCTTTCTTATTTATTCTGGACCCTATTTGGAAATTGGCATCTTTTGAAATTTGTGTGAAATTGGCAAAATTGCTAAATTCTGACCACTTTATTGGATAGTTAAAATCGGTAAATGGGTGGTTTCTTGTACTCGTGCGATAGAAAAAATGGAGTTCTAGCGAAATAGTTATGATTTTTGTTGACTAGTACACTGGAATTGGCTGAAAATAGAGCTCAAAGTGGGCAAAATCGCTGATGCGTAAACATCGTCGAGACTGCTAACTTCGCGAGAGCATAATTCCTTAAGTTTTCCATCAAATTTCATACTTTTGGTGTCATTATGATCGGGAAAAGATTCTCTATCTTTTCATACGATTTTTTTTTTTTTTTTTTTTTAAATTTGGGGACCCTGAGAATAAGTCTCGGAGAGGGCCTGGTGACCCTGAAAGGGTTAAACGAATTTGTTGCTAAGTGAAGAGCACACTCTAATGGTAGTGGGTTTGGATTGGCCATCTTTGATATTGTTTTAATGTCACCTCTGTACCATTTATAACATTCCTGGTATATTTTTAAATGTTTATACAGTAGTGTACTATACATACATTGAAATAAACAGAATAGAGGAAATCAGCTCTAATATACATTATTTAGGTATAAATACTGGTCAGACAGCCCACCGTAAGTCCAAGTCGCTAAGTGAGGAGAGGTTGTGCAGTATGATGCATAAAGTTGATTCAAGAGGAAAATTTGACTGAATTATGGTTAGTGGCACACTGGAGATGGGTCGTCAGGTGGCTCATAACAGGTATTCTTAGTTTACCTTGGTCTGAAATAGTATGTATAACAAAGAGCTATACAAAATTTACAGAGCAAACAAATCATAAACCCATGTACATACATAAATGAATTCTATTTATTGAATTTTCATGGATACTGAATTGTTTTATATTTTTCCAGTAAATGGTGGAGATATCTCAAGAGCAGATAAAAAGATAAAAAAAAAAGTTGATGCAAAATACACAGCAGATAAACTACACTGCCAAACTGTATTGCCAAAAATTAAATGTCATGGCAATCAGCAGGATTTCCAAATACTCAATGGTACCCTGAGTTTCGTACAGCTCCCTCCTCAAACAATTATGTAAGCGCTTTCGTAAGTGTATTTTTGGGGGTCTGAAATGGACTAATCTAATTTACGTTATTCCTTATGGAAACAAGTTCGTTCGGTAATGGCACACGAACAGCTTTCTGGAACGAATTATGACCAAAACTCAGGGTACCACTGTAATAAGTACTGTATAATGATTTTTTTGTAGGTGAATGTTTACATGTG
Source organism: Cherax quadricarinatus (assembly GCF_038502225.1). Lineage (NCBI taxonomy): Eukaryota > Metazoa > Arthropoda > Malacostraca > Decapoda > Parastacidae > Cherax > Cherax quadricarinatus. Next base: position 8,353,651 of record NC_091303.1, read on the forward strand.
CCTATGTGAATGCATACAAAACTATAGGTATACAAGTGTCATACCTTTTCACAAAAATCCTTCATATGAGCAAGAACAGCATTGACTTCTGGCATCACATCCTCTCCATTGACAATTATTGAATTATTAGACCGGTTACGCAGTGCTATGTGCAACACTGCCCTGTCCTCAGTAAAATTAATCTTCTCTCCTGAAAACATTGCATCTCGAGATGCCTCAATCTTGCGAGCTCGTGCCTGAAAAAAAAAAAATAACATTAAATCTTAGGGTTAACTAGTGATATATCATAGTATGCCACAGCAATACCATAGTATATCAAATATGGCAAAACACCTTGCATAATTAGAAAATCCTATTTCTAGGCAACATAATTAAATCCAATATAAAAATGAAATCTTAGCTACATAATGAATATCATTAAAAATTCAAAACAGATAACTATGGCATCTTTGATTACATACGCTATCAAAAATGATGAGCCCTTTCTACTTGCATAGTCTGCTACTCATTTCACTATTTCTTTATTTCTTAACCAATGAACTAAAGGCCGAATAATATGCAAAATGAATTACTGGTAATACTTACCCTGAAGCCCAAGTAAGGCCAGGTACAATTGCATTTAAAGTGATTTAGACTCAAAGCTGGCACTCATCAGAACCAATGGATAAAGGTACACCTTGTTTTTTTACTACAACATATTGCATTTTAGTTATTTGAGGTAAGATGAATGAATGTTGCAATATGGATTCACATATATTCCCATACTGACGAAGTGTACTCTGGGAAAAAATACTAAAGGTGATGCAAAGAGAGGGGGATCTTCAAGTACAGTAATCACAGAGAAAGCTGTTATTGAAAGATCATAAATTTAATGGTGCTTAACTCAAACTATGATGACATGTCAAATTAGCCCTCAGATATATGTATGGAAAAATCTTAAAATACAAAAACTGTTCACAATGTATGCTAGGCCAAAACTGAAGCACTGTACGCAGTGGTACCTACACATAAAAAATATAAATACAGAAAAGGTCCAGAGCTATTAAATATGAATTCCAAAAATAAAAATGGCTGTCACCTGCCAAAAATAGGAAAGACATGATAGTACATGTAAGATTATATATCAGAAAATAACCGTCTCAGCAATAACAATAAAAGCCACAGCTATAAACTGAATAGGATATACTGAAAAGTTTTTCTTCAGTGGTAGAATAACAAAATGGGATCAAATAGAAGGCAGTAAGTACTACAATACTGGATTTTATATTTTTTGAGAATTGTATGAAAAATTAAACAATGATCTCAAGGCAGCACCTTGCACAGTTCTGATCTTGTTGCTTTAAGCAAAATTAAAACAGAATAATAATAATAAATAATAACAATAATAATAATAATCTTTATTTCTACATGTTGAGGTGGTTTGGTCATTTAGAGAGAATGAAAGAAAGTACGTAGAATGACTTGGAGAGCGTATAAATCTATTGGGGAAGGAAGGCAGGGTAGGGGTTGTCCCCGAAAAAGTTGGAGAGAAAGGGTAAAGGAGGTTTAGTGGGTGAGGGACTTGGACTTCCAGCAAATGTGTGTGAGCATGTTAGATAGGAGTGAATGGAGACGGATTTTTTTGGGACCTGATGAGCAGTTGGAGTGTGAGCAGGGTAATATTTTGTGAAGGAGTTCAGGGAAACTGGTTAGCCAGACTTCAGTCCTGGAAATGGGAAGTACATACAATGCCTGCACTTTAAAGGAGGGGTTTAGGATATTGGCAGTTTGGAGGGACGTCTAAACTGATGTATCTGAGCGCCTCTGAAAAGACAGTGATTATGTACGAGTGATGGTGAAAGTGTTGAATGATGATGAAAGTTTTTTTCTTTCTTTTTGGGTTTTTCTTTCTTTTTGGGTCACCCTGCCTCGGTACGAAGCGGCCGACATGAAAAAAAAAAATGTACAAGGTATAAAGGCCTAGCTGACATTCATGACATACTACTATACAGACAACCCCTTGTTATGCAGAGCATTTTGGGCAAATTAGGTCAATTTTGTCCCAGGATGTGACTCACACCAGTCGACTAAAAGTCAGGTACAGTACCCTATTTTACCGATAGGTGAACATGGACATTAGGTGACTCAAGGAAACACGTCCTCATGTTTCAACCTGTACCGGGGATCAACCCCCCCGGACTTCAGTGTGTGAGCTGAGTAGGCTAGCAATTATTACATTAGCTAAGCTAATACTGTATTAACAAACAAAGCATGTAAACTTACCAAATCCATCAGAAGCTTAAAAACTTCTTCATTGATGCGATTTTTACTGTAGTCAAACAAAATACTGCCATCATCTGGGGTTGCCAAGGTAACACTGCAATAGGTATTTCAGATATGAAGAATTTTATTCATTTAAAACAATTTTAGGCTAATACTATTTTAATGTTTGCATACACAAACCACGAGTGCTAATCATAGTAACCTTCGTTGATTCATGTGCTTTCTCTTTTAGTAAGTACATAATTAAGCTTATCCAGGTACGTAGTATAGGTACACATAAATACAGTTACATAAATTATCATATGTAGCAGCATATATGACTAGTTTCCACTGGGGTCTTTGTAATATCTTATTATTTACACCTTAAAAGTTAAAAAAGCTAAGTAACCCAACTATGCAAAAAGCAGTTACAATAAAAGGAGATATAATATGAATAATGTAAACTAAGTTATTTACATTAGCATTGAAGAGGATCAGATCACAGTAATAGATACATGTATGTTAGCTATACAAGTCAATTTCCTCCCTTACTCTAGCTACATTCATTAGGTATCTTCTGGATCTCTTCCTGAACTAGCTCATGCTATGACAGGCTCTCCCCTCAAGGGATGTTCCTTGATGCTGGTGAGGGGCTCTTGATCTTAGGAACTGGATCTGTACTCCAGTTCCCTGAATTGAGCCTGAATACCTTCCTTCCACCCCCCCCCCCACAGGTGCTGTATAATCCTACGGGTTTAGCGCTCCCCATGATTATAATAATAATAATAATGACAGGCTCTGAAGGGGCTGTACATTATATAGTTACACTACAGTATACATATGTAGTCACTTTACATACAGCTATATATAGTTGTAGTAAATTTATAGAGAAGTGTAAGTTTATTCTGGTACAGATACATATAAATAGTTACACAAATTATCATACATAGTAACGTATGTGTAAATTACCTAGGATAACCGTCCAAAAATAAAAGTGACTTATTGCCACTGGGGGTCACACAGCATCTGGAGAACGAGGTAATCAGATCTCACCCATGAAAATAGAAGTTAACTCCAATTTCCTGGATCCAGAACCCTTTACCTGCTATATCTTACGTCAATGTAATCAAGAGTAACTATTTGTAATGAGCTTCATTGCCGAATAAAATTCCTTGATGTAGCTTAAAAAATACTAATATCATTATTACATTTATAGGAAAACATTCAAACAAAAATATTTATGTTGAAGGAGTCATTATCAGCCGGTATTTCCAAGGACGGTCAAGGACACCCTGAAGGTGACTGCTGAAGGAGCTGCTATCTACACTTATTTCATCTCATTCTCTCAAGCCGCTTCATTTAATCATCAAACTGCACAAAAACTACAATAACTCGGTGAGAATAGACCTAAATTAAATGTCACTTGAGATCCCTCTTAACAACTGTCAATGTTTGCCGGTGTACCAACCACCCTGGGAGATTAATGACCAGGAAATGCTCGTGATCCTCAGAACTGGAGCTATCCTCCCCATCCTTGGAGCAAATATAACTCTCTCATATATCCAGACTGTATAACCCCATACAAATTTAGGGCTCCCAATGAATGTCAAAATTTTTGACGTGGCGGTGGAAAAAAAAAATGGCCCGATATATTTACCTGTATTTGTTGAACCTGTCGGGATCCTCGTTGAACATCTTAAGGATATTAATCTTGCTGCCACTGGCATTGTAATAATCTTGGAGGCGTTGGTAAGATGATTCCTCGGTGAGATAAGCCTTACCCTCCATCTTCCTGGGTCGCTCAGTGCGCACTGTCTGCCTCCGCTCACTCACACCCTCTATATACCTACAGCCTTGACATACGTATAATTATTTATTTATTTATTTATTTAGAAATTTTAGCATACAAACAGAGGTACAAAAAATACAGGTAAGAGCAGCATGCCAAAGCCACGTATATGCATAGCATTACGGGCTGGCTTAAAATTAACTTAAGATTAACTAAGCAATGATGAAATCAGTGATAAGACATTATTGTAAACAGAACTATAAAATACAAATGAGTATTACAAAGACAGGTCCTATGGTTGCATGCATTGCTGTTCATTCAGTAGAATGGAGTATTCTGTTAGGTATTGTATTTAAAAAAAAATAACAAAGTTAGGTTTAACATTTGTGTGATATAATTGTGAGTAACATTTAGGATATACAATTTATATGGTTCAGTTATTCAGTATTTATTTGGTTTTGAGTGAGTAAGTGAACTTTGAGAAGAGACTTGAATTTATAAACAGGTAGTGTTTCTTTTATATTTACAGGGAATGAATTCCAGACCCTTTATATATCCACACTGTTACAATCATAACTAAGCTCTAAGCCCACTAGGGTTCATATCCATCTCTTCTGCCCGAAATGCCTAGGTATGCTAGAGGCCTTTGTAATTAATATTTTATAATATGTAGACCACACATTGTAAGCTTTGCAGGGTAATAAACATTTTCATTTTCATATATATTTTATTTTTTTTATTATCACACCGGCCGATTCCCACCAAGGCAGGGTGGCCCGAAAAAGAAAAACTTTCACCATCATTCACTCCATCACTGTCTTGCCAGAAGGGTGCTTTACACTACAGTTTTTAAACTGCAACATTAACACCCCTCCTTCAGAGTGCAGGCACTGTACTTCCCATCTCCAGGACTCAAGTCCGGCCTGCCGGTTTCCCTGAATCCCTTCATAAATGTTACTTTGCTCACACTCCAACAGCACGTCAAGTATTAAAAACCATTTGTCTCCATTCACTCCTATCAAACACGCTCACGCATGCCTGCTGGAAGTCCAAGCCCCTCGCACACAAAACCTCCTTTACCCCCTCCCTCCAACCCTTCCTAGGCCGACCCCTACCCCGCCTTCCTTCCACTACAGACTGATACACTCTTGAAGTCATTCTGTTTCGCTCCATTCTCTCTACATGTCCGAACCACCTCAACAACCCTTCCTCAGCCCTCTGGACAACAGTTTTGGTAATCCCGCACCTCCTCCTAACTTCCAAACTACGAATTCTCTGCATTATATTCACACCACACATTGCCCTCAGACATGACATCTCCACTGCCTCCAGCCTTCTCCTCGCTGCAACATTCATCACCCACGCTTCACACCCATATAAGAGCGTTGGTAAAACTATACTCTCATACATTCCCCTCTTTGCCTCCAAGGACAAAGTTCTTTGTCTCCACAGACTCCAAAGTGCACCACTCACTCTTTTTCCCTCATCAATTCTATGATTCACCTCATCTTTCATAGACCCATCCGCTGACACGTCCACTCCCAAATATCTGAATACGTTCACCTCCTCCATACTCTCTCCCTCCAATCTGATATTCAATCTTTCATCACCTAATCTTTTTGTTATCCTCATAACCTTACTCTTTCCTGTATTCACCTTTAATTTTCTTCTTTTGCACACCCTACCAAATTCATCCACCAATCTCTGCAACTTCTCTTCAGAATCTCCCAAGAGCACAGTGTCATCAGCAAAGAGCAGCTGTGACAACTCCCACTTTGTGTGTGATTCTTTATCTTTTAACTCCACGCCTCTTGCCAAGACCCTCGCATTTACTTCTCTTACAACCCCATCTATAAATATATTAAACAACCACGGTGACATCACACATCCTTGTCTAAGGCCTACTTTTACTGGGAAAAAATTTCCCTCTTTCCTACATACTCTAACTTGAGCCTCACTATCCTCGTAAAAACTCTTCACTGCTTTCAGTAACCTACCTCCTACACCATACACTTGCAACATCTGCCACATTGCCCCCCTATCCACCCTGTCATACGCCTTTTCCAAATCCATAAATGCCACACAGACCTCTTTAGCCTTATCTAAATACTGTTCACTTATATGTTTCACTGTAAACACCTGGTCCACACATCCCCTACCTTTCCTAAAGCCTCCTTGTTCATCTGCTATCCTATTCTCCGTCTTACTCTTAATTCTTTCAATTATAACTCTACCATACACTTTACCAGGTACACTCAACAGACTTATCCCCCTATAATTTTTGCACTCTCTTTTATCCCCTTTGCCTTTATACAAAGGAACTATGCATGCTCTCTGCCAATCCCTAGGTACCTTACCCTCTTCCATACATTTATTAAATAATTGCACCAACCACTCCAAAACTATATCCCCACCTGCTTTTAACATTTCTATCTTTATCCCATCAATCCCGGCTGCCTTACCCCCTTTCATTTTACCTACTGCCTCACGAACTTCCCCCACACTCACAACTGGCTCTTCCTCACTCCTACAAGATGTTATTCCTCCTTGCCCTATACACGAAATCACAGCTTCCCTATCTTCATCAACATTTAACAATTCCTCAAAATATTCCTTCCATCTTCCCAATACCTCTAACTCTCCATTTAATAACTCTCCTCTCCTATTTTTAACTGACAAATCCATTTGTTCTCTAGGCTTTCTTAACTTGTTAATCTCACTCCAAAACTTTTTCTTATTTTCAACAAAATTTGTTGATAACATCTCACCCACTCTCTCATTTGCTCTCTTTTTACATTGCTTCACCACTCTCTTAACTTCTCTCTTTCTCTCCATATACTCTTCCCTCCTTGCATCACTTCTACTTTGTAAAAACTTCTCATATGCTAACTTTTTCTCCCTTACTACTCTCTTTACATCATCATTCCACCAATCGCTCCTCTTCCCTCCTGCACCCACTTTCCTGTAACCACAAACTTCTGCTGAACACTCTAACACTACATTTTTAAACCTACCCCATACCTCTTCGACCCCATTGCCTATGCTCTCATTAGCCCATCTATCCTCCAATAGCTGTTTATATCTTACCCTAACTGCCTCCTCTTTTAGTTTATAAACCTTCACCTCTCTCTTCCCTGATGCTTCTATTCTCCTTGTATCCCATCTACCTTTTACTCTCAGTGTAGCTACAACTAGAAAGTGATCTGATATATCTGTGGCCCCTCTATAAACATATATTCCTTGCATATATATATATATATATATATATATATATATATATATATATATATATATATATATATATATATATATATATATATATATATATATTATTTTTATTAACACATCGGCCGTTTCCCACCAAGGCAGGGTGGCTCGAAAAAGAGAAACTTTCATCATCATTCACTCCATCACTGTCTTGCCAGAGGCCTTCCTACACTACAGTTATAAAACTGCAACATTAACACCCCTCCTTCATGGTGCAGGCGCTGTACTTCCCATCTTCAGGACTCAAGTCCGGCCCGCCAGTTTCCCTGAATCCCAACATAACTAGTACCCTGCTCGCACTCAGACAACACGTCAAGTCCTAAAAACCATTTGTCTCCACTCGCTCCTAACACACTGAAGCATGCTTGCTGAAAGTCCAAGCCCCTCACACACAAAACCTCCTTTACCCCCTCCCTCCAACCTCTCCTAGGCCGACCTCTACCCCACCTTCCCTTCACTACAGATTTATACACTCTCGAAGTCCATCTATTTTAGGCCATCCTCTCTACATGTCCAAACCACCTCAACAACCCTTCCTCAGCCCTCTGGATAATAGTTTTAGTAATCTCGCGCCTCTTCCTAATTTCCAAACTACGAATTCTCTGCATTATATTCACTCCACACATTGCCCTTAGACACAACATCTCCACTGCCTACAGTCTTCTCCTTGTTGCAACATTCACCATCCATGCTTCACACCCATATAAAAGCATTGGTATAACTATACTACTCTCATACATATCCCTCTTTGCTTCCATGGACAAAGTTCTTTGTCTCCACAAGCTCCTCAGTGCACCACTCCCCTTTTTCCCTCGCCAATTATATGATTCACATCATCTTTCATAGACCCATCTGCTGACACGTCCACTCCCAAATATCTGAATACATTCACCTCCTCCATACTCTCTCCCTCCAACCTGATATCCAATCTTTCATTACCTATTTTTTTTGTTACCCTCATCACCTTACTCCTATACTCACTTTCAATTTTCTTCTTTTACATACCCTAACAAACTCATCCACCAACCTCTGCAACTTCTTTTCAGAATCTCCCAAAAGCACAGTGTCATCAGCAAAGAGCAGCTGTGACAACTCCCACTTTGTGCTAGATTCTTTATCTTTTAACCCCAAACCTCTTGTCAACACCCGAGCATTCACTTCTCTTACAACCCCATCTATAAATATATTGAACAACCATGGTGACATCACACATCCTTGTCTGGAGTTTACCTGGAGTTTACCTGGAGAGAGTTCCGGGGGTCAACGCCCCCGTGGCCCGGTCTGTGACCAGGCCTCCTGGTGGATCAGAGCCTGATCAACCAGGCTGTTACTGCTGGCTGCACGCAAACATACGAGCCACAGCCCGGCTGGTCAGGAACCGACTTTAGGTGCTTGTCCAGTGCCAGCTTGAAGACTGCCAGGGGTCTGTTGGTAATCCCCCTTATGTATGCTGGGAGGCAGTTGAACAGTCTCGGGCCCCTGACACTTATTGTATGGTCTCTTAACGTGCTAGTGACACCCCTGCTTTTCATTGGGGGGATGTTGCATCGTCTGCCAAGTCTTTTGCTTTCGTAGTGAGTGATTTTCGTGTGCAAGTTCGGTACTAGTCCCTCTAGGATTTTCCAGGTGTATATAATCATGTATCTCTCCCGCCTGCATTCCAGGGAATACAGTTTTAGGAACCTCAAGCGCTCCCAGTAATTGAGGTGTTTTATCTCTGTTATACGTGCCGTGAAGGTTCTCTGTACATTTTCTAGGTCAGCAATTTCACCTGCCTTGAGAGGTGCTGTCAGTGTGCAGCAATATTCCAGCCTAGATAGGACAAGTGACCTAGGCCTAGACCTAGGACAAGTGACTAAGGCCAACTTTTACTGAGAAATAATATCCCTCTCTCCTACGCATTCTGACCTGAGCCTCACTATCCTTGTAAAAACTTTTCACTTCTTTCAATAACCTACGTCCTATTCTATACATTTGCAATATGTATGTAATACATGGTGCAAATCCATAAATGCCACAAAAACCTCTTTATCCTTATCTAAATACTGTTCATCTATAAGTTTCCCTGTAAACATTTGGTCTACACACCCTCTACCCTTCCTAAAGCCTCCTTATTCATCTGCTATCCAACTCTCCATCTTACTCTTAATTCTTTCAATAATAACTCTACCAGGTATACTCAAGAGATTTCTTTTTTCTTCAACAAACCGGCCGCATCCCACCAAGGCAGGGTGGCCCAAAAAGAAAAACAAAAGCTTCACTCTTTAAATTTAGTAATTTATACAGAAGGGGTACTAGCCCCTTGCTCCCGGCATTTTAGTCGCCTCTTACAACACGCATGGCTTACGGAGGAAGAATTCTGTTCCACTTCCCTATGGAGATAAGAGGAAATAAACAAGAACAAGAACTAGAAAGAAAATAGCAGAAAACCCAGAGGGGTGTGTATATATATGCTTGTACACATGCATGTGTAGTGTGACCTAAGTGTAAGTAGAAGTAGCAAAACTTACCTGAAATCTTGCATGTGTATGAGACAGAAAAAACACCAGCAATCCTACCATCATGTAAAACAATTACAGGCTTTCATTTTACATTCACTTTGCAGGACGGTAGTACCTCCCTGGGAGGTTGTCTACCAACCTACTACCTACACTCAAGAGATTTATTCCCCTAAAATTTTTGCATTCTCTTTTGTCCCATTTGGCTTTAAACAAACAAACTATGTATGTTCACTGTCAATCCCTAGGTACCTTATCCTCTTCCATACATTTATTAAATAAAACCATCAACCACTCCAAAACTATATCCCCACCCGCTTTTAACATTTCTATCTTTATCCCATCAATCCTAGCTGCTTTACCCCGATCATTCTACCCACTGTCTCACGAACTTCCCCCACACTCACAACTCGCTCCTCTTCACTCCTACAAAATGTTATTCCTCCTTGCCGTATACATGAAATCACAGCTTCCATATCTTCAACAACATTTAACAATTCCTTAAAATATTCCCTCTATCTTGTTGATACTTCTAACTCTCCATTTAGCAACTCTCCTCTCCTACTTTTAACAATCAAGTCAATTTGTTCCTTAGGTTTCCTCAACTTATTAATCACACTCCAAAACTTTTTCTTATTTTCAACAAAATTTGTTGATAACATCTCACTCACTCTCATTTGCTCTTTTTACATTGCTTCATCACTCTCTTAACACTCTCTTTTCCTCGCCATATACTCCTCCCTCCTTGCATCACTTCTACTTTGTAAAAAGCTCTCATATGCTAACTTTTTCTCTCTTACTACTCTCTTTATTTATTTATTTATTTATTTATTTATTTATTTATTTACAATTTGAGCATACATATAGAGGTACAAAAAAATACAGATAAGAGCAGCATGCCAAAGCCACTTATACTATGCATAGCATTTCGGGCTGGCTTAAAATTAACCAAGCAATGATGAAATCAGTGATAATACATTATTGTAAACAGATAACTATAAAGCACAAATGAGTATTACAAAGACAGGTCATATGGTTGCATGCATTGTTGTACATTCAGTCGTATGGAGTATTTTGTTAGGTAGTGTATTTAAAAAATAATAAAGTTAGATTGGGTTTTAGGTTTAACATTTATGTGATATAATTGTGAGAAACATTTAAGATATACAATTTATAAGGTTCAGTTATTCAGTATTTATTTGGTTTTGGGTGAGTAAGTGATCTTTGAGAAGAGACTTGAATTTATAAACAGGTAGTGTTTCTTTTATATTTACAGGTAATGAATTCCAGATTTTAGGGCCTTTTATGTGCATTGAGTTTTTGCATAGTGTGAGATGGACACGAGGAACATCAAAGAGTGATCTGTGCCTTGTGTTATGGTCATGTGTTCTGTTGAGGTTGGCAAGGAGATGTTTGAGGGGAGGGTTAATATCAGAGTTAAGTGTTCTATGTTCAAGGTAGTAGGTTGGTAGACAGCAACCGCCCAGGGAGGTACTACCGTCCTGCCAAGTGAGTGTAAAACGAAAGCCTGTAATTGTTTTACATGATGGTAGGATTGCTGGTGTCCTTTTTTCTGTCTCATGAACATGCAAGATTTCAGGTACGTCTTGCTACTTCTACTTACACTTAGGTCACACTACACATACATGTACAAGCACATATATACACACCCCTCTGGGTTTTCTTCTATTTTCTTTCTAGTTCTTATTCTTGTTTATTTCCTCTTATCTCCATGGGGAAGTGGAACAGAATTCTTCCTCCGTAAGCCATGCGTGTTGTAAGAGGCAACTAAAATGCCGGGAGCAAGGGGCTAGTAACCTCTTCTCCTGTATATATTACTAAATGTAAAAGGAGAAACTTTCGTTTTTCCTTTTGGGCCACCCCGCCTCGGTGGGATACGGCCGGTGTGTTGAAAGAAAGAAAGAAAGTGTTCTATGTATGTAATAGGTGCAGTAATAAGTATGGATGTTTTGTATGGTGAGTAGGTTTAGTGTATTGAATATTGGTGGAGTGTGCTGCCTGTAGTGAGAATTTGTTATCATTCTAACTGCAGCCTTTTGTTGGGTAATTAGTGGTCTGAGATGGTTAATTGTTGTTGAGCCCCATGCACAAATTCCATAGGTGAGATAGGGGTAAATAAGAGAGTGATATAGGGCCAGGAGGGCTGACTATGGAACATAGTACCGTATCTTCGATAGTATGCCTACAGTCTTGGAAATTTTCTTAGAAATTTGTTGTATAAGTGTATGAAATTTGAGTCTATTATCAAGGTGGATTCCTAAGAATTTTCCCTCTGTTAGCTTTGTGATAGGTGATCCGTTTATCATTATGTTAAGAGGGACATCTGTAGCTCTGTTACCAAACTGAATGAAGTAGGTTTTGTCAATGTTTAGTGTAAGTTTGTTAGTCCTCATCCAGGTAGATATTTTCTGTAATTCGGTATTTACAGTATTGGCTAGCGTGACTGGGCTCGGGTGAGAGAAGACGTATGTAGTGTCATATGCAAATAGTGTGGGTTTGAGTAATTGCGAAGCATTTGGAAGGTCATTTATGTATAGGAGAAAGAGAAGAGGGCCAAGGACACTTCCCTGTGGGACACCAACTGTAATTGGGTGCGCAGAAGAGTTTGCCCCATTTGCGTACACATATTGGCTTCTGTTGCTGAGGTATGACTTGAGGTAGTTGAGGGAGTGCCCTCTTATACCATAGTGTGACAATTTTACGTGGAGCTAGTCATGGTCAACTGTATCAAAAGCTTTACGTAAGTCAATGAAGATCCCCAGTGGGACTTCTTTTTTCTCTATTGCAGTGTATATATGTTCTAGCATGTGTATAATAGCATCATTAGTATTTTTATTAGGCCTGAATCCAAATTGGCAGGGGTTGAGTATGTTTTGGGAGATAAGGTAGGAGTAGATTCGTTTATGAATTAATTTTTTGAAGATTTTTGAGAGAGGGTGTAAGTTGGATATTGGCCTATAGTTATTCAACTCTGTTTGGTCTCCTCCTTTGTGGATCGGGGTGACCCTTGCTATTTTGAGTACTGTAGGGAAGGTGGAGGATTCTATGGATTTGTTAAAGAGTGTTGCAATGATTGGTGATAGCACTTGTGACAGTTTTTTGTATATAAAGGGTGGTAAGGTATTTAAATCTCCTGCCTTGTTTTTTAGTGCATTGATAATAAGGGAGACTTCGTAAGGGTTAGTCGGAGCTAGGAACAGTGTGTTCGGGTAGTTGCCAGTGAGGTAGTCATTTGGTGGGGTATCTGAGCTTGGAATTTTATTGGCAAGGTTTTGTCCTATAGTGGAGAAGAAATCATTGAGTCTGTTTGCTGTTTCTGTTGGTGGGAGTTGGGGTTCATCTGATTTTGCTAATTTTATTTCGCTATTTCGTGATATCTTTTTTGTTCCCAGAATTTCTGATAGGGTTTTCCAGGTCTTTTTTATATCAACTCGTAAGTTGGATAATCTGTTCTCATAATACAATTTTTTTGCCCTTCTTATCAGGCTGGTTAGGATTGACGAGTAACGTTTTGTTTGGTCTCTGGTTATGTGACCCATTCTGTACTGTTTTTCATATTGGTGTTTTGTATTTATGGATTTGAGAATGCTGGGTGTTAGCCAGGGACTGTTCAGTCTCTTAGCTGTCATCTGTTTAGTTTTTTTAGGGCAGTGCTTGTTATAGAGGTATTGGGTCTTTTTTAGAAAATTATTAATACATTCGTCAATATCTGTATAGATTTCTAGCTCAGTGTGCCAATCAATGTTTGCTACTGCTGTTGTGAAGTTATTAATGGCTGCCTCATTGTGAAGTCTGAAGGTGACTTTACATCATCATTCCACCAATCGCTCTTCTTCCCTCCTGCACCCACTTTCCTGTAACCACAAACTTCTGCTGAACACTCTAACACTACATTTTTAAACCCATCCCATACATCTTCAACCCCATTGCCTATACTCTCACTAACCCATCTATCCTCCAATAGTTGTTTATATCTTATCATAACTGCCTCCTCCTTTAGGTTATAAACCTTCATATCTCTCTTACCTGCTGCTTCCATTTTCCTTGTATCCCATCTACCATTTACTCTCACTGTAGCTACAACTAAAAAGTGATCCGATATATCTGAGGCCCCCTCCATAAACATGTACATCTTGAAGTCTACCCAACAGTCTTTTATCCACCAGTCCGTAGTCCAACAAACTACTGTAATTACGCCCTCCATCATATCTTGTACGTATACTTATTTATCCTCTTTTTCTTAAAATATGTATTACCTATAACCAAACCCCTTTCTATACAAAGTTCAATCAAAGGGGCCCCATTATCACTTACACCTGGCACCCCAAACTTGCCTACCACACCCTCTTTAAATGTTTCTCCTACTTTAGCATTTAGGTCCCATACCATAAGGGGAATTACCAATAAACCCCTGGCTGCCTTCAAGAGAGAGCTGGACAGATACCTAAAGTCAGTGCCGGATCAGCCAGGCTGTTGTTCATACGTTGGACTGCGTGCGGCAAGCAGTAACAGCTTGGTTGATCAGGCCCTGATCCACCGAGAGGCCTGGTCATGGACTGGGCCGCGGGGGCATTGATCCCCAGAATAACCTCCAGGTAGACTCCTGCCTCGTTGGGAGACGACTGACATTTTTTTTTTTTTTAACAAGTCGGTCGTCTCCCACCGAGGTAGGGTGACCCAAAAATAAAGAAAATCCCCAAAAAGAAAATACTTTCATCATCACTCAACACTTACACCTCACTCATACATAATCAGTGTTTTTGCAGAGGTGCTCAGAATACAACAGTTTAGAAGCATAAACGTATAAAGATACACAACATCCCTCCAAACTGCCAATATCCCAAACCCCTCCTTTAAAGTGCAGGCATTGTACTTCCCATTTCCAGGACTCAAGTCCGGCTATAAAAAAATAACCGGTTTCCCTGAATCCGTTCACTAAATATTACCCTGCTCACACTCCAACAGCTCGTCAGGTCCCAAATACCATTCGTCTCCATTCACTCCTATCTAACACGCTCACGCACACTTGCTAGAAGTCCAAGCCCCTTGCCCACAAAACCTCTTTACCCCATCCCTCCAACCTTTTTGAGGATGACCCCTACCCCGCCTTCCTTCCCCTACAGATTTAAACACTCTCCTAGTACATGTACTTGTAGTAAATAAAGATATTACACCTACCATCCGACTTCCGACCTGCTCGACTTACGACCACTCTACTTACGACCGTGTTTTTTATGCCAAATTTCTGGGAAATAAACAACTATTTGTGTTGTACACAGTGTTTATCCTAAACCTTACAGTATAAAATACAGTACTAACAACATAAAAAGTAAAGTAAAACATGAAACACCAAAATAAAACAATAAAATAAAGTAATTACAAAAATGTTTTGTTGATATTCAGTAGTAAAGTTCGACTTACGACCATTTCAACTTACGACCGGTTTCTCGGAACCGAACTCGGTCGTAAGTCGGATGGCAGGTGTATATTATTATTATATTATGTTTTATAGAAAGACAGCTACAAGATGTGTGTTATGGTGAATGTGTTTTCCTTCATTGGATCACTTTACCTTGATGAAAAATGGACAATGTTGTTAAAAATATAAAAGAAAAAGCTTATTAAACTTTATTAAGAATATAATAAAATATAACTAAATACTACATCCATACTTAGCCTATATTTATATAAACATTGAGATTGGATGGTCATAGCTCAGCACATACAAACTGCACTGTATTAATTTTCAATAGTGTTACGAAATTACGTACATGAAATTATTATGCAATTCTTCTTTATCACATGACAGGAAATAATTTATATCACATATTCCGAATACATGCAATGTGAAGTACAGTGCCTGCACTCTGAAGGAGGGGCATAGATACTGCAGTTCAGAGGATCATTTGTACTGTGATGTCTGTGCACTTTCACAAGACAGCAATTGAATGAATTATGCTGAATGTGTTCCCTTTTTTGGGGGGGTTACCCTCCCTTGGTGGGAGATGACCAGTGTAGAATAAGAAAGACTAAAGCAGTAAACCAATTTAATAAAGTGCATATATGCACATTTACTTGTGGCTCACCACCAAATAGCTTCTATCTGACTCACTCTGGCAGTGTGAAATAGGAATGGGATAGTAAGGATAAGGGTGAAGTTTATTAATTAACTTATACATTGAGGGATCAGAATCAATTAAAAACATATACATGTACAGTATTTGGGATCTAGAGAGAAGATTCAAATGCATTTTTAGGTACAGTATCATAATTTCCAAAAATAATACAGAGAGAACAGCATCTGCCTCTACTGAGCTTTAAACTATAGCAATTGTTTTGTAACTTAGTCCTTAGCAAAGACAGACAAAAGCATTAAAGAACATTATTATAATTTAGCTTACCAAAATAGTTAAAATTTTTATTTTCAAGTTCTTCTTTCTTTCTTTCAACACACCGGCCGTATCCCACCGAGGCGGGGTGGCCGAAAAGGAAAAACAAAAGCTTCTCCTTTTACATTTAGTAATATACTGTATACAGGAGAAGGGGTTACTAGCTCCTTGCTCCCAGCATTTTAGTCGCCTCTTACAACACGCATGGCTTACGGAGGAAGAATTCTGTTCCACTTCCCCATGGAGAGAACAGGAAATAAACAAGAACAAGAACTAGTAAGGAAATAGAAGAACACCCAGAGGGGTGTGTACATATATATATGCTTGTACATGTATGTGTAGTGTGACCTAAGTGTAAGAAGTAGCAAGATGTACCTGAAATCTTGCATGTTTACCAGACAGAAAAATGGACACCAGCAATCCTACCATCATGTAAAACAATTACAGGCTTTCGTTTTGCACTCACTTGGCAGGACGGTAGTACCTCCCTGGGCAGTTGCTGTCTACCAACCTACTACCTAGGTATTTTCAAGTTATTACTACAAATAATTTTGGTATTTATGCTGTCATCTGAAATTTACTTCCCTACCCACTTAAAAAAGTTGCACCGAGCATTAGGATCTCCTTCCTTGCCCACACCTCTACCACAAGCATAAAACTGCCGGTTCATATTTGGCCCTTTTTTCTTAACAGTCATCACAACAGCAGGTTCCTTGTGACCTGGACAGAGAGGTGGTGGTTTCGGTCCCTTCATTAAGAAATCCCAGCCTAAATTTTTGCTTTTAACTTTGCTAGATTCTTGACTGTCTTCTTGAGAACTATTACATTCACCAGATGAAGCTAAGTCATCTGATAGAATATCTTTGAAGTCACTTTCATTTGCATTTAACTGACATGGACCAATTAATGTGGGTGTACTTTCCACATCATTAACTGTTCTATCTGAACTGTGACTCTCATAACCACCAGCTTCTTTATCTGGTAATACTACTGCAATCTTTCGATCATTTATTGTTTTACTGAAAAAGGAACTCAACTTCCTCTGTTTATCTGCACAATTTTTCTTATTTGAAGATTTAATATTGTTTATTTTCCTTTTTACTGTGCTATGTGAGCTCTGATCTGTTAAATTTCCCGCCTTAGGAAGGGAATTACGATTCATATTTCTCCATGTCTCACCATCAGGTATGGACGATTGTGGTTGAAAATATGATGATAACTTTTGCTGCTGTCCTCGAAATTCTGGAAAGAATTTAGTGGAACTGTAGGGAAGCTTACTTGAAGGAACTAATTCCCCTTTAATTACTACAGCCACAGGGCAATGATCACTTCCCATTATGTCATTAAGAATCAAGCTATCATCCACATATGGGAGAAATTCTTCATCGCAAAATACATAATCAATTCGTGTGCCATAATTTGTGGATCTAGAATTAGTAAATGTGTTCCAGCAAGTGAATACTTCTTTCTTGTAGGGGTAGAAATAGCGAAATGTATCAACCACTTGGAAGTCTGTATTTGACACAAGCAAATGATCATCACTGACTTCATATTCCTCAAATTCTTGACTGCTTGTTTTGCCTTCCTGTTTATCTCTGTATGTTTCTTTCTCTAATGTTTCTTTTTCTACCTTTATTTTAGTATTTACATCTTCAAGTATTAAACATTTTTCACTAACTTCTTTTTCTTCTGATAACAATAACGGTGATGTACCACTGAGAGACATGTGACAATGTGTATCACGTTTCACTTTGCAATCACTATCACCAGAAGCTTCATCAACCTCATTGTGTCCACAGAGAACTTTTTCCATATCATCTTTTTTGTACAAAGGGATGAGAAAACTGCTCAGATACCTTCTCTCCAGTCGTCTCTCAAAGACCTATTGAAAGAGAGAGCAAATTTTAGACCATTGGTACCATTTGTATTAAATTATAATACAGCCTCTCCTCACTTAGTGACGTACTCGTTTACCGACGACTCAAAATTATGCAGGCTCTGATCAGTATGCATAAATAACTAATGTATATTAGAGCTGATTTCCTCTATTCTGTTTATTACAACATACAGTACACTACTGTATAAACATTTAATAATACAGTGGACCCCCGCATAACGATTACCTCCGAATGCGACCAATTATGTAAGTGTATTTATGTAAGTGCGTTTGTACGTGTATGTTTGGGGGTCTAAAATGGACTAATCTACTTCACAATATTTCTTATGGGAACAAATTCGGTCAGTACTGGCACCTGAACATACTTCTGGAGTGAAAAAATATCGTTAACCGGGGGTCCACTGTATACTAAAAATTTTATAAATGGCACAAAGGTGACATTAAAATATCAAAAATGGTTGACACAAACCCACTACCAATATAGTATGCTCCTTACTTAGTGATGAATTCATTTACCAACATGGTCTTAGGAATGGAACTCCATTGTTAAGTGAGGAGAGGCTGTATGTTCTTGAAAGCACAACATTTCTCAAAACATATACATACAGTGGTACCTTGACTTATGACTCACAAAACCGTAATGACATGATTGCAAACAAGCCATACCACGGGTGGGGTTTGAACCTGCAGTCAGAGAGTCTCAAAACTCCAGACCATTGCATTAGCCACTGGGCCAGCTAGCTTCAATAAGATTCATCCAACTAGGTATATTTCTAAACCATAGGAAGGTTAACATAGGCACCACTGTGTCCACAAATGCAAGTTTTTACAGATGGATCTCCCGCTAGCATGGCTGTGACGAACTCTAGCTCAAGTCCCCTCAAAGTCGTCAACATGACTCACGAATCATAATGACACAATTGCAAACAAACCATACCATGGGTGGGGTTTGAACTCGTAGTCAGTCTCAAAACTCCAGACCGTCGCGTTAGCCACTGGGCCAGCATGCTTCAATAACATTCATCCAACAAGGTATATTTCTACACTATAGGAAGGTTAGCATAGGCACCGCTGTGTCCACAAATGCAAGTTCTTACAGACGGATTTCCCGCTAGCATGGCCGTGACGAACTCTAGCTCAAGTACCCTGAAAGCTGTCAACATGACTCACGAAATCGTAATGACACGATTGCAAACAAACCGTACCACGGGAGATCCACCTGTAAAAACTTGCATTTGTGCTAACCTTCCTATGGTGTAGAAATATACCTAGTTGGATAAGTCTTATTGAAACTAGCTGGCCCAGTGGCTAATGTGATGGTCTGGAGCTTTGAGACTCTCTGACCGCGGGCTAAAACCCTACCTGTGGTATGGAGAAACTGGTCGTAAGTCGAAATGGACGTAAGCTGAACTTTACTACTGAATATCAACATAACATTTTTGTAATGACTTTATTTTATTGTTTTATTTTGGTATTTCATGTTTTACTTTACTTTTTTTGCTGTTAGTACTGTATTTTATACTGTAAGGTTTAGGATAAACACTGTGTACAACACTAACACTTGTTTATTTCCCAGAAATTTGGCATAAAAAACATGGTCATAAGCCGAGTCGTCGTATGTCGAGCAGGTCGTAAGTCGGATGGTAGGTGTACATACTCTAGAATGAATAAAATAAGTCATTATATGACGAGTAGTGGCGGCCACTCCCGAGGTAAAAAATAATTATCGGTCTGACCATATCTTCCCATGCTGTCCCTTCTGAGGTCTTATTATAAGAGAAAATGGAGTGTTTTTGAGCCTAACTGCACTAGATCACTAGTTTCATAAGGAAAACACTGAAACAATGAATTTATAAATAAGAAATATTGTATAAAAACATAATAAAACAAAATAGAGAATGAAAAGAAATAAACTAGTTTTATAAAGTCCGTTGGAGTGCCTGGGGTCTCCTGCAGCAAATCAGTGTAAATGCCTCGTGCTTTCTCGCAGAGGATACCCTCAGTCATGGTATCTCCTGCGAGCTGCTTCTCCATAAACCACATCAACAGCAGCTTCTCCATCTTTTCATGGACAGAGGTCCGCAGCTTATAAATTATTGTAACGTCCTTGGCTGGTGTTATAGCCTTTATTGACTCCTTCTACTTTAGTGTGGTACATTTCGTAGAAGTACTACGCTGGTACTGCCTTGCAAACTCCACTACCCTCTCGTTTTTTTCTATGATTTCATGCTTTCATTCAATGGACATCATCATCATCTTCTCAGCACTGTCCTTTGCACTTACTTTCTTAGGACCCATGGTTAGTAAAAAGAAATTTGGCAAAATAACGGCACAAAAAGCACAAAATGCAAGTACAACACAAGAGAGATGCTTTCACGGCTTGGTAAACATGTGCACTGCTGAGCAGATGTTGTTGCGTTCACTGCGCCAACTAGTAGTGGCGTATCTGAAGCTCGCTCGTGACTTTTATTTTGGCTTGTAACTCAGAGCAAAAAATTGACCGAGCGACGGCTCATAACTCGGAAAACTCGTACGCTGGGGCACTCGTAAGCAAGGTACTACTGTATAATTAATCTAGCATTTGCATTTCAGTTATTACAAAACTAATTAAGTGTGATGCAGTGTGGACAATAGCTTCTTGAAGAAACTGGTGAGCACAGAGCACCAAGAAAAGAAAAAGAAGATGAAAGAAACATAATGCATTCAATCAAAATTAAAAAACAACAAACATTTACCTCTGCTTCATCAGGATCACAATGATCAATTTGCTTATGTGATGTGTTAATGTCTCCCAGAATTAGAACATGACAGCCTGTAGACCGAATGGCAGCTGCTCTCTGTCTCAATAGCTCATAAAATCGTAATTTATATACACGACGTTCAGGCTTCTCAGGATCCACTCGTGGACAATAAACATTAATAACAGCTGTTTTGATTTCAGAACCATCTTCTTTCTGGGGATTATAATTTTTATTTCATAAAAATGATGGCCTTTGTTTTAAAAGGTCTCTCAAAATTATAAACTGTTGGCACCCAAAAACTAAGTCCTTTCTGTGTCAGCAATTTTTAAATAAAAAAAAAAAATGTCTTCTAAAATGATAGCGAATCATTTTCTAAAGGTAAAGGCACCAAAAATACAAAATCTGATGTAATATAGTACCTCTAGAATTGTGCATGTGTGAAGTGGGAGAGCAGAGAGGGCTTCATGCTACAGCAATTTCATTTATTTTGAGGTTTATTTTCAACCAAGTCTAGGTTATTTTACTAATACCTTTCAAACTATCCACTGATCACAAGGCACTTCCTATTCAACATCATAATTTTTGTTCTTCAACGAACTGGCCATATCCCAACGAGGCAGGGCGACCTAAAAAGAAAAACAAAAGTTTCTCTTTTTAAATTTAGTAATTATACAGGAGAAGGGGTTACTAGCCCCTTGCTCAAGGCATTTTAGTCACCTTTTATGACATACATGGCTTATGGAGGAAGAATTTTGTTCCACTTTCTCATGGAGAACCATCATAATTACCCTATTAAAAATATCCAGAAGTCAGTAATTTGGCCAATTTTACATTATCTTCAACAAATTTCAATTTATAAACAGGGTCTATAACAAGTTATTCCAATTGTTAAAGCAGCTTTCTGTCTGTTAATTAACCACATCCCCAGGGCACTCCTATATAACACTTGCCCTCCATTTTGAATTCACCATCACCACACAAAAACTGAAGTTTCCCAACTCTCTGGCTAACATACCATAACCAAGAATGCTTGATCATGGTTTAGACTGTACACTAATAATTGAAGCCAGGCTAGCCAAGGGTAGGAGAAGGTACTCATACCCTGGTAAATCATCTGACATCAACCATTTCTTGCCAATTTGATGTCTGATTCAGGCCCCCTTTTGATCTCAGAACAAGGCAAATCCTGCCCTATCCTGATCTATCTAATAGAATCAAGAAACAGTCAATAAAATCATAAAACCACTCTAAAAATACCCAAAAACAGGGTCAGAGGTTAGTTGTTTCTATCATGCACTGTGTGAGGCAGTTTTTTTTTTTTTTATATCATACTGTATACACCCACTGCACAGATCCATACTCTCATGTATAAGTTAAATTTTGCTGCTCAAAGCAAATTTGAGTGCTATGATTTATGCATAGATCTATTGCAATGGCACTGATCCCAGTCGTGTAGACCTATGTGACCAACAGTTTAAGGGTTAATGAATGATCTCTGAGATTTTGAATGACTGATATTATGGTAGACAACAGTATAAACAAACATATGGCAATAGTTCCTTTGTATAAAGGCAAAGGGGACAAAAGAGATTGCAAAAATTATAGGGGGAGAAGTCTGTTGAGTATACCTGGTAAAGTGTATGGTAGAGTTATTATTGAAAGAATTAAGAGTAAGATGGAGAATAGGATAGCAGATGAACAAGGAGGCTTTAGGAAAGGTAGGGGGTGTGTGGACCAGGTGTTTACAGTGAAACATATAAGTGAACAGCATTTAGATAAGGCTAAAGAGGTCTTTGTGGCATTTATGGATTTGGAAAAGGCATATGACAGGGTGGATAGGGGGGCAATGTGGCAAATGTTGCAGGTGTATGGTGTAGGAGGTAGGTTACTGAAAGCAGTGAAGAGTTTTTACGAGGATAGTGAGGCTCAAGTTAGAGTATGTAGGAAAGAGGGAAATTATTTCCCAGTAAAAGTAGGCCTTAGACAAGGATGTGTGATGTCACCGTGGTTGTTTAATATATTTATAGATGGGGTTGTAAGAGAAGTAAATGCGAGGGTCTTGGCAAGAGACGTGGAGTTAAAAGATAAAGAATCGCACATAAAGTGGGAGTTGTCACAGTTGCTCTTTGTTGATGACACTGTGCTCTTGGGAGATTCTGAAGAGAAGTTGCAGAGATTGGTGGATGAATTTGGTAGGGTGTGCAAAAGAAGAAAATTAAAAGTGAATACAGGAAAGAGTAAGGTTATGAGGATAACAAAAAGATTAGGTGATGAAAGATTGGATATCAGATTGGAGGGAGAGAGTATGGAGGAGGTGAATGTATTCAGATATTTGGGAGTGGACGTGTCAGCGGATGGGTCTATGAAAGATGAGGTGAATCATAGAACTGATGAGGAGAAAAGGGTGAGTGGTGCACTTAGGAGTCTGTGGAGACAAAGAACTTTGTCCTTGGAGGCAAAGAGGGGAATGTATGAGAGTATAGTTTTACCAACGCTCTTATATGGGTGTGAAGCATGGGTAATGAATGTTGCAGCGAGGAGAAGGCTGGAGGCAGTGGAGATGCCATGTCTGAGGGCAAATGTGTGGTGTGAATATAATGCAGAGAATTCGTAGTTTGGAAGTTAGGAGGAGGTGCGGGATTACCAAAACTGTTGTCCAGAGGGCTGGGGAAGGGTTGTTGAGGTGGTTCGGACATGTAGAGAGAATGGAGCGAAACAGAGTGACTTCAAGAGTGTATCAGTCTGAAGTGGAAGGAAGGCGGGGTAGGGGTCGGCCTAGGAAAGGTTGGAGGGAGGGGGTAAAGGAGGTTTTGTGTGCGAGGGGCTTGGACTTCCAGCAGGCATGCGTGAGCGTGTTTGATAGGAGTAAATGGAATCAAGTGGTTTTTAATACTAGACATGCTGTTGGAGTGTGAGCAAAGTAACATTTATGAAGGGGTTCAGGGAAACCGGCAGGCCGGACTTGAGTCCTGGAGATGGGAAGTACAGTGCCTGCACTCTGAAGGAGGGGTGTTAATGTTGCAGTTTAACCCTTTGAGGGTTTCGGACGTACTAGTACATCTTACACACAGGGGTTTTTGACGTACTAGTACGCATAAATTCTAGCGCCGTGAAATCTTGCGGGAAAAGGCTGGTAGGCCTCCATATGAAAGAATGGGTTTATGTGGTCAGTGTGCATGGTATAAAAAAATCCTGCAGCACACAGTGCATAATGAGAAAAAAAAAACTTTGACCGTTTTTTTGGAATAAAACAGCGACTTTGCACTGTATTTTCGTATGGTATTTATTGTTGTATTCTAGTTTTCTTGGTCTCATTTTATAGAATGGAAGGCATATCACAGAAATTGAGATGATTTTGACTGGTTTTACAATGAAAAGTACCTTGAAATTGAGCTCAAAGTAGCAGAAATGTTCGATTTTTACCAAAGTTCAAAAGTAAACAAATCATGCCAAGCGTCCAATACACGTCAACTGGTGAGTCTAATATTCTTTTGCAAGTGCGCCAATATGATTTATACCATTTTTTACACTAATGCAGTAGTATGCATAACAGTAAATCTTCTATTTTTTGTGAGAATAAAAATTCAAAGTGGAAAGCAAAAGAATGCAAGAGGGGCCTTGAGACGTGACTAATGAACAGAGGAAATGTCATTTTAGTGCCAGGAATGTATTTCTTGTTTGTTCTGGACCCTATTCGGAAATTGGCATTTTTTTAAATTTGTGTGAAATTGGCAAAATTGCTAAATTCTGACCACTGTATTGGATAGTTGAAAATGGTAAATGGGTGGTTTCTTGCACTTACTCAATAGAAAAAATGTAGTTCTAGCGAAATATTCATGTTTTTTGTCGACTAGTACAGTGGAATTGGCCGAAAGTGGGCAAAATCGCCAATGCGTAAACATCGCCGAGACCTCTAACTTCGCGAGAGCATAATTCCGTAAGTTTTCCATCAAATCTCATAATTTTGGTGTCATTATGATTGGGAAAAGATTCTCTATCTTTTCATAAGAAAAAATTATTTTTTTTTTTTTTTAAATTTGGCCGACCCTGAGAACAAGTTTCTGAGAGGGCCTGTCGACCCTCAAAGGGTTAAAAACTGTAGTGTAAAGCACCCTTCTGGCAAGACAGTGATGGAGTGAATGATGGTGAAAGTTTTTCTTTTTCGGGCCACCCTGCCTTGGTGGGAATCGGCCAGTGTGATAATAAAAAAAAATGGCAATATATAAAAAAACATATGATAAAGCCCAATTTTGGGTAAAATATCACATAATGAAAGCTTTCCACCCTAAGAGTGTCTTTAGATTACTGCCTGTACCTTAATAATATGTTGTGTGATGACAGCCCGACCTTCACTATCCAGATCTTTCAGTTCTTCTGCTGCCCACTCAGCTGGCAGAGCCTCAGTTGTTCCACATCCGTTTTCCAACTCACCCACATAGTTTCCTTATTAAAAAGTAAAATTTAAAAGAAAGCAAAAAAATATAATAAAACTGACACTGAATTAGTGTCATATGCTAAATTCTTAAGACTTCATACTTAATAAATAAGATTTACAGTATATTGTAGATGAATGGTTCAAAGAACCGACATGTTAAATAACAAAAAAAAGGCACAATACCATGACTGGAAAGATACACAAATAACCCGCACATAAAAGAGAGAAGCTTACGCCGACGTTTCGGTCCGACTTGGACCATTTACAAAGTCACACTAACCAGAAGTGGAGCAGGACGGCTATATATAGGCAGGAAGAGGTGGTGGTGGTAGTAGTAGTAGTAGTACAAGAATGGTATATAATACCGACAAGATGAAATCAAGACACATGCGCAACACCCGGGCACCCCCATCGTAGACGTTTCGCCATCCAGCCAGCCACTGGATGGCGAAACATCCACAACAAAGACACCCAGATGCCGCACATGAATCTTAGCCCTGGCTTCGTCTCTGTAGATGCCTTCCTCTCCCACTACATTGTAAAATGCTCCAAACTTCAGAACACCCGTGACTTAACCTGACTCCTCATTTTTTCTTTTTCTTTTTCTTCTTCTCCCTCTTCCCCTTTCCTCTTTCCTTTTTCTCCTCTGGGTTGTCTTTCTCTCTTCTGTCTCATGTTTCTGTTCCTTCTTCATTTATTTCACCACTTCCCCTTTCACGCACCTCTGTGCGCTTGCTCTCCCTCTGTGGGCACCTAGCTCCCTTGCAGTGCTCCCCTTCCTTTGTATTTGACTGGCTCGCCCTCTTTATTCCCCACTTCTACCACTACTACTACTACTACCATTACTACTACTACTGCTGATGAAATTGAGACACATGTGCGGCATCTGGGTGTCTTTGTTGTGGATGTTTCGCCATCCAGTGGCTGGCTGGATGGCGAAACGTCTACGATGGGGGTGCCCGGGTGTTGCGCATGTGTCTTGATTTCATCTTGTCGGTATTATATACCATTCTTGTACTGCTACTACTACTACCACCACCTCTTCCTGCCTATATATAGCCGTCCTGCTCCACTTCTGGTTAGTGTGACTTTGAAAATGGTCCAAGTCGGACCAAAACGTCGTCGTAAGCTTCTCTCTTTTATGTGCGGGTTATTTGTGAACCGACATGTTGTTAAATTAGACACATGTGCAACTCTTGGGTATCTTTATTGAGGAAATGTTTCGTCACACAGTGGCTTCATCAGTCCCTACATAGGAGAAACTTGAAGAACAGGAGGAGAATGAGGTAATCAGTCCCTCAACCTTGAGTCGATGTGGTCATTCTATTCAAGATTGATGGGCTGACCACATCGACTCAAGGTTGAGGGACTGATTACTTCATTCTCCTCCTGTTCTTCAAGTTTCTCCTATGTATGGACTGATGAAGTCACTGTGTGGCGAAACGTTTCCTCAATAAAGATACCCAAGAGTTGCACATGTGTCTAATTTAACAAGATTTACAGTATTTAGAAGTGCAGCAACTTTAATATTTACAATGTTCTGTTGTGTGCAATGTCAAGCTGTTGATATTCATAGTTTATAGAAAATAGATGGTTATGGCTTAGGAGGATAAACAAATTATCCTGATCCACACTTAACAAACAAAATCCAAAAAAGACATAACAGTGAGAAAAAATTATTTTTTGAATGCCGATCAGCAGTTACAAACATATGCGACACATAACCAGAGTTACAAATGATTAGTTCATAAGTTGGGGCTCTCCTATACCACAGGGAATTCAATAACCCCACTTTCCTCCTCTTTTTCCCTTTCACACAAGTTCTCCATTTATTACTGTTTATAGTTTGGCAAGTTAATGGGGACCTTGGACCTGCCAGGAACCCACAACCTTGATTAACTGCACTCTGGGTTGCCTAGTGGTAATATGTCAGATAGTGGTTTGCCAGTGGTTTGAAGCTACAGTAACTACTGTGAGAATCAACTAACAGCTGGGTTGTGAGAATGAGGGTCAATGCATATTTTGGGGGGATTGTGGTGCTAAAAGTGTCATAAAGCTCTTTTCCTACATTAATATTAAGCAATTTGCAAAATACATACTATAAATAGTGTTATATGTAATTTTTAATTTAAAAGCATAATGTTTTGTGAAGAATTACTACAGTACTTGAATGCATTATTAAACTAAAGCATTCTATATGCATATAATTATATACAGAATTTTTCCATACACCAGTTCTGTATAAAGGTATACAACAATTTACTAATATTGTACACCATATATAATTCTGTATTTGTATTTTACTTTCTGTGCCCACAGAAAACTTTCAGAAATAAAGTACCTGAGAGTCCTTCCTGTGCAGCAAAAGGTGTAGCACGCTGTGAGCAAAATGTGGCTACACCCGAGTATCCGCTCCTGTGAGGAATAATGTACAGACTACTAGCAAAATGAAATGGAAATTATACAGGTAGAGTATTAGAAAATTATTTGATCTTCATATAGGAACCTCCCTTATTGCCTGCCTTTCCCTACTAATCTTCTATATTAGTAGGCTGAGTGCCTTCTGGGAGGGACCTGTGTTGGTTCCAATCATTCCTACAGTTAGATGGATAAGATACAAGTGTAACAGTTTATCTTTATTGCCAAGACATTTCACCTACTCAGCAGGCTTCTTCAGTTGAAAATACAAAGGTGATCTAAATACTGGAGATAACAGTAGACGAGAGGTGTTTAGGCATACAGCCTTAAAAAAGTAAGTTTGAGGTGGTCGGTTATTCAATGTTGGTAAATATTCAGCTCCATAGCTTCAATCAACGTGGTCGATTTAATCAACACTGACCATCTCTCTCTCTCTCTCCACACAGCCTAAATCTCATTATGAAATCCTTCAAAGGCATAATCTTACTTTATATCATCATTTCTTACTAAGCATTCCTTACAGTACTCATCTAACTTCACTCCACACTTTCACCCAGTTAAAAAGAGTTGAATAAATATATAACATTTAATATGCTTCAGTGTTTTTTTTTATCATTATCCTTCCCTAAGTTCCCAACAACAGCTTCAGCCAAAACCTGCCTTTAATATAAACTACTTATATATCTTACTTAAAATATAGCTACAAGAAAAGTCAACATAAATGTACCTCACCTTTTTCTTGAAAAACTAAAGTAGGATGAATAACCTTCTACAATGGCCTGTGGGTTATTTTTTTTCAAACCCGGTTTTTGGCTCTTTTAAATTTTGAAAAGGGGTTACTCTTTTCCCAAAACAAAAAAAATTTATAACATTCGAACCCTTTTCTCAAGGGGGGATTTTTTTAAAATTTTTAAAAAAAGAAGGTTCAAAAACAGGGGGTTTATGAAAAAAAAAATTAATTTTTTAAAATTTTAAAAATGAAAGTTTAAAAAATTTTTTAATAAAAAAGGGAAGGAAACGTTTGTTTTCCCGAAAAAAAATTTAAAAGGTTTTTTTTTCGGGAAAAACATCAAAAAAACCTGTTAAAAAATTTTAAAAGGCAAGGGTTTAATTATCCCAAAAATTAGGGTTTTTTTTTTCATTAAAGTTAAAAGCAAAATGGGTCAAAAAAGAAAACCCTTTTGAAAAAAAGAAAGTTGGGTAAAAGTTGCTACCCCCATTGTAAATGAGGGAAGTTTTTTTAAGAAATTTTTTGATAAATCGCCTTTGTGAATTTTTTTTTTTTTATTAAGTTGCTTTAACGGAGTTTTTCCGTTTAGAAGGTTTCCCGGGGAAATTTTTCATTTTTTGGAAATTTTTTAAAATAAAATTATTTTTTTCCTTTTTTAACCCCAAAAAATTTTATTAAATTTTTTAAAAAAAAATCGGGGAAAATTAAAGTTTTTTACATAAATCCCTTTTTTTTTATTAATTTTGGGGGTAAATAGAAAAAAAGGTTAAGAAAGGGTTTAAAAAACTTTTTAAGTTTTTTTTAAAATGAAAACTTGGAAAACCTCGCTTTATGGGTTTTAAATTTCATTGGTTTTTACAAAAAAAAAAGCTCTTTTCCACTTTTTCAATTAAAATTTAATTTTTTTTGTTTCCCTTTTTTTTAAAATTTTCCCGGGTTTTTAAAGCTGTCAAATTGGTTTTCCTTCTGTGGAATGGGCAAAAAAAACACAAAACCAAACTGGGAAAAAATTTCTCCCCTTCTTAAAATTTCCAAAATGTGTATTTTTCCCAGTTTAAAATTTCAACTTTAATGTTAAAAAAAAACCCCCGGTTAAAATTAAAATCCTTACTACTTTAAAGTTTTCAGGTTTTTTTGAGTTACCCGTTTAAAATTTTAAAAATTTTTTAATTTTTTTGAAAATTTTTTTTTGGTTTTTCTTTTAAAAAAATTCTCATTTTTAAAATTTTTATTTTAAAGATAAATTTTCCTAAAATTTTATAAAATTTTTTTTCCCCCTTTTTTTTTTAAAATGGTTTTTAAAATTTTTTTAACCTCCCCCTTAAGGTAATGGGAAAAGGGAAAATTTTTTTCAGCCCAAAAAGGGTTTTAAAAAAAATTTTGGAAAATTAAAAAGCTTGCCTTTAAAACTTTATGGATTTTTTAATATTTTTCAATGAAATTTTTGGGAAATGAATTCTTTTTTTAAGAAAACCACAAAACTTTCCCAGCCCCTTTTTCCTCCTCGAAATCAAATGTCCTTTTTTAAATTTTTAATTTTCAATTTAGTCCTTTGGATAATAGGAAAAATTCCAAAATTTTGGGTTTTTTCCCAAAAAAAAGAAACTTTTTTTAAAAATTTTTAAAAAAAAAGGGCCCAGTTATTCAAATTATTTTGCCTTACCATAAAAATTTTGAAACCTTTTTCAGACTTTTTAAATTTTTAAAAACTTGATCATAAAAACTTTTATTGTTCCCCAAAATCTTAAGGATGGTTTTTAAAATTCCTTTTTAAAATTTGCATAAATTTTTCTAAAGGGAAAATCTTAAACTAATTTAAAAACCTAAAATTGAAAATGAAAAAATTCCAACTCTATTTTTTTGAGTTTTTCCAAATTTTTTAAAAAAAAAAATAGTTCGCAAATCCTTAAAAGGGGTTTTTTTGAATTTTTTCTGCAGTTTTTTTAAAAATTTTAAATTTCCTTTGGGTTTTTTTTTTCCCCCTTTAAATTTTAAATTTTAAAAAATACCTGGCAAAAAAAACTTGGGGGTGAGTTTTTTAAAAGGCCCCCGGGCTTTCCTTCTTCACATCTATGGTGTTTCTCACTTTCTTTACCACAGGGGTACCACTAGCAAGTTTCTTTGGGCCCATGGCAGCTTATTTCACAGTCCCACAAGCACTAAACACAACGAAATAATCGTAAAATGTGTGAATGAGAGCGCAGGTTAGTGTTCACTCAAGCATAAACAAAGCTAGACTGCTCACGGCGCCTGCGCGGGGATGCAGACAGAGTGGGCAGGCAGACAGGTCCCGTACCTGGCGGTCCAAAATTAGGGGCGCGTTCGATAATTGGGACACAGTTTGTCCGAAAAAATGGTCTTATTTTCGAAATGTTCGATATTTGATACGTTCGATTTTTGAGGTTCCACTGTATATATATATATATATATACAGTGGACCCCCGCATACCGTCGCCATCACATAACGTACAATCCGCATACCGCTCGCTTTTATCGCAAAAATTTTGCCTCGCATACCGCTCAAAAACCCGCTCACCGCTCTTCGTCCGAGACGCGTCCAATGTGCGCCCTTAGCCAGCCTCACATGTGCCGCCGGTGGCATTGTTTACCAGCCAGCCTCCGCGGCTGGCTGGTAACCCTACAGCAATAAGGGTGAGAATTACTATAGAGATGAAGAAAGAGATCATTGATAAGTATGAAAGTGGAGTGCACGTCGCCGACCTGGCCAGGTTGTACAAGAAACCCAAATCAACCATCGCTACTATTGTGGGCAACAGAAAGGCAATCAAGGAAGCTGTTCTTGCCAAAGGTTTAACTGTGTTTTCGAAACAGAGATCGCAAGTGATGGAAGATGTTGAGAGACTCTTATTGGTGTGGATAAATGAAAAACAGCTAGCAGGAGATAGCGTCTCTCAAGCGATCATAAGCGAAAAGGCTAGGAAGTTGCATGAGGATTTAATTAAAAAAATGCCTGCAACTAGTGATGATGTGAGTGAATTTAAGGCCAGAAAAGGTTGGTTTGAGAGATTTAAGAAGCGTAGTGGCATACATAGTGTGATAAGGCATGGTGAGGCTGCCAGTTCGGACCACAAAGCAGCTGAAAAATATGTGCAGGAATTCAAGGAGTACATAGACAGTGAAGGACTGAAACCTGAACAAGTGTTTAATTGTGATGAAACAGGCCTGTTTTGGAAGAAAATGCCAAGCAGGACCTATATTACTCAGGAGAAAAAGGCACTCCCAGGACATAAGCCTATGAAAGACAGGCTTACTTTGTTGATGTGTTCCAATGCTACTGGTGATTGCAAAGTGAAGCCTTTATTAGTGTATCACTCTGAAACTCCCAGACCGTTCAGGCCTCCTGGTGGATCAGAGCCTGATCAACCAGGCTGTTGCTGCTGGCTGCACACAAACCAACGTACGAGCCACAGCCCGGCTGATCCGGAACTGACTTTAGGTGCTTGTCCAGTGCCAGCTTGAAGACTGCCAGGGGTCTGTTGGTAATCCCCCTTATGTGTGCTGGGAGACTGTTCAACTGCCTCCCAGCACACATAAGGGGGATTACCAACAGACCCCTGGCAGTCTTCAAGCTGGCACTGGACAAGCACCTAAAGTCAGTTCCGGATCAGCCGGGCTGTGGCTCGTACGTTGGTTTGCGTGCAGCCAGCAGCAACAGCCTGGTTGATCAGGCTCTGATCCACCAGGAGGCCTGGTCACAGACCGGGCCGCAGGGGCGTTGACCCCCGGAACTCTCTCCAGGTAAACTCCAGGTAAAAGAATATCCTCAAGGAGAATTTGTGTGTGCTGTGGAGGGCAAACAGTAAGGCATGGGTCACTAGGGACTTTTTCTATGACTGGTTACACCATGCATTTGCCCCCAATGTGAAAGATTACCTAACTGAAAAGAAATTAGAACTAAAGTGCCTCCTGGTGTTAGACAATGCCCCTGGTCATCCTACAGACGTGGCAGAGCGACTTTATGGGGACATGAAATTCATTAAGGTGAAGTTTTTGCCTCCTAATACCACTCCTCTCCTGCAGCCCATGGACCAGCAGGTTATTGCAAACTTCAAAAAACTGTACACAAAAGCTCTGTTTGAAAGGTGCTTTGTAGTGACCTCAGAAACTCAACTGACTCTAAGAGAGTTTTGGAGAGAGCACTTTAATATCCTCAATTGTGTAAACCTTATAGGTAAGGCTTGGGAGGGAGTGACTAAGAAGACCTTGAACTCTGTTTGGAAGAAACTGTGGCCAGAATGTGTAGACAAAAGGGATTTTGAAGGGTTTGAGGCTAACCCTGAGAGGATTATGCCAGTTGAGGAATCCATTGTGGCATTGGGAAAGTCCTTGGGGTTGGAGGTTAGTGGGGAGGATGTGGAAGAGTTGGTGGAGGACAATGAAGAACTAACCACTGATGAGCTGATAGATCAACTTCAACAGCAAGAGGCCAGACCTGAGGAAACTGGTTCA
This sequence comes from Cherax quadricarinatus, assembly GCF_038502225.1. Lineage (NCBI taxonomy): Eukaryota > Metazoa > Arthropoda > Malacostraca > Decapoda > Parastacidae > Cherax > Cherax quadricarinatus. The sequence goes on from NC_091303.1 coordinate 8,386,547, forward strand.
GAGGAGGGGAGAGAGAAATTGAAGAAGTTGCCTACTACAAAGATTAAGGAAATCTGTGCAAAGTGGCTTGAAGTGCAAACCTTCATGGATGAAAATCACCCTCACACAGCTATTGCAAGCCGTGTTGGCAACCTGTACACTGACAAAGTTGTGAAACACTTTAGGGAAGTCATAAAGGAACGAGAGGTACACCTGGAGTTTACCTGGAGAGAGTTCCGGGGGTCAACGCCCCCGCGGCCCGGTCTGAGACCAGGCCTCCTGGTGGATCAGAGCCTGATCAACCAGGCTGTTGCTGCTGGCTGCACGCAAACCAACATACGAGCTACAGCCCGGCTGATCCGGAACTGACTTTAGGTGCTTGTCCAGTGCCAGCTTGAAGACTGCCAGGGGTCTGTTGGTAATCCCCCTTATGTGTGCTGGGAGGCAGTTGAACAGTCTCGGGCCCCTGACACTTATTGTATGGTCTCTTAACGTGCTAGTGACACCCCTGCTTTTCATTGGGGGGATGGTGCATCGTCTGCCAAGTCTTTTGCTTTCGTAATGAGTGATTTTCGTGTGCAAGTTCGGTACTAGTCCCTCTAGGATTTTCCAGGTGTATATAATCATGTATCTCTCCCTCCTGTGTTCCAGGGAATACAGGTTTAGGAACCTCAAGCGCTCCCAATAATTGAGGTGTTTTATCTCCGTTATGCGCGCCGTGAAAGTTCTCTGTACATTTTCTAGGTCGGCAATTTCACCTGCCTTGAAAGGTGCTGTTAGTGTGCAGCAATATTCCAGCCTAGATAGAACAAGTGACCTGAAGAGTGTCATCATGGGCTTGGCCTCCCTAGTTTTGAAGGTTCTCATTATCCATCCTGTCATTTTTCTAGCAGATGCGATTGATACAATGTTATGGTCCTTGAAGGTGAGATCCTCCGACATGATCACTCCCAGGTCTTTGACGTTGGTGTTTCGCTCTATTTTGTGGCCCGAATTTGTTTTGTACTCTGATGACGATTTAATTTCCTCATGTTTACCATATCTGAGTAATTGAAATTTCTCATCGTTGAACTTCATATTGTTTTCTGCAGCCCACTGAAAGATTTGGTTGATGTCTGCCTGGAGCTTTGCAGTGTCTGCAATGGAAGACACTGTCATGCAGATTCGGGTGTCATCTGCAAAGGAAGACACGGTGCTGTGGCTGACATCCTTGTCTATGTCGGATATAAGGATGAGGAACAAGATGGGAGCGAGTACTGTGCCTTGTGGAACAGAGCTTTTCACCGTAGCTGCCTCGGACTTTACTCTGTTGACGACTACTCTCTGTGTTCTGTTAGTGAGGAAATTATAGATCCATCGACCGACTTTTCCTGTTATTCCTTTAGCACGCATTTTGTGCGCTATTACGCCATGGTCACACTTGTCGAAGGCTTTTGCAAAGTCTTTATATATTACATCTGCATTCTTTTTGTCTTCTAGTGCATTTAGGACCTTGTCGTAGTGGTCCAATAGTTGAGACAGACAGGAGCGACCTGTTCTAAACCCATGTTGCCCTGGGTTGTGTAACTGATGGGTTTCTAGATGCGTGGTGATCTTGCTTCTTAGGACCCTTTCAAAGATTTTTATGATATGGGATGTTAGTGCTATTGGTCTGTAGTTCTTTGCTGTTGCTTTACTGCCCCCTTTGTGGAGTGGGGCTATGTCTGTTGTTTTTAGTAACTGTGGGACGACCCCCGTGTCCATGCTCCCTCTCCATAGGATGGAAAAGGCTCGTGATAGGGGCTTCTTGCAGTTCTTGATGAACACAGAGTTCCATGAGTCTGGCCCTGGGGCAGAGTGCATGGGCATGTCATTTATCGCCTGTTCGAAGTCATTTGGCGTCAGGATAACATCGGATAGGCTTGTGTTAATCAAATTTTGTGGCTCTCTCATAAAAAATTCATTTTGATCTTCGACTCTCAGTCTGGTTAGCGGCTTGCTAAAAACTGAGTCATATTGGGACTTGAGTAGCTCACTCATTTCCTTGCTGTCATCTGTGTAGGACCCATCTTGTTTAAGTAGGGGCCCAATACTGGACGTTGTTCTCGATTTTGATTTGGCATAGGAGAAGAAATACTTTGGGTTTCTTTCGATTTCATTTATGGCTTTTAGTTCTTCCCGCGATTCCTGACTCCTAAAGGATTCTTTTAGCTTAAGTTCGATGCTTGCTATTTCTCTGACCAGTGTCTCCCTGCGCATTTCAGATATATTGACCTCTTTTAGCCGCTCTGTTATTCTTTTCCGTCGCCTGTAAAGGGAGCGCCTGTCTCTTTCTATTTTACATCTACTCCTCCTTTTTCTTAGAGGAATAAGCCTTGTGCATACATCGAGTGCCACCGAGTTAATCTGTTCTAGGCATAAGTTTGGGTCTGTGTTGCTTAGTATATCTCCCCAGCTTATATCGGTTAGGACTTGGTTTACTTGGTCCCACTTTATGTTTTTGTTATTGAAGTTGAATTTGGTGAATGCTCCCTCGTGACTAGTCTCATTTTGTCGGTCTGGGGCTCCACGCATACATGTCTGAACCTCAATTATGTTGTGATCTGAGTATATTGTTTTTGATATGGTGACATTTCTTATCAGATCATCATTGTTAGTGAATATGAGGTCTAGTGTATTCTCCAGTCTAGTAGGCTCTATTATTTGCTGGTTTAAATTGAATTTTGTGCAGAGATTTAAAAGCTCGTGTGAGTGTGAGTTTTCATCAGAGCTGCCTCCTGGTGTTATTTCTGCAACAATATTATTTGCTATATTCCTCCATTTTAGGTGCCTTAAGTTGAAATCCCCCAGGAACAAGATGTTGGGTGCAGGAGCTGGAAGATTTTCCAGACAGTGGTCAATTTTTAACAGCTGTTCCTGGAATTGCTGGGAAGTTGCATCCGGAGGCTTGTAGACTACCACAATGACTAGGTTTTGGTTCTCGACCTTTACTGCTAAAACTTCCACTACGTCATTTGAGGCATTAAGCAGTTCTGTGCAAACAAGTGACTCTGCAATGTACAGGCCAACCCCCCCCTTTTGCCTGTTCACTCTGTCACATCTGTATAGGTTGTAACCTGGGATCCATATTTCGTTGTCCAAGTGATCCTTTATGTGGGTCTCAGTGAAAGCCGCGAACATTGCCTTTGCCTCTGCAAGCAGTCCACGGATGAAAGGTATTTTGTTGTTTGTTGCTGGCTTTAGACCAGGCCACTATGGACAGATATGTTGTGCGAAAGAAGTCCAGTGACTCTGAAGCTGGTCCTAGTGGCATTAAAAGAAGAAGGGAAGTAACCCCAGAAAAGGACTCGACACCTCAAGTCTTAATGGAAGGGGATTCCCCTTCTAAACACTAACACTCTCTCTCCCCTCCTCCCATCCCATCAATCATCACCAGATCTTCAATAAAAGTAAGTGTCATGTAATTGTGCATGCCTTTTTCAGTTTGTGTGTATTAAAATTAACATTTCATGTGGTAAATTTTTTTTTTTTTCATACTTTTGGGTGTCTTGCACGGATTAATTTGATTTCCATTATTTCTTATGGGGAAAATTCATTCGCATACCGATCATTTCGCATAACAATGAGCTCTCTTGCACGGATTAAAGTCGTTATGCAGGGGTCCACTGTATGTATATATATATATATATATATATATATATATATATATATATATATATATATATAGATATATATATATATATATATATATATATATATATATATATATATATATATATATACACACACACACACACACACATATGTACGTACATACATAGTCCAGCGATGTTCTATACAAAACAACTATTAAGAGACTTTACTAGGTCTATTAACATGGTTAATACAGGAAGACACACTAAGAAAACTTATTTAAACTTTAAAATAAAAAGTAAACTTATGTATAGTATTTTCAATTATGAACATAACACTGAAAGAACACTTAACTGTATGTAGAGAAATGTTATTATAAAAAACAGCATGTCTCAGAGAAGGATAATTTATGTTGGATAATGTCTTAAACTTCATATGGGTCATTTGGCACTCCAGACCAAAGGATGCACTTACATTAAGGGACAGATATATGGAAGATGAGTTCAAGGGTGAAAGGAGAAAGTCATTATTGAAGTAAACCAGCTTTGTTTAAGAAATCATAACGAGAATCTGCAGTAAAGGATAAAATTTTTAAAGAGGAGGGCAGCCAAAATATGCAAGTGTATTAGGGCACTGACTGGGACAATTAGTTAAAAGATGTTGGACCAGTAGTACAATCTGACATTAATGAAGGAAGCATAATCAAAAGCACATAGGTAGTTTAATTAAAAACAGCTTACTAATCAATAACTCAAACCATTTATTACACCAAGAATCACAGTATTAATATAGCACTAGAAAATAGTACAAAAAAAGGGACATGTCTTGTAGGAGACTGGAATATCCTGAACTACAAGTTCATTAAATTCAACAACAGGAATGGTCAGGAAAAGGATAACCATTTTTAGTATACTACTGCCAGCACTGAATGTACAGAATTATGTACTTGTATAATGTACTTAGGAGTTCAAGACTACAGTAAATGAGGTGGATGGACATTGCAGTAATGTGAATAATGACGATAAATAACAGTCATAAAATGAACATTAGTTTTAGAAAAAGAAGTTTAATTCAGTCTCAAAAAAACTGACTGCAAAAATGCTATACACATTTTAATTCACAAATCACCACTGCTCATGAGGGACTTGAAAAAATGTATTATATCCTAGAGTAAATGATGAATTAAACGCATGCAACATTTGGATATCTTTATTTTGAAGATGTCTGGCAACCAAGAGCCCTTTACCAGTACCAATGCACCTTCCTAGAACACAGATTATATATTCATCCAAAACTTATCAATCGAGAGGTTCTATGACACCGGTAGGGAATTGAACCTGTAAGTAAGTACCTGATTACCCGTGGTTATTCAGGTGCTGTATAGTCCCCATACTGATTTAACATTTCCCATAAATATAACTGTTAATAATTATCATGAAAAGCTTCACTCATGTTCGATATATATTACAAGAGCACAAAGGGACCAAAGATGCATCCTTCCGGTATTCGCATTTGACCTACGTGTAACTTTCGTCTCCTGGAAACATATGATATCAGCCTCTAAGCCTGACAAAAACTCCTTCATGCCAGTCTTGAAAGAACGGAGACCATTTATATTCCAACTGAGGACGCGGAAGGGCATTGTTCCTGTTGTTGTTGTGGTTGGGAGTTTATAGGGTTATAGAGTCTCAAAACTCTTTGACCGCGGGTTCAATCCCGCCCGTGGTACGGTTTATAGGGTTATCACAGCTGACGCCGTATTAAACCTGGTCTCTTATTTAATTAAAAAATGGCATTTTACAACGAAACAAAATATACTATATTAGCTTTGGAGTAAAAAACAATGTATTGTCCTTCAAACAAACTTTTGACACATGATACATTATGTAATACAGGGAGGAACTTTTGTCCAATCCCGGGAGGGAATTGGGCATGGAATAACAAGTTTTTGTTTGGATTATTAACCCGGAGGGTTAGTAACCCAGGATAACCCCAATAAAGTCATGGCATCGTTTGTCTGATTTATTTCCACTAGGAAATAAGCCAGGCCCCTTGGCCTGGTGGCAAAAACTCTCGCGTCACACGGTGTCCGGGTTCAATTCCCGGCGAAGAGGTGGAAACATTGTCTGTGTTTCCGTACACCGGTTGTCTGTGTTCAACCATTAGTAAAATGAGTACTTGGGTGTTAGTCGACTGGTGTGGGTCGCATCCTGAGACAAAACTAACCTAATTTGCCCGAAATGCTCTGCATAGCAAAGGGTTTTTCTATATAGTAGTACCCCTCAAGGAAGGTTCCTTGATGTTGGTGAGGGGCTCTTGATTTAGGGAATTGGATCTGTGCTCCAGTTCCCCGAATTAAACCTGAATGCCTTCCACATCCCCTCCCCCCAGGCGCTGTATAATCCTCCGGGTTTAGCGCTTCCCCCTTGATTATAATAATAATAATAATAATAATAATATATAGTAGTACGTCATTGATGTCAGCTGGCCTGTATATCTTGTACATGTACTTGTAGTAAATAAAGATATTATTATCATTATAGACAGTATGCGACCCATACCAGTCGGCTATACCGAGGTACTAACTTGTGGCATGCTAAGAGCATTTTACATTTTATTCGGCCTATGTCATACACCCATATCAGCGAACCAGGTGCTAAGAGCTTAACAAGCAGGGGCCCCATCGTTATACCAGTACCTTGGTTCAACCAGTCAATCAAAAGGAAGCCCACCAAACTGTGAAGTGATCTGACTCACGAAATCGTAATGACACGATTGCAAACAAACTGTGAAAATTTGTCTGGACTGCCTCCAAGTGAGTCGCCTACCCTGGCAAACTCTGTTGACACCGAGCTCTGAGGTCGGTACCTCAGCTTCACAAGTGGCTTATAGGACAGATTTTTACAAATGATTGATGTTGCAAGAAACTCGCCTGCATGCACGTATAAAGGACTAACTTACTTGGTGTTGCAGCATCTATCCTGATCTTCAACTTCCTTAAGCTTAGCCTTTCCTCAGAAACCACGTGCAACCGGGAGCCTTAATTCCTGCAATATTCAATTGTTATTAGTGGCCTGCCTGCACCTCAGAAATTCCTTTATCCAAGGGAGGCCAAGCCCATGATGACACTCTTCAGGTCACTTGTTCTATCTAGGCTGGAATATTGCTGCACACTAACAGCACCTTTCAAGGCAGGTGAAATTGCCGACCTAGAAAATGTACAGAGAACTTTCACGGCGCGCATAACGGAGATAAAACACCTCAATTACTGGGAGCGCTTGAGGTTCCTAAACCTGTATTCCCTGGAACGCAGGAGGGAGAGATACATGATTATATACACCTGGAAAATCCTAGAGGGACTAGTACCGAACTTGCACACGAAAATCACTCATTACGAAAGCAAAAGACTTGGCAGACGATGCACCATCCCCCCAATGAAAAGCAGGGGTGTCACTAGCACGTTAAGAGACCATACAATAAGTGTCAGGGGCCCGAGACTGTTCAACTGCCTCCCAGCACACATAAGGGGGATTACCAACAGACCCCTGGCAGTCTTCAAGCTGGCACTGGACAAGCACCTAAAGTCAGTTCCGGATCAGCCGGGCTGTGGCTCGTATGTTGGTTTGCGTGCAGCCAGCAGCAACAGCCTGGTTGATCAGGCTCTGATCCACCAGGAGGCCTGGTCTCAGACCGGGCCGCGGGGGCGTTGACCCCCGGAACTCTCTCCAGGTAAACTCCAGGTAATCCCCTAGTACAACTATGCAGACACGGACACTAGCTTCTAGGTAGACAAGAACAAGAGACACTGGTACGTACTTGGCATGCACTGCCAGCTGCATACAGGCCCACATTTCAACTCACAATTTTTCCCCAGACACTGGCCAGAAATCCTAAGAGAAAGTGGAGGTTTTGTCTTACTGTATGGGTCTGACAGAGAAGGTCATCTACGGTACATCGAGGTGCCTCTACCAGATTTCCCCAGGTCTCAAATGTGAAGACACGTGGGGGGCGCCGTCTGCTGATCACGGCACGTCTTGTCCAGTTGGTGTCTGTCTACAGAAGGACGCTATTGTGTCTTTGAGACCCGCGCCTCGTAGTTCAAACTAGGGCTGCCAGTTCTCCCTAGCTAACTTTTCCTAGTGTTTGCCTACATTATCGGCCTATTACTACCTATGTTAAGGTCTTAGGTCTACATTATTATTATCTACAGTTGCCTCAATAATCCTAATATTAGTGTACTAACAGTAAACTACCTACTTCCTCCCTGAAGGGTAAATCTATAAATCAATAAGTGTCTACCATCTACGCCAACTCAGGAGAGAATGCTTTTGTTTGGGTGGGTTTAAGGGCCACCCAGCTCAGCCGTTCCATTACGGCCTTGCTGGGATCCCTTGGTACGCCGTATCTGTCCTGTGGAACTTTAGGGACCAAATAAATTTCCACATCCTCCCGCCGGCGAAGGTAGGTCAGATAAGATAAGATAAGATTTCGTTCGGATTTTTAACCCCGGAGGGTTAGCCACCCAGGATAACCCAAGAAAGTTAGTGCGTCATCGAGGACTGTCTAACTTATTTCCATTGGGTCCTTAATCTTGTCCCCCAGGATGCAACCCACACCAGTCGACTAACACCCAGGTACCTATTTGCTGCTAGGTGAACAGGACAACAGGTGTAAGGAAACGTGTCAAAATGTTTCCACCCGCCGGGAATCGAACCCGGGCCCTCCATGTGTGAAGCGGGAGCTTTAGCCACCAGGCCACCAGGTACTAAGTCTAAATCAAGTTCACCTTCTGCGAGCCCCCCCCCCCCGGCGGACCCTGGACACGAGTGCCGTTCAGCCACTTTCGTCGAGCAGACTCCGGTCTAACTTCAACCGTCCAGTTTCCCCTGTGTGGACCTCTGAGGGTGTAAACTTGTTGGTTCCGGTGGTCTTAGCACCCTTTCCTTTAACTTTAACATCTTTCGTATGTCTAGCCTTGACTGAGTGGCTCCGTACTTTCCCACCCAGTGGCCCACATGCCCTGGTAGCATTTCCTCCCACTGTTACGAGGTTCCCTAGATTTAATGGCAATCTATCTCCTTCTTTACGTACCCTGTAAAAGTGTTTTCCCAAGGTGGCCGAGTGTTCCTCACTCCCTACCTGGTTCAGCTTCCCTGGCGGTTCATCGTGTACACTGGTATTCATTATCACTACTCCCCCAGCTATCATGGGGACAGCTTCTCCTCTATCTGGCGTGGCAGGGAATTCAGGTGGAATCCTGCCGCCTATGATGTATCCTACTTGGGATCTATATAAACCAATTTCTTCCCTAAACGTCCGTCGTGTAGACAGGAAGTCATCTATATGATTGGCTCCCACCAGGATACCTACATTTCTGACCGTGTCAGTGGTAATTCCCTGGTCTGCCAGCTTCACGTCAAGGTCTTTCAATCGCTTAGCTGCTGCAGCAAGACCTCTCGCTGTAATTGCCCTGGGTAATGTCTCTACCACCAAGGCTGTAATGTCTCTGCGATGTCCACCTAATCTGACTGCGACATCCACCACATCATAAGATTTGGTTAGGGCCTGACTTGTAGCCCCTCCCAACATCATGCTAACTTTCCTTGTGACCTTCAACTTTAATTTAGCCACCAACTTCTTTGTTATCAAGGATACTTGTGCTCCTGGGTCAAAGAATAATCGGGTTGTTTCGGACCTGTGCCCATTCACAACCTTTGCCATGACTGTAGGTAGGGCAGCACCTCCATGATTCTCACTCAGATTAGAGACTTCACTCCCACTAATCACGCTGGCTACCATTTCAGGCTCAGATTCACTTTCTATCTCTACCTGAGAGATATCCCTACTAGCCTGGGGTTCCCTTAAATTATTGGGACATAGTGCAGTATGGTGCTTACCTTCGCAACAGACTCGACACTCACTGAGCTGGGTGCCAGTCTCTCGCAAAGTGTTCCCCACAACACTTGAAGCAGTCTCAACTCCCTTGGTCTCTGTTGCCTACTGCTCAGTGTTATATACTCCGAGCAACTCGTGCTAGCATGTCCGCCTTCGCAGAACACGCATATTCTGGCATGAGTGCCTCTGAGGTTCTGCTTAGAGGTTCTTACCTTAGACACTTCTTTACCATAGTACACTCCAACGTTAGTCGTACGAGCTTTAGACTGATCTCTCGAGATCTTTGAGTAACTTTCTGGGTTTTTATGTTGCGATGGTGGCGACTCTTCTCTCACACCTATACTCAAATGAGAAACGAGATCTCCCAACCCCTCAACAATTTGCTGTATCGTGAACCTATTCGTCCGATATTTTAAGTGTAACTCATGCACTGTAGTGCCAGCCAGTTTCCTCTGAATCACCTGACTGATGAACCATTCCGACTTACCCCAATCATGTAAATCTTTAAGACTATTTGTCAAACTCATAATTTCGATTCGGAACTTCTCTAGGCTCTGACGGTCATGGCGACAAGCCTCTAGATCCAACAACCGATAAAGTATAGCTACCTTTATCTCCTCAGTGTTGCCAAACGTGTCCTTTAATTGGCCTTTGGCATGTTGGTAATTGGTGTCGGTGGTTTGGTAATGCCGGACCAAGTCCAAGGCTTTACCCTTGAGCTGTGAACGTAAATATTGTAATTTGACGGCATCTGACAAATCGTCTGTCATCTATCTGGGCTTTAAACTGATCCCAGAAAGCAATGTATGTACTCTGTTAAGGTTCCGTCGAACGTTGGTAAATTCAACTGGGGCAATCTGGGCAACACATTAACAGGCGTGCTCTTGTTCGTGTTCCTTGAAACATTTGCTGCCCCTGCTGTACCGGCCTTCAAAGTCTTTATTAACTGCCTGCAGAGTCTCATCTCTGCTTTACACTGCCCTTCGTTCGTCATAGTCCGTCCGTGCTACTTCGACTGTATATTCAGACTCACCTGTAGTATAGGCCTCTGTTTCATAAAGGATAAATGATCTCTCAAAGGCTTCCAGCCTTTGCTCCAAAGGTTTCAGGCAACTCTCTAGTTCCTCCCAGTCTACGTCCTGATCTTGCCTGACCATACGACACTCCTCACATGCTTTGCTCAGGCGCCCCTTATAGGCTCCCATAGACCGCTTTAATTGACTTAGAGCTGGGACAGCTGGTACTACATCTTCACCTACCATAGTTGCGGTTTAGTTAAGATCACGGTACTAATTTGTACTTCAATTAGCCCACCCCACAGCACGAACGGTATTAGGCAAGAATGAACGAGTCTCAAGGCTTCTCAACAAGCTTGACAACTCCCTTTATTATATTGACTCTACTCTGAATAAAAAATGTACACTGTTAGCTCTCAAATCCCAATCGAAATGTGTATCGCTGTGAAAGCTTAACCTAGCAATTTCCTGTACAATGTCAGCAAATAATTACAGGACTTAACCTAGTCTCAGGTACAATTCACAAATCCCACATTAAAATGAATCAAAGACAATGAAAATCACACAATAAAAATGCAGTATACAAATTAAAAAATCACTTTATTCGCACAAGTAAATTCAACAATTCAACTTGTGAAACAGTAAATGAATAATGAATGTAAACAGCTTGGCCTAACTGCCCAGTTTACTCTGTCTAGCGTGGATGGTTGGATAAGGTAAATCCTAACCTAACTAGTGTGCTATAACTTAAACCTGGCTCTGTTAAACTGGTTCCTAACTGTGGCCTAGCTATGTTAATTTTAACCTAGCTATTCCACATCCTGCAATATTCAATTGTTATTAGTGACCTGCATGCACCTCAGAAATTCCTATATCCAAGGGGGTGTGTATCCCCTAGTACAACTATGCAGACACGGACATTAACTTCTAGGTAGACAAGAGACACTGGTACGTACTGGGCATGCACTGCCAGCTGCATACAGGCCCACAGTTCAACTCACTCACAATTTTTCCCCAGACACTGGCCAGAAATTCTAAGAGAAAGTGGAGGTTTTGTCTTACTGTATGGGTCTGACGGAGGTCATCTATGGTACATCGAGGTGCCTCTACCAGATTTCCCCAGGTCTCAAATGTGAAGACACGTGGGGGGCGCCGTCTGCTGATCACGGCACGTCTTGTCCAGTTGGTGTCTGTCTACAGAAGGACGCTATTGTGTCTTTGAGACCCGCGTCTCGTAGTTCAAACTAGGGCTGCCAGTTCTCCCTAGCTAACTTATCCTAGTGTTTGCCTACATTATCGGCCTATTACTACCTATGTTAAGGTCTTAGGTCTACATTATTATTATCTACAGTTGCCTCAATAATCCTAATATTAGTGTACTAACAGTAAACTACCTACTTCTTCCCTGAGGGGTAAATCTATAAATCAATAAGTGCCTACCATCCATGCCAACTTGGGAGAGAACGCTTTTGTTTGGGTGGGTTTAAGGGCCACCCAGCTCAGCCGTTCCATTACGGCCTTGCTGGGATCCCTTGGTACGCCATATCTGTTTTGTGGAACTTTAAAAACCAAATAAATTTCCACACAAACCATACCACGGGTGGGATTTGAACCCACAGTCAGAGAGTCTCAAAACTCCAGCTAGCCACTGGGCCAGCTAGCTTGTGAAGTGATGTGGTACACTTGTGAAGCAGCTTTCTTAGACTTATCTTCACAGCTGGTCATTACAGTTCTCACCGTGTCTTGTGTTTGCATTCGCCTCATTGTGCATAGCTGTAAATACTGTACATAGGATATATACATATTGTAAATACCAGCTTGTTTTGGTGAAGGACATACAATCATTTACACTCTCTTCTGCCTTTTTGTTTGTTCCTAAGTGGTTATCGTGTCATAGCGAGGTGTGCAGCCCAAATAGTCTACACTTGTGTTCGTAATACTGTTTAATGCTAAATAAACACGAGCAGCAGTGGTAAGGAAGCATGTCCAGCGTTTCCACTCAACCAAGGATAGAACCTCAGTCTCTCAGTGTGCGAGCTGAGGCCGGTACCAACTTAGCCAACTGTAACTAGCTCTTCTAGACTTTTAGGTATGGAAGGGGGGTCCATGTTACCTAACTGGGAATGTTTTATTATTCCTATTACTCTTTTCGAAAGAAACTTTCGTTTCATTCCTAATTCCCACCTAGTTTTCATGCACTGCTTCCCCAAAAACTGGGGACTACGGCTTTATACGACGTAAGGAATGATGTCCCTATAATCCAACACAAAAACCAACATTTTGTCTTCTTAATCTTCAAAGTTAATAAAGTGAATAAGGTTTTTTTCTGATATATTATCAGGGCTGTGCTATTAGAGGTTCCTGGGAATCTAGAAATTGTGAATATTGCTAAATGCTATTTGTATAAAAAGTTTTGTTTCAGATTTGGGCTCATTTCTCGTTCCAGATATCATAACTTATTCATCTCCAGTGAGTTGCACTCGCACAGTTGCCCTTAAGAAAACTGGTTAAGACAGTATCATGTACGAATTCATCGAATACTTCCCATCATCTCAGTACTCAATCCTGGACCAATGCTTGACACAATGGAACATTTCCGTACAACTGAAACACAGCGACATCCTTCGTTTTCTTGAGTATGGTTAAAATAAAGCATCATAATCAGCATCATACAGACCTGTTTCTCTTTTATCTTGCCTAGCTAAGTTCATGCAGAGACTTGCACTTACTCGTCTTGTATAGTATCCAGAACACCACCACTTCAAGCGAGCTTCGGATTCGAAAACTTAACTTTATACCAAATCCACTCATTTTTATTAAAACTAGATGTATTTAATACCCAGGTATTACAGAATTAATATGTGAGTATTAAAAAAGTAATGACCTGGTTATAAAAAGATACCCGGGTATTAATTCTTAGTCCAGAATGGGTAAGCCAGTGGTTAGTGCTTCTGTGGACCACAACAACAGGATGTAAGGGGTTCGAACCCCCTTCTAAAAAGAATCGTCACCGAAAGCAATCTCTGGATTGAGGATCGGCCACTCGTCTCTGGTGGCCTGGTGGCTAAAACTCTCGTTTCACACGGCGAGGGCCTGGGTTCGATTCCCAGCCAGGGTAGAAACATTGGGCGTGTTTCTTTACACCTGTTGTCTATGTTCCCCATCAGTAAAATGGGTACCTGGGTGTTAGTCGACTGGTGTGGGTCGCATCCTGAGACACTGACCTAATTTGCCCGACATGCAGAGCATAACAAGGGGCTTTCTATATAGTAGTATGTCATTGATGTCCTCTAGGACTGTATACCATGTACATGTACTTGTAGTAAAGATATTATTATTATTATTATTATTATTATTATTATTATTATTATTATTATTATTATTATTATCCCATTCATGGGGAAACGCTGAACCTATTAGGGGTCACAGTGCCTAGGAATAATCATAGGCATTCAGGTTTGATCCAAGGGTAGCATAAATCCAATTCCTTGCATTAAAAGTCCCTCACAGACTTCTACGAACCTCCCTCAAAGGGTCCCAAATCCGACAACGATGCAATAATGTTTTATCACTGATTTCATCATTGCTTAGTTAATCTTAAGTTAATTTTAAGCCAGCCCGTAATGCTATGCATGTAAGTGGCTTTGGCATGCTGCTCTTACCTGTATTTTTTGTACCTCTGTATGAATGCTCAAATTACTAAATAAATAAATAAATAAACAATCCTAAGTTACATCATTTGGTGGAAAAAAAATTATTGTGGTCTTATGCGGACCATCCTTCTTGCCAGAGGTTGCGGTGGTGAGACCACTGAAAATTAGTCAGAGTAAGTAATACCCCTATGGAAAACCTGGAGGTCCTGTACACAAATAACTTAAACATAGGAGAATGAAGCCTATGACTGAAATAATAATAATAATAATAATAATAATAATAATAATAATAATAATAATAATAATAATAATAATAATAATAATATAATGATAATAATAATAATAATAATAATAATAATAATAATAATAATAATAATAATAATAATAATAATAATAATAATAATAATAATAATAATAATAATAATAATAAAGATTTATTCTCTATGTGCGTGTTATTTCTGTATTGTTCCAGTCACGGTATTGTGCCTTTTTATTCTCCTGGAGATCCTGAATAGCTGGCTGACAGGTTGGGTGCATGTTCGTTTCCCTGAGCACAGCCATGTCCAGGGACCCAACAAAATAAGACTTCTTGTGGTTACTAGAAATAAGACGTAGCCAAACCTGTAAACGAACGACGATAGAATGAGTGTAATATCGGGATAACCTGTACCCACTTTGCGAATCCGAAACAACTGCGAATGACAGGAGGACGTGGCCGATTGTGGATGATAGCCGTGAGAACTGCCTGCAATTTCGCTGTGGAAATATTAGCCAATTCTAATATATTTTTTTTAATTTCCACCACTAAATATCATTGCCACATCCTTCCACACTTCACTCATCGTGCTGAATAGGTAAAACATGCTATTTTGGCTTATATAGCAACGCTCTTCTTGTCGAATAAGGCAAAAGAAAATTTGTGTATTCAATAATTTCTCAAAAATCATTCTAAACCTAACGATAAAAATATATTTCATTGTGTTCGTTTGTTATTAAATTACTGTAAACTTATCTAAAATATATTTAGTTGCATCAGGCTAAATTGAAGTGCGCTTCTTATGTAAGATTGGGAAAGTTTTCTAAGGTTCTTTTGGTACAAAATTATTATTTTTTACATTATCATAAATGAAAAAAAAATCTTTAAACGTGCAAGAGAATTTTTTAGAAAGGACTTAATTTTAAATGAGTTCTTGCTAATTGACCAGTTTTACCTATTCGGCACGACATATATATATCTTGGACCAGACCAATCCGTTGTGAATGTCGGGTTTAGTGCTCTCCTACTAATATAATATTAACAATAACATATCGTGGAAGATAAACAATCACCTGCCTTAATTTCCTAGTGTCTGCATTCTTTGTTGATGTAAAATTAATCTAATAATATTGTTTATCACAATAAGGTTATATCCGGGTAAATTTACACAATGTACTAAGTAAGTATAAGTTTATTCAGGTATACAAATGCTATATATTTGTGCCCATAATATACATATGCCTCCAAGACTATTGAAAAAAATAATCTGCAGGAAACAAGCAAGTGTTTCTTTTTTATTTTTTTTAGATTATGCTAGGTTAAATCTGCTGGATGCCCGAAAAAAAAAATCACGGAACGGGTGGGAATTGAACTCGTGGCAAGTGAGATTACTCACAGGCCAGTGAGTTTCGTGATTTGTTTGTAATCATGTTATTACGATCTCGCGAGTCATCGTAAAAAAATAAGGAGTTTTGAAACCTAAATAAAAATTCTTGACTTTTTATTTAATAATTCGAAGTGTCTAATGGCGGACATCAACCAAATCTTTCAGTGGGCTGCAGAAAACAATATGAAGTTCAACGATGAGAAATTTCAATTACTCAGATATGGTAAACACGAGGAAATTAAATCTTCATCAGAGTACAAAACAAATCCTGGCCACAAAATAGAGCGAAACACCAACGTCAAAGACCTGGGAGTGATCATGTCGGAGGATCTCACCTTCAAGGACCATAACATTGTATCGATCGCATCTGCTAGAAAAATGACAGGATGGATAATGAGAACCTTCAAAACGAGGGATGCCAAGCCCATGATGACACTCTTCAGGTCACTTGTTCTATCTAGGCTGGAATATTGCTGCACACTAACAGCACCTTTCAAGGCAGGTGAAATTGCTGACCTAGAAAATGTACAGAGAACCTTCACGGCGCGCATAACGGAGATAAAACACCTCAATTACTGGGAGCGCTTGAGGTTCCTGAACCTGTATTCCCTGGAACGCAGGCGGGAGAGATACATGATTATATACACCTGGAAAATCCTAGAGGGACTAGTACCGAACTTGCACACGAAAATCACTCACTACGAAAGCAAAAGACTTGGCAGACGATGCAACATCCCCCCAATGAAAAGCAGGGGTGTCACTAGCACGTTAAGAGACCATACAATAAGTGTCAGGGGCCTGAGACTGTTCAACTGCCTCCCAGCATACATAAGGGGGATTACCAACAGACCCCTGGCAGTCTTCAAGCTGGCACTGGACAAGCACCTAAAGTCGGTTCCTGATCAGCCGGGCTGTGGCTCGTACGTTGGTTTGCGTGCAGCCAGCAGTAACAGCCTGGTTGATCAGGCTCTGATCCACCAGGAGGCCTGGTCACAGACCGGGCAGCGGGGGCGTTGACCCCCGGAACTCTCTCCAGGTAAACTCCAGGTTATCTGGAGTATACCTGGAGAGGGTATCGGAGGTCAACACCCCCGCGGCCAGGTCTGTTACCAGGCCTCCTGGTGGATCAGAGCCTGGCTGATCAGGAACCGACTTTAGGTGCTTGTCCAGTGCCAGCTTGAAGACTGCCAGGGGTCTGTTGGTAATCCCCCTTATGTATGCTGGGAGGCAGTTGAACAGTCTCAGGCCCCTGACACTTATTGTATGGTCTCTTAACGGGCCCGATCAACCAGGCTGTTACTGTTGGCCACGTACAAACCACAGCCCGACTGGTCGGGTACTGACTTTAGGGTCCTGTCCAGCGCCTTCTTGAAGAAAGCCAGGGGTCTATTGGTAATCCTCCTTACGTATGCCGGGAGGCAGTTGAACAGTCTTGGGCCCCTGACACTTACTGCGTTGTCTCTTATCGTGCTATTGGCACCCCTGTTGCATCGTCTGCCGAGTCTTTTGCTTTCATAAGGAGTGATTTTCGTGTGCAAATTTGGTACAAATCCCTCTAGAATTTTCCAAGTGTATATAATCATGTATCCCGCCTGCGTTCCAGGGAGTACAGGTTGAGGAACTAAAGGCGTTCCCAGTGATTGAGGTGTCATATCGCACTTATGTGCGCCGTGAAGGTTCTCTGTACATTTTCAAGGACATAGGAAAGTATTGGTTTGGAAATAGGGTGATTGATGAGTGTAACAGTCTAGCTAGTTGGGTTGTTGAGGCTAAAACCTTGGGTGGTTCATGTTTAGGTTGGATAGGTGCATGAGTGAAAGGGGTTGGATTTGAGTGGGACTTGCATATGAATGGATAGAATTATCAGAGCTTATTTCTTGGGTAGTTTTGAAAATTTGGTTGGGTAAATGTTTTGTTAGTAGGATGGATTATAAAGGACCTGCCTAGTATGGGCCAACAGGCCTGCTGCAGTGTTCCTCCTTTCTTGTGTTCTTATGTCAGCAATTTCACCTGCCTTGAAAGGTGGTGTTAGTGTGCAGCAATATTCCAGCCTAGATACAACACGCGTCCTGAAGAGTGTCATCATAGGTTTGACATCCCTAGTTTTGAAGGCTGTCATTATCCATCCTGTCATTTTTCAAGCAGATGTGATTGATGTTGTGGTCTTTGAAAGTGAGATCCTCTGAGATTATCTGAGGTTAATTTGTACTTAAGTTCCTGTATAAGACAATTATAAAACCGTAAACTTACTGGTATGTACGAAAACTAAACACAAAGAAAATTCAATAGCTTTATTTGCATGTCCATCTTTGGGCAGTCCAAGTACTGGGCCGCATTGGTCTTGCTCTTCGCCTTGCCGCTACTATCCTCGCCGAGCACAGATGTATCTGCGGCAGTAAACCGGTAGACCGATTCGGGTACCATGATCTTGTTTCCGTAGATCCTAGATGCAAGGCATGAAGAGGTTAATAATAACATCGTCAAGAGGAGCCATGCAAAAGCAGGATGCCCAGTAATAAGGAAGCCACCCGAACTATGCAGATCTGTTGGCAACCAAAAGCAACCAGATGGAATTATCCTGCAAGCCTGGACAGACGGCAAGCAGGTGGCGTGGGACTACACATGTGCATTCACATTGGCTAATGCCTGTCTCCGGTTAAACAGGGAGGAAAGGGGGCAGCTGGCAGCTTTAGAGAGTCCCAAAAGTCTAGAAAATATTGGGGGTCTTGTGGCTCGGTTGATAACACACACAGCTCACATACTGAGTGTTCGTGGTTCGATCCCCGGAACTGGTGGAAACGTTGGGCATGTTTCCCTACACCTGCTGTCCCTGTTCACCTAGCAGTAAGTAGGTACCTGGGTGTTAGTCGAATGCTGTGGGTCGCATCCTGGGTGGACAAGATTAAAGGATCCAGTGGAAATAAGACAGACGATAGTCCTCGATGAAGCACTGACTAATAGGTTATGATAGGTAGCTCGATGACGCACTGACTATTGGGTTATTATGGGTGATTCGATGACGCACTGACTTTATTGGGTTATCATAGGTGGCTCGATGACGCACTGACTATTGGGTTATCCTTGGTGATTCGATAACTCACTGACTTTATTGGATTATCCTGGGCGGTTCGATGACGCATTTTCTAGAAAAATGACAGGATAGATAATGAGAACCTTCAAAACTAGGAATGCCAAGCCCATGATGACACTCTTCAGGTCGCTTGTTCTATCTAGGCTGGAATATTGCTGCACACTAACAGCACCTTTCAAGGCAAATGAAATTGCTGACCTAGAAAATGTACAGAGAACCTTCACGGCGCACATAACGGAGATAAAACACTTCAATTACTGGGAGCGCTTGAAGTTCCTGAACCTGTACTCCCTGGAACGTAGGTGGGAGAGATACATGATTATATACACCTGAAAACTCCTAGAGGAACTAGTACCGAACTTGCACACGAAAATCACTCACAACGAAAGCAGAAGACTCGGCAGACGATGCAACATCCCCCCAATGAAAAGCAGGGGTGTCACTAGCACGTTAAGAGACAATACAATAAGTGTCAGGGGCCCGAGACTGTTCAACTGCCTCCCAGCATACATAAGGGGGATTACCAATAGACCCCTGGCTGTCTTCAAGCAGGCACTGGACAAGCACCTAAAGTCGGTACCTGACCAGCCGGGCTGTGGCTCGTACGTTGGATTGCGTGCAGCCAGCAGTAACAGCCTGGTTGATCAGGCTCTGATCCACCAGGAGGCCTGGTCACAGACCGGGCCGCGGGGGCGTTGACCCCCAGAACTCTCTCCAGGTAAACTCCAGGTGGCACGATGACGCACTGACTGTTGCTATCCTTGGTGACTCGATGACGCACTAACTTTATTGGGTTATCCTGGGTGACTAACCCTCTGGGTTAAAAATCTAAACAAATCTTATCTTAACTTGCCCATCATGCCACGGGACACCGTAACGGTACACCGTAACGGTGCCCCGTGGCCTGGTGGCTTTATTAAGCTCTATGAACCTTTATGAAGCTCTCACTTCACACGGCGAGGGTCTGGGTTCGATTCCCAGCAAGGGTAGAAACATTGGGCGTGTTCTTTTATACCGGTTGTCTATGTTACCCATCAGTAAAATGGTACTTATAAGTTAGTCGACCGGTGTGGGTCGCATCCTGGGGCCAAAACTGCCCTAATTTGCCCGAAATGCTCTGCATAACAAGCGATTTTCTATACAGTAGTATGTCATTGATGTCAGCTAGGTCTGTATACCTTGTACATGTACTTGTTGAAGCAAAGATATTATTATTATTATTATTATTATTATTATTATTGTTATATCTTTGTTCCCATAGGCTCAGAGACCCTCGGCTTATGGGAAAAGAGTGCATCAAAGTTCCTTAAGGAGCTAGGCAAAAGACTCATTAGGGCAACTAGGGATCCCAGGGCAGCTAGCTCTTGTTTCAGCGACTCAGTGCTGCAATTCAGAGGGGTGATGCTTGTTGTATCGTGGGTACGCGCCCCAGTTCTGAGGAGCTGGATGCGAATTTTTATCGAGCCACCCATGTAATTTTTGACAAACACTAAGCAATATGTACTTGTAATGCATCCCTCAAACCTCATGTGTTGTATATGCCACCTATGTGCCCTCAATGCAAATTAGGTACTATATTAGGTTATGAAATATCACCCTGTTTGACTTAAATTATCCTTGGTAATTTACACTATATATGGTAATTTACCTAAATAACCTTACTTATGCATGATAGTTACAATCACCTAAATCTGCACTTACCTAATTGTACTTGCAGGGGTCGATTCCCAGCTCTTGGCCCGCCTCTTCACTGGACGCTACTAGGTCCACTCTCTTCCTGCTCCAAGAGCCTTATTCAATTCAAGTTTATTCTCTATAAGGGTTACAATGTGGGGTTTACAGGTTTTGGGTATTGTGTGGTTTACATGTTATAAAATACTAATTACAGAGGGGGCCACTAGGACACCTAGCATGGCTAGGCATTTCGAGCAGACTTAGATTAAATCTTAACCTATTAGGACGTTTCCTTAAGACACCTTCAAGGACCATAACATTGTATCGATCGCATCTGCTAGAAAAATGACAGGATGGATAATGAGAACCTTCAAAACGAGGGATGCCAAGCCCATGATGACACTCTTCAGGTCACTTGTTCTATCTAGGCTGGAATATTGCTGCACACTAACAGCACCTTTCAAGGCAGGTGAAATTGCTGACCTAGAAAATGTACAGAGAACCTTCACGGCGCGCATAACGGAGATAAAACACCTCAATTACTGGGAGCGCTTGAGGTTCCTGAACCTGTACTCCCTGGAACGCAGGCGGGAGAGATACATGATTATATACACCTGGAAAATCCTAGAGGGACTAGTACCGAACTTGCACACGAAAATCACTCACTACGAAAGCAAAAGACTTGGCAGACGATGCAACATCCCCCCAATGAAAAGCAGGGGTGTCACTAGCACGTTAAGAGACCATACAATAAGTGTCAGGGGCCCGAGACTGTTCAACCGCCTCCCAGCATACATAAGGGGGATTACCAACAGACCCCTGGCAGTCTTCAAGCTGGCATTGGACAAGCACCTAAAGTCGGTTCCTGATCAGCCGGGCTGTGGCTCGTACGTTGGTTTGCGTGCAGCCAGCAGTAACAGCCTGGTTGATCAGGCTCTGATCCACCAGGAGGCCTGGTCACAGACCGGGCCGCGGGGGCGTTGACCCCCGGAACTCTCTCCAGGTAAACTCCATGTTCACCCATCATTATAAAATGGGTACCTGGGTGTTAGTCGACTGGTATGGGTCGCATCCTGGGACAAAACTGACCTGATTTGCCCAAAATGGCTAAAGCTCCCGCGGGGCCGCGGGGGCGTTGACCCCCGGAACTCTCTCCAGGTAAACTCCAGGTAAACACACGGAGGGCCCGGGTTCGATTCCAGGCGGGTGGAAACATTTCGACACGTTTCCTTACACCTGTTGTCCTGTTCACCTAGCAGCAAATAGGTACCTGGGTGTTAGTCGACTGGTGTGGGTCGCATCCTGGGGGACAAGATTAAGGACCCCAATGGAAATAAGTTAGACAGTCCTCGATGACGCACTGACTTTCTTGGGTTATCCTGGGTGGCTAACCCTCCGGGGTTAAAAATCCGAACGAAATCTTATCTTATCTTATCTTATCTTATCTTATGTACTTACTTGATTCACTCAGCTTTGGGTTATCCTAGGTTCTCTACACATATGCTGCTATGTATGATAATTCTATGTAACTGTATTTGTGTATACCTGAATAAACTTACTTACTTACTTACTTACTTACTTACTTACTCACCTACTTAACTTACTCAGCCAGTGGTGCAGTCACACACTTTCTTAACCCAGATAAAAACTTAGTTCAGTTTTTATATTAAGCGACCAGTTTGTACAATGTAAACAATATGCCAGGCCTCACACGCTCTCACATAACTACAAAATATACCTTGTAGTTAATTTATCTCGGTAAGCTGGTCTCATCTGTTGAGTTAACTTACTCCCTTAATGAAGCCTTATTGTAGTAAAATAAGAGTGGATGAAATTTGGAGTTGTTTTGCGTAGGTAGAGGTGTAAATGAGACAGTGCCCCACCCAAGTCTCATGGCCGTCTTAGTTAACAGTTTCACCTGCCGCTTTTCTTACGATAATTTAAGATATGGTGGAGAATGTGATATGCGAGTTATATTCGTTTATGTCAATCATGGTTATGTAACTTCGAAAAAAACAAATTGCTATTTAAGAAGTGTGTTTCATTTCACGTCAGTGGAGATTTAGCTTGTTTATTTAGACACAGGTACACATGAGTACAGTTATCATACATAGTGTAAACTACCAAGGATAACCTCCAAAAAGTCAGATAAGGTGATTTATTTCCATTCGGGTCCTTGAAAGGATGATGCTAATAGCATTAGGTATTCCCAGGCGGTCACCCATCAAAGTACTAACCCAACCCAACGTTGGTTAACCTCGCTGATCGGATGGGAAGCTGTGCATTCAGCGTGTTTAATTTTATTAGAACAGATTAGCCCCCTCTTGAGGGAGAGGCTCTTGATCCAAGGAATTGGACCTGTCCACCCCCTTCCTAACCTGAATGTCTCCCATAGGTTATGTTCTGTATTATTTACTGTATTTCTGTATTTCCCAGTGAACTGATACCCAGGCCTCTCTGAAAACAAGTCACTCTGTTTTACCTGCTACTAGAAAAATGACAGGATGGATAATGAGAACCTTCAAAACTAGGGATGCCAAGCCCATGATGACACTCTTCAGGTTGCTTGTTCTATCTAGGCTGGAATATTGCTGCACACTAACAGCACCTTTCAAGGCAGGTGAAATTGCTGACCTAGAAAATGTACAGAGAACCTTCACGGCACGCATAACGGAGATAAAACACCTCAAATACTGGGAGCGCTTGAGGTTCCTGAACCTGTACTCCTTGGAACGCAGGAGGGAGAGGTACATGATTATATACACCTGGAAAATCCTAGAGGGACTAGTACCGAACTTGCACACGAAAATCACTCACAACGAAAGCAAAAGACTTGGCAGAAGATGCAACATCCCCCCAATGAAAAGCAGGGGTATCACTAGCACATTAAGAGACCATACAATAAGTGTCAGGGGCCCGAGACTGTTCAACTGCCTCCCAGCATACATATGGGGGATTACCAATAGACCCCTGGCAGTCTTCAAGCTGGCACTGGACAAGCACCTAAAGTCGGTACCTGACCAGCCGGGCTGTGGCTCGTACATTGGTTTGCGTGCAGCCAGCAGTAACAGCCTGGTTAATCAGGCTCTGAACCACCAGGAGGCCTGGTCACAGACCGGGCCGCGGGGGCGTTGACCCCCGGAACTCTCTCCAGGTAATCTCCAGGTATAGGTAATTTGCACATATTATTATGTAAAGCAAGTGTAATGATCCAAAGAGTTTGTAATTGTACCTGAATAAACTTGCTTGCTTATCCATTCAGTTATGTTGAGTGGTTTCAAGGTATTCTAGATGGTTTTAGCCTAGTGGTAATTACTACTACTATCATGGATTAAACAATGAAGCATGTATACTTCAAGTATTCTAATAGTGCTTTGCCACCAGGCGCGTGGCCTGGTAGCAAAAACTCTTGGTTCACACACTGAGGGTCTGGGTTTGATTAACGGCATTTGTGGAAATATTGGGTGTGTTTCCTTACACCTGTTGTCCATGTTCACCAATCAGTAAAATGGGTACTTGGGTGTTAGTCGACCTGTGTAGGTCACATCCTGGGACAAAATTGACCTAATTTGCCTGAAACGCTCTGAATAGCAAACAACTTTCTATGTAGCATTATGTCATTGATGTCAGCTAGGCCTGTATACCTTGTACATGTAGTTGTAGAAATGAAGATATTATTATTATTATTTAAGTGTTTGGCAATAGTAGATAACTGATCCTCAGTGGATTTCATTTGTTAATTATATTTTTAAATGTACAGGCTGGCTGTCACTAATCCGGCATCATCGGGACCTGTAGGGTGCTGGGTTAGTGATTGTGCTTGATTACAGAGTGGTTAGGTTAGAACGCACTTAACCCAGTGGCGATATTTATGCATCGGCGATTTCACCCAATTTACGCCCTATTTTTTGCCCATTCCAGTGCTCCAGTCTACCAAACTGATAGCTATTTTGCAAGTATTCCTTCTATTCTGTCAATTGAGTACAAGAAACACCCATTCACCTATTTCAACTGCCCAGTAAAGCGGTCAGAAATTGGTAATTTGGCCAATTTCACACATTTCAAAAGATGCTAATTTCAAAATAGGGTCCAGAATAAACAGTGCAGACATTCCTAACACTAAAATAATATTTTGTCTTCATTAGTCACGTCTCCAGGCGCCTTTTATACATATTATGCTTGCTTTCCGGTTTGAATTTTTATTCATGCAAAAAACAGAAGATTTACTGTTATGCAGACTACTTCATTATTGTAATAATTGTATAAATAATGTTAATCCATTCGTGACTGCGTATTAGACTGTCCAGTTGGACACGTATTGGATGGTTACGTCTTTTGTTTACTTTGGAACATCAGCAAAAATTGAGCATTTCTGCTACTATGAGCTCAATTTTAAGGTACTTTCTGGTGTTAAACCAATCAAAATTATATCTATTTCTATAATATATCTTCCATAAAAGACGAGAAGACAACCATACAAACCCATGAAAATACACCACAAAGTCGGGTTTACACCATAAACGCGGTTGCATTTTTTTCTCATTATGCACTGTGCTGCAGGATTTTTTTATATAGTGCACACTTACCAAACAGACCTATTCTCTCATATGCAGGCCCAAATTTACTGGTCATAGCTTATCTGAATGAGCTGAGCGCATGGCGACCGACAGTGGCTTCAAAGCCACCTTATCTTTTATGGACAATGTATGGCGCATGTGTTTTACACAATGAGAAGCATATCTTTTATTCATTGGAACCATAGCTAGGGCTAAAAGTGAGCGGGTTACAACAATAAATGGAGAAGAAACTGGAATGGCTTATGCAGCAAGTAGCTGCACCAAACAGTAGCGGTAGGTTGGTGTAGCGACCCTGGAAATTTGAAGTTATGCTAGCCAAAATTAGTGCTGGATTACTGATGGAACCAGATTACTGATTGCCAGATTAATGATTGGTGACCTGTTCTATATTAAGCTGGTTTTTCAGTTGAGCTCTTATTTTGTTGTGCAAGTGGTAAAAAGGTAATGAACTAATGAAACCCACCTAATTCAACCTAAAATAACATATTGTGATTTAACCTTATTCAACCATTGGTAGATATGCATCTTTATTTACATTTAGCTAGGTGTGTGATGTAATACTAAATGCTGAATGACTCATATGTGCTGTGCAACCAAAATAAATGTACTATTTTTGTTAATATCTCCCAGAATATCAGTTTGCACTAGAAATACTTTCATACTTATTCCATGATATACATAAGTTGTATAGACATACTGTCTTGTAAAATTTATACTAATGGCCAAGTTCTATTGAGTAATAGTTGGAACTATAGCCAAAGTTGCTTACTCTGTGTTCAGGTTTTTTCTTTATTCTTTAAGAGATAAGGAATTCCAAAATGGAAAATTTAAGAAGTTAGAAATAGTTCTCATATTGCTGATTATTGGCATCCTGTAATTGGTATCAAATTGCATGTATAATTCACACAATGTGTTTTAACCTCTAGGCAGGCATCATGGCAGAACGTAAATTCACACGTGCCTTGGGTAAGCCAGGTATGGCTGCTCAGGTGAGAGAGAATGTATCCCAGGCAGTCAAAGCAACGGCTACACAGGTAATTTTCCACTTTTGATGCATATAATTATTTTTCATGGTTAAATTATTTTCACCTCATAGAATTATATTAAAAAAATACTTGAATTGTTGTTTATACATTACAGGGCCAGGCTCAGTTTCTTGGTGCTTTCCTTTACTTGTTGATATTGCAGGTCAAGCCACGACTTGCCGACCCCATAGATTTTGAGGAGTATGCTTCTAAGAACAAAGTTATGCTGAATAATGATCCCCTGAGGGAACTCCTGATGTATCCTCTTGATGATATCTCAGTAAGTACATCTGTGTGCATTTTTAATTTAAACAATTGTAATCTGGATTATGGATTTACAGGTATGTACAGGTATATATTTATAGATGGGGTTGTAAGAGAAGTAAATGCGAGGGTCTTGGCAAGAGGCGTGGAGTTAAAAGATAAAGAATCACACACAGGGTGGGAGTTGTCACAGCTGCTCTTTGCTGATGACACTGTGCTCTTGGGAGATTCTGAAGAGAAGCTGCAGAGATTGGTGGATGAATTTGGTAGGGTGTGCAAAAGAAGAAAATTAAAGGTGAATACAGGAAAGAGTAAGGTTATGAGGATAACAAAAAGATTAGGTGATGAAAGATTGAATATCAGATTGGAGGGAGAGAGTATGGAGGAGGTGAATGTATTCAGATATTTGGGAGTGGACGTGTCAGCGGATGGGTCTATGAAAGATGAGGTGAATCATAGAATTGATGAGGGAAAAAGAGTGAGTGGTGCACTTAGGAGTCTGTGGAGACAGAGAACTTTGTCCTTGGAGGCAAAGAGGGGAATGTATGAGAGTATAGTTTTACCAACGCTCTTATATGGGTGTGAAGCATGGGTGATGAATGTTGCAGCGAGGAGAAGGCTGGAGGCAGTGGAGATGTCATGTCTGAGGGCAATGTGTGGTGTGAATATAATGCAGAGAATTCGTAGTTTGGAAGTTAGGAGGAGGTGCGGGATTACCAAAACTGTTGTCCAGAGGGCTGAGGAAGGGTTGTTGAGGTGGTTCGGACATGTAGAGAGAATGGAGCGAAACAGAATAACTTCAAGAGTGTATCAGTCTGTAGTGGAAGGAAGGCGGGGTAGGGGTCGGCCTAGGAAGGGTTGGAGGGAGGGGGTAAAGGAGGTTTTGTGTGCGAGGGGCTTGGACTTCCAGCAGGCATGCGTGAGCGTGTTTGATAGGAGTGAATGGAGACAAATGGTTTTTAATACTTGACGTGCTGTTGGAGTGTGAGCAAAGTAACATTTATGAAGGGATTCAGGGAAACCGGCAGGCCGGACTTGAGTCCTGGAGATGGGAAGTACAGTGCCTGCACTCTGAAGGAGGGGTGTTAATGTTGCAGTTTAAAAACTGTAGTGTAAAGCACCCTTCTGGCAAGACAGTGATGGAGTGAATGATGGTGAAAGTTTTTCTTTTTCGGGCCACCCTGCCTTGGTGGGAATCGGCCAGTGTGATAATAATAATAAAAAGGTATGTACAGTACATTGTGGTAAAATTAGCAGTCTCAGCAACCAGTACTGGGGATGGCAGTGTTGGCTGATGTTGCTGGTAGTGCTAGAGTGGATGTTGGTGATATACTGGTAGAACTAGCAATGGGTATTGGAAAAAGCAGAAGTTATTAGCAGTGGCAGTTAAGGGTGACTACTGGCACTGCTGGTAGTGTACATTAGCAGTAATAACTGAAGGAGACAACAACTCTGGTGAAAAGTACTGGCAATGCCCTTGCTTTAAGAATACTGTTAGAATAGTAAGCTGCATGATCATAATTCAAACATTGCAACACTATTGTACATAGAAAAACCTACTTGATTGTTTTGTACTGTATTTAAATCTTTGCAGCACTGTGTTGTACGTCGAGTCACAAGAACTTTGCAGTCATTAGCTGCTGTTCATTTGGAAGAGGAAGTAACGAACCCTTTAGTGCGGCAGTGCCTTGCAACATACTCACAAGACCTTACTACCATCACACATAAATACTTACCTTATTCTGGGTCTTATCTCCATTTACCAAGGTATTATGAATTTATATTCTTTTATCTTGCTTACTTAGAAGATGCATCATGTGCTCAAACAAAATATCCAAGACATGCCTCATTTAACACCTATAGTTGGTTCAACAAATCACTTGTGACTTGATACTGGCTGAGGATGGAGTGAAACATCTAAAGTTTCCTCTTCAACCTGCAGGTTATTTGTAAATTTTTTCTACCCTAGCATTGTGACTTTTAATTTTCATGAGCAGCTATAACTGTAGTGTAAGTTATAAGGCTGAAATTGCAAAATAAGCAAGCAAGCTTTAAAACAGTTTAATAGTGATTGTCAGCCTAAATATGTGAGATTAAAAATTTCCTCTGTAGATCATAATTACTTGGTTGTCCCCCTCAACAGACATACATTAATGTTAGTGAGGGGGTTCTTGTTTCAAGGAATTGAACCTATGCTCCAATTCCTTGAATTGAGCATTAATGCCTTCCATTCCTCAGGTGCTGTATGACCTCTATGGATTTAGCGCTTCCTCCATGAATATAATAATAATAGTAATTAACATAATAATAATCACTACTATGTGCAATTTTGATGTAATGAAAGGAAAGCAAATAAAGAGGCAATTTTGTATTGTATAAAAAATTGTAATTGACTTCCTGGCTTCAGATTACCCCGTGTCGATGATCTGAAGGAACAAGTTTATGAAGTGGACACTGACATTGAACAAGGGGATCTTGTAAGTATTGTCTTCTCTTCCTTCTCCTTTTATCCTTATTCTTCCTCTTATTCCTCCTATTCCTTCTGTTCATCCTATTCCTCCTTTTCCTTCTCCTTCTTTCTCTCCTCGTCCTTACCCTCCTCCTCCTTGTCCTCATCTTCCTCCTTGTCCTCGTCATCCGCACCATTCCCCTCTTCATCCTCCCCTCTTCCTCCTCTTCTCCTGAATCCTCCTCTTCTCCTGCCTTCCTCTTCTGTTTCCTCCTCCTCCTCTTCCTTTCTTGCCTCCTCCTCCTCCTCCTCCTTTCCTGCTTCTTTCTCCTCTCTTCCTTTCCTGCTTCCTTCTCCTCTCTTCCTTTCCTGCTTCCTTCTCCTCTCTTCCTTTCCTGCCTCCTCCCTCCCTCCCTCCCTCCCTCCCTCCCTCCCCTCCCTCCCTCCCTCCCTCTCTTTCTCTCTCCCTCCCTCTCTTTCCCTCTCCCTCCCTCCCCCTCTCACCCTCCCTCCCTCCCACCCTCCCCTCCCTCCCTCCCTCCCTCCCTCCACTCCCTCCCTCCCTCCCTCTCTCCCTCCCTCCCTCCCTCCCTCCCTCCTCTTCTGTTTCCTCCTCCTCCTCTTCCTTTCTTGCCTCCTCCTCCTCCTCCTTTCCTGCTTCTTTCTCCTCTCTTCCTTTCCTGCTTCCTTCTCCTCTCTTCCTTTCCTGCCTCCTCCCTCCCTCCCTCCCTCCCTCCCTCCCTCCCTCCCTCCCTCCCTCCCTCCCCTCCTCCCTCCCTCCCTCCCTCCCCCCCCCTCCCCCCCCTCCCTCCCCTCCCTCCCTCCCCTCCCTCCCTCCCTCCCCCCCTCCCTCCCTCCCCTCCCCTCCCTCCCTCCCTCCCTCCCTCCCTCCCTCCCTCCCTCCCTCCCTCCCTCCCCTCCCTCCCTCCCCTCCCTCCCTCCCTCCCCTCCCTCCCTCCCTCCCTCCCTCCCTCCCTCCCTCCCTCCCCTCCCTCCCTCCCTCCCTCCCTCCCTCCCTCCCCTCCCCCTCCCCTCCCCTCCCCTCCCTCCCCCCTCCCTCTCTCTCTCTCTCTCTCTCTCTCTCTCTCTCTCTCTCTCTCTCTCCCTCCCTCCCTCCCTCCCTCCCTCCCTCCCTCCCTCCCTCCCTCCTCTTCCTCTTCTTCCTCTGCTTCCTTCTTCTTCCTCTTTGATGCTGTTTTCATATCATGGGAAATTAGTACCATTGTTCTTTAGCAGAATATTCACTGCAATATTTTAATGTGTTGACTTGTCAACAGAATAGTATTAATATGCATGACTATAATAGTTGATCCAAAATTATTATGTTATTCTGCCTCGTCTACAGAATATTTTATTTAAAGGTATAACATTTTATATAAAAGGTAATTTTTTTAATACACAGTTAATTATTTTTTATATTTTTCAGGCTATATTGACAAATGGTGAGAATATATTAAAGAAAGGTTACCTCCTGAAGGGTCCAGAAAGTGGAAATGAGAAGATATTTGGCAATTTCTCTTCCAAGACCTTTAAGAGAAGATTTGCATGTCTAAGGTTAGTTACTGTAGTAAATTTAAATATAGTACCTTTTTTTTTGTTCAGGGTAGTAGGTTGGTAGACAGCAACTGCCCAGGGAGGTACTACCGTCCTGCCAAGTGAGTGGAAAACGGAAACCTGTAATTGTTTTACAGGATGGTAGGATTGCTGGTGTCTTTTTTCTGTCTCATAAACTTTCAAGATTTCAGGTACGTCTTGCTACTTCTACTTACACTTAGGTCACACTACACATACATGTACAAGTATATATATACACACACCTCTGGGTTTTCTTCTATTTTCTTTCTAGTTCTTATTCTTGTTTATTTCCTCTTATCACCATGGGGAAGTGGAACAGAATTCTTCCTCCGTAAGCCATGCGTGTTGTAAAGGCGACTAAAATGCCGGGAGCAAGGAGCTAGTAACCCCTTCTCTTGTATAGATTACTAAATTTAAAAAGAGAAACTTTTGTTTTTCTTTTTGGGCCACCCTGCCTCGGTGGGATACGACCAATTTGTTAAAAAAAAAAAAAAAATTGTACTATATTGGCCATCTCCAACTAAAGAGATTGCCAGTCACCATCATACATTTAATAGTTGTCTTGCCACAAACATCACATTTCAAATGACCCCTCCGAACTTTAATATCCCAGAGCTCCTGCAGATTGTAGGCACTATTCTTCCTGCTTCCAGAACTCAAGTCCAGCTTTCCAGTTTCCCTGAATCCCTTCATTAATGTTAACTAGCTCTGCAATAGCACATCAGATCCCTAAAACTGTGGGTTCTTGTTCATCTCAACCTAACATGCTCACACACTGAAAACCTCCATTTCACCATCCCTCCAACCCGTCTTCCTCTCGAGGATTTACTCGCCTTTTGGTCATCCTGTGCCGCTTCTTCCTCTCTAAATACTCGCACCACCTCAGTGGCCGCTCCTCCACGCTCTGAATAATGCTTTTCTTCATTGTACACTTTCTAATTTTTGTGCTTCAAATTCTGTGCATAATATTCACACTATATATTTTCTTTCTTTTTGGGTCACCCTGCCTCGGTGGGAAATGGCCAACGTGTTGAAAAAAAATAAATTTCTGAAACGTGATGTCTTCATTGCCTCCAGCCTCTTCTTCATTGAACTGTTTAAAGCCCATATCTCTCACTCATATAACAGGGTTAGTACCACTATACTCTGATACATTCCTCATTTTGCCTACATAGATAAACATCTCTCCATGGGGAAGTGGAACAGAATTCTTCCTCCATAATCCATGCATGTCGTAAGAGGCGACTTAAATACCGGGAGCAAAGGGCTAGTAACCCCTTCTCCTGTATATACAGTGGACCCCCGCTTAACGATCACCTCCAAATGCGACCAATTATGTGAGTGTATTTATGTAAGTGCGTTTGTACGTGTATGTTTGGGGGTCTGAAATGGACTAATCTACTTCACAATATTCCTTATGGGAAAAAATTCGGTCAGTACTGGCACCTGAACATACTACTGGAATGAAAAAAGTTCGTTAACCGGGGGTCCACTGTATATTACTAAATTTAAAAGGAGAAACTTTCGTTTTTCCTTTTGGGCCACCCCACCTTAGTGGGATACGGCTGATACGTTGAAAGAAGAAGAAGATAAACATCTTGCCTAGGAAATGGGTGGTAACCAAATTTGATCCAAAAAAGTGGAGAGTAACTTCAGTTCATAATAGGAAATGTAAAGTATAAATTTTTATTGCAGGCAAGAAGTTGATGGCACTTACCTCCTTGAATTTCATAAAGATGAAAGAAAACATGACCCTAAAGGGACTATTGTGATGGACTTCTGCACACAAATATCCAAAGTGAGTATGAATATCTCACAGATCTGTATGCAGTGTGCATGGTTATAAGTCTGTTATTATTACCTCTATTGCAGTATACGTGTATAGTAATGGAGAGTACGGTTTGTAAAGCTCTTAGGTTCCCAACCCAGTGAGATACGTGAAAATTGCTGACGGGTGGAAAAGTGTTTTTTTTTATTATTGAATGCATCTAAAATGCCTGGTAACATATTTATATTATTTTGTTTGATCAGGTAGTCACACAGGCTGTCTGGCCACTGGCCAGTATGAAGGAATAAGACTTTTGTACCCCTTTTAAGAGTCATAAGTTTAGTGTTTGTGGGTGACCAGAATCAACTGGTCTGTCTGCTGTAGTTTATTCTTCATGTATCTTAACTAACAGTACATATATTATCAAAGACTCACATCTGTATTTATTATGTGGTTGTGCTGGTTTATTCGTCAGGGTGAATTTCCTGACACGGGTCTTTGTCTTGTGATAACCCTTTCAGTGAGGTTCGCACTGTGACGATGGAGGTCCAAAATGGAGTTGTTGGTCCTATGGTCGGCTATAACAGCAGCAGCTGCTGGCTTATTGATGTTGCAGTTGTTATTGTTTTAAGTGGTCACATACTATGTTCGTCAATTTAAACTTCATACCCATAATTTAAAATGATATACTTTATTATTTTTTTTATTTAAGAAATAAACATTTTGCTGTATGATTGATTTCTTCTTGTAACAACTTAATCTGCTAATTATTTGGTATGCATCTTCTACCATGGCAATATTGTTTGAGTGTCCTTTAACCCTTTGACTGTTTCGGCTCTATATATACTTCTTACGAGCCAATGTTTCTAACGTATTAATATACATAAATTCTAGCAGCTTCAAATCAAGCGGGAGAAAGCTGGTAGGCCTACATGTGAGAGAATGGATCTCCATGGTCAGTGTACATAGTATAAAAAAAATCGGGGAGCCAGTGGTGCATTGTGGGAATGCCACTTCAGTAGTCCTTGTTCGGCATGCAAAGTGGTAAGAAATATCTGACTCCCCAGCGAATCTGGGCCTCTTCTCTTCCCAAGTAATAGATCGAACACAGATGGAAGTGTCAGTGAAGATGAATTTCATGGTTTTGAGGAGTTTGTGACCGAAAGCAATGCCCAGGATACCAGAAGAAAGAAAGAAAAAGAAAGAAAGAAAGGTAGGTAGGTAGGAAAGAAGGAATGATGACACACAACCATTTACCTGGGATAACTACCTAACACAACTGCCTGCTACTATGTACTTTGAAGAAAACTGCTCAAATGAGGTGTTTTGTCCGCACATACAAAAAAAAAAACGCCCACAAAAACGCAGAGACACTCGTTTCATGTAAGAGGAGTGTAAAACACCATTGTGTATGAAACCATGTTTCAAAGAGTTCCACAAGCTGCAGCACTTCTAGGAACATGTCCAGCGACTGGACATTTGTATATACATTGCACCTTACTTTGGTCTCACAGGCCATATAAGTTACCTGAAAAAAAAGTGGAAAAAACAAGAAACCTTTGAATGGGAGTAAAAAAAAGTTTACTGAGTGAGCGGCATTCACCGTTGTTGCCATACGCGGCTCATTTTTTGCCAACTTTATGCCTCTATATTTCGTTAAGTACTGATTGCAAAAATTTTTTTTAGGCCTAAAACACTTAGCAAATTAATCGTAACATTTTGGTAAGAAAAAATAATTTTTTTATTTTTCGAATATTTTTCGACATAGGAGGACAGTTTCAGAAATGAGCTTGCGACAGTCGAAGGATTAAACTAGTCATTTTCCATTGCAACCTACAGATGTATCATGCTTATAGCTGGTAAAAATAAAATTGAGACATACATGTCATATGTTTTGAGAATTCTTTTGAAGTCAGGCTTCATTGTTGACTTCTTGGTTAATCAAGCTGTTGCTGCAAGTGGCCTGCAGGCCTACATATCCATCACGACCTGGTTACTCCTGCAGGAAGTGGCCAAATTTCTTCTTGAAATCGTCTGTCTTTATTAATGTTGCAGTTTAAAAACTGTAGTGTAAAGCACCCTTCTGGCAAGACAGTAATGGAGTGAATGATGGTGAAAGTTTTTCTCTTTCGGGCCACCCTGCCTTGGTGGGAATCGGCCAGTGTGTTAATAAAAAAAAATAAAATATTGTAAGTAGACTAAGATATTTTACAGTTGGATAAGAAATTTATAATTATTTAAAATAATATTTTTACAGTTGGATAAGAAATTTATAATTATTTAAAATAAATTTTTTGCATTTTCAGAATCCACGGCGTGGGAAGTGCTGCTTTGAGTTGCATATATCCGAATGTGGAAAGTCTGTCATGTTATCTGCAGAGAGTGAGGCTGACTTAGAGGACTGGATGGACAAACTCACTCGAGTTATTCATGCTGACAAACCTCTGGATGAGTCCAGAACAGAAAGAGGTGTGATTATGATTAGGCAATTTAAAGGAAAAATATATTGGCTTGATACTGCTTGTTTTATAAGCCATATTTATGCTAGAAGTATAAAAGTTCAGTACTTTTGTATGTTATATTTATTGCATTCTTGTTTGTCTCATTTTGGGGTTACTGTTTCTGAGTACTTCAACACTGTAATTAGGCCATTTGAGAAAAATGCATACCAACCATTTAAAATTTCCAGTACTCTGTTTACACTTGTTTACCTTGTAAATCAGGAATAATTAGTAACATATGTACAGGCTCAGCTTATCAACAGTGCACTATCTTGATACAATCAGGAACCAGTTTTTCTTCCTTACTGTCTCTTGTCTCATGCAGTATTTACCTTGATCTTAAGAGTGAGCCTGCTTTCAATTATCAGCTGTATTATCTCATAATTTGATGATTTTGTGTTTGTATGCCTTCATTTACGATTGAAACTTGAAAGACCCCAGCGCTATTTTTTTTTCATCAAACCGACCATATCCCACTGAGGCATTGACCTGAAAAGAATAACGAAAGTTTCTCTTTTTAAATTTAGTAATGTATACAGGAAAAGGGGTTACTAACCCCTCGCTCCTGGCATTTTAGTCGCCTCTTACAACACACACGGCTTACAGTGGAAGAATTTTGTTCCACTTCCCATGGAGATAAAAGGAAATAAACAAAAAACAAGAACTAGTAAGAAAATAGAAGAAGCCCAGAGGGGTGTGTACATGTATGTGTAGTGTGACTTAAGTATAGGGAGAAGAAGCAAGATGTACCTGAAATCTTGCGTGTTGATGAGACTGAAAAAAGACACCAGCACTCCTTTCTTTCTTTCACTGAAGCAGGGTGACCTAAAAGGAAAAATGAAAGTTTCTCTTTCTAAATTTAGTAATGTATATAGAAGGGGTTACGAGTCCCTTGCTCCTGGCATTTTAATCGCCTCTTATGACATGCATGGCTTATGTAGGAAGAATTCTGTTCCACTTCTCCATGGAGATAAAAGGAAATAAACAAGAACAAGAACTAATAAGAAAAGACAAGAAATCTCAGAGGAGTGTGTGTGTATATATATGCTTGTACATGTGTGTGTAGTGTGATCTAAGTGTAAGTAGAAGTAGCAAGATGTACCAGAAATCTTGCATGTTTATGAGACAGAAAAAAGACACCAGCAGTCCTACTATCATGTAAAACAATTACAGGCTTCCATTGTACATTCACTTGGCAGGATGGTAATAACTCTCTGGGTGGTTGCTGTCTACCAACCTACTACCCAGCAACACTAATTATAAATATTTAAATTTTGAGCTTATTAGAAATGGACCTGGCCCAGTAGCTGGGTCCATACACTTGGTGTCTCCATAGTGTGAGTTCAAGGGTTCCAATCTATAGCCTTACATATGCTTTTTTTTTTTTAAAGTTTACTGCATATACCAGGTAAAGTATATGGTAGAGTTATTATTGAAAGAATTAGAGGTAAGTTAGAGAGCATGATTGCAGATGAGGAGGCAGGCTTTAGAATGGGTAGGTGATGTGTAGATCAGGTGTTTACATTGAAGCATATATTTTTTTTTTTTTCAACAAACCGGCCGTATCCCACCAAGGCAGGGTGGCCCAAAAAGAAAAATGAAAGTTTCTCTTTTTAAATTTAGTAATTTATACAGGAGAAGGGGTTACTAGGCCCTTGCTCCCGGCATTTTAGTCGCCTCTTACAACACGCATGGATTACGGAGGAAGAATTCTGTTCCACTTCCCCATGGAGATGAAGCATATATGTGAGCAGTATTTAGATAAGGGTAGGGAAGCTTTCATTGCATTTATAGATTTAGAAAAGGTATATGATAGAGTGGATAAGGGAGCAATGTGGCATATGTTGCAAGTGTATGGAATAGGTAGTAAGTTACTAAATGCTGTAAGGAGTTTTCATTAGGAAGTGAGGCTCAGGTTAGGGTGTGTAGGAGAGAGGGAGATTACTTCTCAGTAAAAGTAGGTCTTAGACAGGGATGTGTACTGTCACCATGGTTGTTTAACTTATTTATAGATAAGGTTGTAAAGGAAGTAAATGCTAGGGTGTTGGGGAGAAGGGTGGGATTAAATTATGGGGAATCAAATACAAAATGGGAGTTAACACAGTTACTTTTTGCTGATGATACTGTACTTTTGGGGGATTCTAAAGAAAAGTTGCAAAGGTTAGTGGACGAATTTGGGAGGGAGTGTAAAGGTAGAAAGTTGAAAGTGAACATGGATAAGAGTATAATAATGAGGGTATCAGACAATTTAGATAAAGAAAAATTGGATATCAGATTGGAGGGAGGGAGTATGGAAGAAGTGAATGTTTTCAGATATTTGGGAGTTGCCATGTCAGCGGATGGGTTTTTGAAGGATGAGATTAGCCATAGAATTGATGAAGGAAAAATGGTGAGTGTTGCATTGAGGTATCTGTGGAGACAAAGAGAGTTATCCGTAGAGGCAAAGAAGGGAATGTACGAGAGTATAATGGTACCAATACTCTTATATGGGTGTGAAGCATAGGTTTTAAATGCTGCAGTAAGGAGGCGGCTGGAGACAGTGGAGATGTTGTGTCTAAGGGCAGTGTGTGGTGTAAATATTATGCAGAGAATTCGTAGTGTGGAAATTGGAAGGAAGTGTGGAGTTACTAAAAGTATTATTCAGAGGACTGAAGAGGGGCTGTTGAGGTGGTTTGGTCATTCAGAGTGAATGGAACAAAGTAGAATGACTTGGAGAGTGTATAAATCTGTTGGGGAAGGAAGGCAGGGTAGGGGTTGTCCCTGAACAGGTTGGAGGGAGGGGGTAAAGGAGGTTTTGTGGGCGAGGGGCTTGGACCTCCAGCAAACATGTGTGAGCTTGTTAGATAGGAGTGAATGGAGATGAATGGATTTTGGGGCCTGGTGAGCTGTTGGAGTGTAAGCTGGGTAATATTTTGTGAAGGGATTCAGGGAAACCTGTTAGCCGGATTTGAGTCCTGGAAATGGGAAGTACGTATAGTGCCTGCACTTTAAAGGAGGGGTTTGGGATATTGGCAATTTGGAGGGATGTCTGAACTGTTGTTTCTGAGTACCTCTGCAAAGACAGTAATTATGTGTGAGTGATGGTGAAAGTATTGAATGATGAAAGTTTTTTCTTTCTTTTTGTGTTTTTCTTTTTGGGTCACCCTGCCTCGTGGGAAACCGCTGATGTGTTAAAAAAAAATCTTATTCAGAGTACTGATAAATCATAGATTTGAATTGTTTTCTAAATAGTAGTGTGAAATGTCTATATAAAAGTTTGCCAAATATTCATCTTGTAAATGAGTGAATAAATAATAATCTCTATTTTAGTAAGTTTTGCTTTCAAAGGGCGGGGGAGGAAAGTCTCCATAATAAATAAATTCCCTTTGTTGCAGGTTCAACACCGCCTTCAAGTAATTATGGAACATTACGAGGCTTGGAACATAGCCTTAATCCACAGCTGATTAAATATGCCCATGAGACAGATTTTTCTATTGCACAAGCAAGGAGAGAAGACAGACACCAGCTGTTTACCTGTTATCCAAATCTTCCGGTTGGTTGTTCTACCATTTAATAAGAAATACAGTGCCTGCACTCTGAAGGAGGGGTTTGGGATATTTGCTGTTTAGAGGAACATCTGAACTGTTGTATCTGTGCACCTCTGGAAAATCAGTAATAGTGTGAATGATGGTGAAAATGTTTCTTTTTTGGGTCACCCTACTTCATCTGATTATTGCCTTTACCCCAGTTTCTAGTATCATCTTACATTAATATCATTTATGATTTACTGTTCATTAAGATTGTTATTGTATTACATGAATGGTAATTTTGTTCCCTCCAAAAGCAACATGGTAAATATGTCTGTAGATATCCATTTAATTACTGGTAATTTTAATGTTTTTTGTTTTAAAAAATAGGTTGACAGGGTAACATAAAGGCCAAGGTTTATGTACATGGTCTCTTGGTCATATCTTTGTTTTGCAATTTTTACAATAAGCTAGTCTTTCTTATTTTAGAAGTTGTTAGTCAAATCTACAACTACAAAATTTTTCTGCTTATTTCATGATGACAAAAAAAAAATCTTTTTTTTTTTGGTAATGAATCTTGACAATTATGACAGCAAGAAATATGTTAAATTATACATTAATTAATTAGTTTCACTTAGTTGTGTTTCTTTAACTCTCTAACTTATGCATAATATTTAAAGTTAATTAGGTGAAAATGATCTATTTGCTTTTCTGTTAACAGCGCTCTGAGGGTGAGAATGGCAGTGTAGAACTCAGGGATGAGAGCCTTATATGGCCCTACGAGGAAAAATTTGGAACTCGTTTTCGAGTTCTTTTTGAGAGTATTAAGTTTAGACTTCAGGCTCCACTGGATTCAGGAGATGGTCCATTGTCACAGGTGAGTGGCATTACAATGTTTGGAATACTTTTAACACACTGACCATTTGAAATAATTGACCAGGCTAAATATTAGATAAATAGCGTAAAATATGGATCTTGATTCCCATTCACCATGGATATGCAGTGACCACATTATTTATAGGGATTCAGTGTGAGTGACAATGTTTAAACTGTTTAGAAAAGCCCAAATAATTTAATCTAGGTGAATGAAAAGATGAATATTTTAGTGTTGGTAATCAAGGAAACATTTTGTAACTTAGAATTACCTTCATTTTGCAGAACCACTAAACCCCATAGGGTCATATTGCTCAGTTAAAATATATCATAAGAAATAATAGAGAATGCTGTCAGATATGTAATAATTTTTTTCTATAATTACACATGTCTTTAAATGCCTTTATTTTTTAATAAATTATTTTTATTGCTTATTCACAGCTGGAACCATACATGACATATGCCTCTCTGTATGACGTGACACAAGGCTGCAAGATCTCGGAAGATTTTCATTTCGATCTTAATAACCCTATGATACGCAGCTTGCTATCAAAGGCAAAGAAAAAATCTGATGACCCGAAAGATAGCTCAGGAACATCATTACCACTATCACTTGCTGGAGTGCCCGAGGAATGGATTGCGCACCCTAAACAGGTAAGAATTCAATAATTAGTATATTACACTACTTATACTACTCATCCCGTTTTCTCAGTCAAACAAATAATGACGTACTAAAGCTGCATAAGTAATAAACGTGATTTCTTATAATAGGATTGATTTTCTTGACTGAAACAATTATATAGTGAATAAAAAAAAAAAAAAACAGGTAATTGCATATGCAGTAGTTTATTATGTATGCACATTTGAATTCTCAATACAGTAAACTATTTTCCTTGTACAGGCTGTTATGAGTGTGACAAGGCCTCATAGTGATGTCTTTCTTGTAATACGTATCGAGAAGGTTCTTCAAGGGTCCATCAGTCAGACTGTGGAGCCATATCTCAAGAGTATGGACTTAAAAAGTATCCAGAAGCTTCAAAAAATGATCAAAACTTGTTGTTGGAGGTATGAGATATTAAAGATGTTATTATTGACATTTATAAACTGTATAAAACTTATTCTTGTTTGGTTTTGAAAACGCTGTTGGTTACATCTTAAAACATTTCAAAACTGCCTTATACTACTTTCATTTGTTTTAAAGCTTTCCTGATTGTTCATTTTTCTTTCACTTTTATAGCTACAACTATAGATAGCTCTAGTTTTTATAAGCATTTTATAGCTCCACATAAGTTATACAGGATTTGGCAGGACATGGGTGTTTGGCCCTCCTCCTCCAACAGGAATCACCACTTTGAGACAAATCTCTGTTGATTGAGGATTGGATACACCTCTTACCCATATCCACCTGTTTGCAGATGCTCCTGTTCCCCTCTGTAGCATGTGATATGCCACTGACTATGGCACGCATTTTAATAGTTTGCTCATGGTTTAGGCCTTTCTGCCTTTGTCAGGGTTTTTATAATTACAGAGGAGCCTGTAAAGCCTTGAGGAACTTTTAGGAGTCTTTTGACAATAATTTAATGTTTTTTTTTTTTTTTAATTGATGCTGGTTATTTGAATCTGGTATGATAGTATTTATTTATGTTGAGTTTTTTAATGGTTATTTTCACTGAGTGAACTACATGATCAGAGTGTTCTATAAATGTCTCAACAATGACTACTATTATTATTTTATAATTCCACTAGGGCTATGTTTTACTTCTTCTAAATATAATTTTTTTACTACCTTCATAGCATATGAGATATACACAAATGCTACATTTCTTACAGACCTTCACATGTCCTATATTCTGTAGAGCCTCTCACTTTTGTTATTATAACTTCCATTCACTTTTAATCCACAGTTTGGAGGGGAATTTTTAGAAAATGTTTTAGTCCTGGATCATTATTAAGTCATGAGTTATGAATTGATGATGCTCCAGGATGGACTGAAATATTGTCATGTGCTTGCTCTTCAAATTGTGAACTGTTCCAGCCACAATATTGACTTATATTCATCTTTTATACCTTGTTTGATATGTGTATGCTCAGTAATGTAATTTCTAATTTGTAGTTCTTAACCCATGTACAGCCATGAGGAAGCAAGTGCAGGTAGATATAATAGAATAATGTGGAAATTATTAACTGACTACAATATGTACCATCAGGTGTTATCTTCAACATATATTGGCTTATTTTCATATCTAGCCAGAGTCTTTATGATTTTTTTTTTTTTAATCATCAGCCATCCACTGAGGTAAGGTGATCATTATTCATTCAACAGCTGTCTTTCCAGAAATAATCAGGGATCCCCACTCCTTCAAAGTGAAGGCACTGTTTTTACACCTCCAGGACTCAAGTCTGGCTAACCAGTTTTCTGAATCCCATCATAAATGTTACCTTGCTTGTACTCCAACAGCATGTCCAACCATTAAACCACATAGTCCTGTCTAATACTTTCACACATGTTTGATGGAGACTTTAGCCTTTATTGGTTTGAATCACCTATCCCTCCTCCCTCCAGCCCACCTTTTCTATCCTTTTGAATTACACTTTCAGTAACACATTCCATCTTCTGATTTCTGTGCTCCTAATTCTCTGTATAACATTTACACCAATAATTACTATCAAGCATCACAGCACTGCCTCCAGCCTTCTCCTTGCAGTAGTTAGCTATTCAGTTGTATGAATTTTTTATATTAAAATTGACAGATTAACATAATAAAAATGCTATACACTGCCTCATTATTTGCTATTTATGCAATGAAATAATACACAATGAAATAATTTTTTTACAGGCTTGGTGAATTCAGAATGCCCTTTGGTTGGTGTGCTCGTCCACTGTTTAAGAGCTCTGGGAATCTTGATACAGATTCAGATTTTTCTCCAATTTATCGTTGTGAAGAAAAACGTCTTGGCGAGCTGGAGTTCATAAAGATGCTTGCTGATTTTCGGAAGCCAGAAAAGATGAACAAATTAACACTCATTCCAGGGAATGTCAGCGTCCAGATCTTGCCCATGGAAGTCACATTACCCAGTAAGTTTGTTATCCTGCTACATTGTGGGAAATGCCTCTGCATTGTGAGTTTTCTCTGTGCATATGTAAAGACATTTTGATATTTGGTTCACTTTCAGCTTGTGATTGGGAATTTAATTTCAATAGTAGATTCTCCACTTTGGACGTTAATGTGTTCTTTAGTTCTTGTTCTTAAGCCAAGTGTTTGGAATTTGAAACCTTTTGTCCCATTGATGCCTGTGTTATAATTGGAGCTACTTTCCCAAACAATAATATTCCTTATTTATTTTAATTTATTTTTTAGCTGAGAATGTATTTCCAATATTTTACATTCAGTACTGTTCCTTTTCACTTACATATAATATTAAACATTGTTTAATTAGTGTATGTATACATTAATTAAATTGTGCAACTCTATGATATAAAATTCAATACAGTACAGATTTGTAGGGGTGGCTAGTAGCTGGACTGTCCTCTTTTTTCATTCTGTTTTTCCTATTAATTCCCATTTTCTTACATTTTATCAACTCAGATCTCTCTATATTTGCTCACTGCTGTCGTTAAGTATGTGGTGGAGGAATCATATGACAGATGTGGTGTGTGGGGGCAGGCAGCAGTTAAACTGTCTTCCTCTCTCATTCTCTCTCCATTTCACTCCAACACTCTCTCACATCATATCTTAACTCAAGACTCTTTACATATGTTCACCATTCCTTCATTGTTATGGGTAGGGTATGTGTGCCTGGGTATATAATGTGGAAAGGTAATGGTGAGAGTGTGTGAAGAAGGGTATGATGTGAATGTGCTGAGCTCACTTTGTCCCATACCCCATTCATTGACATGTCCAGTATGCAGGCAGCAGCAGTGGTGGCTACCACAGCCTAGCTGAATATTGTAATTTTTAAGCTACAGTTATTAACCAGTCTCTAACAAAAAAAAAAATGAACACACTACACATGCATAAAAATAACATGCAAAACAATATCAATGCATTTTGTAAAAAATATAACCAAAAAATATCATATTTACATTTCACCTTTAGGAAGATTGTAACTATTTAATCT
Organism: Cherax quadricarinatus; assembly: GCF_038502225.1. Classification (NCBI taxonomy): domain Eukaryota; kingdom Metazoa; phylum Arthropoda; class Malacostraca; order Decapoda; family Parastacidae; genus Cherax; species Cherax quadricarinatus. The sequence goes on from NC_091303.1 coordinate 8,429,767, forward strand.
ATAGTTCTTTAACTATCTCTGTTAAGCAGATGAGCTCAGTGCATAAAATGAATGTATACTACAAAGTATGAATTCATTTGGTAAAAAAAATAGAAAAAATAATCATCACTAACCCACGATATAATGAACTAATAGGGGTATCCATTATATCGAAATGATGTTAAAAACAGTAAAAAGTTCACTAAAGAACTATACCGTATACCTAATGTAGTACTGTACACAATTTGCATATATACTGCAATAAAATTTGAAAATAAAGGAGTGAAAAGTACAGTTTTAAAAGTTCGTTATATCAAGGCCACTGTATTATATTGAGATGTTGGAGTGTGAGCAGGGTAATATTTTGTGAAGGGAGTCAGGAAAACCGGTTAGCCGGACTTGAGTCCTGGAAATGGGAAGTACAGTGCCTGCACTTTATAGGAGGGGTTTGGGATATTGGCAGTTTGGAGGGACTTCTGAACTGTAGTATCTAAGCACCTCTGCAAAGACATAGTATGAGTATTGAATGATGATGAAAGTATTTTCTTTTTGGGGATTTTCTTTCTTTTTGGGTCACCTTGCCTCGTTGGGAGATGACTGACATTTTTTTTTTTTAACAAGTCGGCCGTCTCCCACCGAGGCAGAGTGACCCAAAAAGAAAGAAAATCTCCAAAAAGACAATACTTTCATCATCATTCAACACTTTCACCTCACTCACACATAATCACTGTTTTTGCAGAGGTGCTCAGAACACAACAGTTTAGATGCATATACGTATAAAGATACACAACATATCCCTCCAAACTGCCAATATCCCAAACCCCTCCTTTAAAGTGCAGGCATTGTACTTCCCATTTCCAGGACTCAAGTCCAGCTATATAAAAATAACTGGTTTCCCTGAATCCCTTCACTAAATATTACCCTGCTCACACTCCAACAGCTCGTCAGGTCCCAAATACCATTCGTCTCCATTCACTCCTATCTAGCATGCTCACGCACACTTGCTGGAAGTCCAAACCCCTTGTCCACAAAACCTCCTTTACCCCCTCCCTCCAACTGACATGTTGAAAAAATAATAATAATAATAATAATTGCTTTGGGGCACTTTAAATGTTGTATATTATGGTAGCCTAGAACCTAACCCGCCATATAAGTAGGGCTCTCCTGTAACTAATTCGTTCTGAAGTGCCAATATCATATGTACAGAACATCGTAATTTGAGAAACCTGCTGCACTAAATAATAAATTAAGGGCTTTTTCCACATCAGTCTGATGCTTAGAAATAATTTACCAATTATTTTGTAAACAAGTGAAACAATTACTTTGTAGAAAAGTTTCAACAAAATTACGTTAAAATCACGTTAAAAAATTTGAGGGTGTGTAAAGGTAGAAAATTGAAAGTGAACATAGATAAGAGGAAGGTGATGAGGGTATCAAATGATTTAGATAAAGAAAAATTGAATATCACATTGGAGAGAGGGAGTATGGAAGAAGTGAATGTTTTCAGATACAGTGGTCCCCCGCTTTTCGTAGTTCCCGGCAATCGTAAAATTCGCCAATCATAGAGGTATTTTCGTATAAACATGGACTCGCTTTTCATAGGTTGACTCGCGAGTCGTAGTTCGTCCGGGACGCGTACCCACGGCGTGAGCCAGGGCCGCAGCCAGTCTGGCATTGTTTACCAGTGAGCGAAGGTCCCCTCACGTGCTCCAGCGAAATATTTCATAATATTCCATTTATTTTAGTGCTTGCAAGTACTAAATAAGCTACCATGGGTCCAAGGAAAGCTCCTAGTGCCAAGCCTGTGGTAAAGAAGGTGAGAAATATGATTGAATTTAAGAAAACCATCATTGAACAATATGAAAGTGGTACAAGTGTGGCCGAACTGTCCAGGATGTATAAGAAACCCTACACAACCTTATGTTCCATAGTGGCCAAGAAAAATGAAATTAAGGATGCTGTTGTTGCAAAGGGAGTAACTGTGCTGACAAAAATGAGATCACCAGTACTGGAAGAGGTTGAGAAGTTATTATTGGTGTGGATAAATGAGAAACAATTAGCAGGAGATACTCTTATGACTTCGTTTATTTGTGAAAAGGCTAGGCAGTTGCATGAAGATTTGGTAAAGAAATTGCCTGCAAATAGTGGTGAAGTGAGTGAATTTAAGGCCAGCAAAGGCTGGTTTGAGAGATTTAAGAACCGTACTGGCATACACAGTGTGGTAAGGCATGGTGAGGCTGCCAGTTCGGACCACAAAGCGGCTGAAAAATATGTGCATGAATTCAAGGAGTACATAGAGGCTGAAGGACTGAAACCTGAACAAGTGTTCAATTGTGATGAAACAGGCCTCTTTTGGAAGAAAATGCCAAAGAGGACCTTCATTACACAAGAGGAAAAGGCAATGCCAGGACACAAGCCTATGAAAGACAGGCTGACGCTAATGTTCTGTGCTAATGCTAGTGGGGATTTCAAAGTGAAGCCATTACTAATGTACCATTCTGAAAATCCCAGAGTGTTCAGGAAAAACAATGTTATGAAGAGTAAATTGTGTGTGTTTTGGAAATCTAATAGTAAGGTAAGGGTCACGAGGGAAATTTTCGTCGAGTAGTTCAATGAAGTGTTTGGCCCTAGTGTGAAGGAGTATCTCCTTGAAAAGAAATTGGATCTCAAGTGCCTGCTAGTAATGGACAATGCACCTGCTCATCCTCCAAACTTGGATGACCTAATTTTCGAGGAGTTTGGGTTCATCACAGTAAAGTTCTTGCCCCCGAATACCACTCCTCTCCTCCAACCCATGGACCAGCAGGTTATTGCAAACTTTAAAAAAACTACACAGAAGCAATGTTTCACAGGTGCTTGACTGTGACCACAGACACTCACTTGACCCTGAGGGAGTTTTGGAGAGAACACTTCAGCATCCTCCACTGCATAACCCTTATAGGTATGGCTTGGGAGGGAGTGACTACCAGACTTTGAGCTCTGCCTGGAGAAAATTGTGGCCAGATTGTGTCGACAAGAGGGATTTTGAAGAATTTGGGACTGACCCTAATGAGCCTATGTCTGTTGTAAAATCAATTGTGGCACTGGGGAGTTCCATGGGGTTGGATGTGAGTTTGGAGGATGCGGAAGAATTGCTGGAAGACCACAATGAAGAGCTCACCACTGAGGAGCTGCAAGAGCTTCAGCAGGAAGAGCAACACATCGCAGCTCAGAATCTTGCTGCAGAGGAGGAGGAAGAGAGATGGAAGAAGGTGCCTTCTTCAGAAATTAAAGAGATTTTTACTATGTGGGGTAAGATGGAAAGCTTTATGGAGAAACATCACCCTAACAAGGTTGTTGCAAGCCAGGTTGGCAACATGTACAGTGACAAAGTCTTGGGCCATTTTAGGGAAATGTTAAAGAGACGCCAGAAACAGAGCTCTCTCCACAGTTATTTTGTGAGACAGGACTCCAGTAACTCTCAAGGCAGTCCTAGTGGCATTAAGAAACAGAGAAGAGAAGCAACCCCAGAAAAGCAAATGGTACCTGAGGTGTTGATGGAAGGGGATTCCCCTTCCAAACTATAAACAATCCACTCTCTCTCCTCCTCCAGTCTCCCATACACTAAGAAGAATCTCCAATAAAGGTAAGTGTTATGCTGTTAATGTTTCATTCATCATTTCCCATTGTATTGTTTATGTACTACATGCATATTTCATGTTAAAAATTTTTTTGTTTTAATACTTTTGGGTGCCAGGAACGGAATAATTGTATTTACATTATTTCTTATGGGGAAAATTGATTCGTAAATCGTAAATTTCGTTTATAGTAACGGCTCAAGGAACGGATTAATTACAAACAACGAGGGACCACTGTATTTGGGAGTTGATATGTCAGCGGATGGTGGGTTTATGAAGGATGAGATTAATCATAGAATTGATAAAGGAAACAAGGTGAGTGGTGCATTGAGGCATTTGTGGAGACAAAAAACATTATCCATGGAGGCAAAGAAGGGAATGTATGAAAGTATAGTGGTGCCAACACTCTTATATGGGTGTGAAGCTTGGGTTGCAAATGCTGCAGCGAGGAGGTGGCTGGAGGCAGTGGAGATGTCGTGTCTAAGGGCAATGTGTGGTGTAAATATTATGCAGAGAATTTGGAGTGCGGAAATTAGGAGAAGGTGTGGAGTTAACAAAAGTACGTATTAGTCAGAGGGCAGAGGAGGGGTTATTGAGGTGGTTTGGTCATTTAGAGAGAATGGATCAAAGTAGAATGACTCGGAGAGCGTATAAATTTGTAGGGGAAGGAAGGAGGGGTAGGGGTCGTCCTCAAAAAGGTTGGAGGGAGGGGGTTAAAGAGGTTTTGTGGGGGAGGGGCTTGGACTTCCAGCAAGCGTGCGTGAGCGTGTTAGATAGGAGTGAATGGAGATAATGGTTTTTGGGACATGATGAGCTGTTGGAATGTGAGTAGTGAAGGGATTCAGGGAAACTGGTTATTTTTATATAGCCAGACTTGAGTCCTGGAAATGGGAAGTACAATGCCTGCACTTTAAAGGAGAGGTTTGGGATATTGGCAGTTTGTAATATTGGCAGTTTGGGATATTGGAATATACAAAGATAGATGTTATATATCTTTATATATGCTTCTAAACTGTTGTATCTGGGTGCCTGCAAAGACAGTGTTTATGTATGAATCAGGTGAAAGTGTTGAATGATGATGAAAGTATTTTTTTTTTTGGGGGGGTGGGTATTTTCTTTATTTTTGGGCCACCCTGCCTCAGTGGGAGACGGCCGACTTGTTGAAAAAATAAAATATGTATTCCTAAATGATTTAGTAATACTTTTGGCACAATGGTGCATTTAAATGTCTGTCTGAAGTTTGTAATGCTAATCACTTCATAGTATGCACCTTGTTCTGTGCCCATTCTCAATTTTATTAATATGCTTCAAGTAAAGAAATAAACCTGTAAATTGAGCTATATTTTGAGATTGAATAATTATATAAAAACGATTCCTATAATAAAAGGGATTTTATTTATTTGAGAGTGTTGGATACTCGAATTTAGAAGTGTATCAGTGACAGGAATGTATGTACGTATGTTTGAATTATGAACTTACTGTAATAACTAACTTTATTAATAATTTTCAAAAAGTTAATTTTGGGTACTGTACATGGGGAGGCTACTTGTACATTTACTTTCTGCTACAGACCTCAAGTGTTATATGCTGCCTCTTTGCCCAGCAGCACATTGAACTCGAGGGAGAATAATCTGCCGAACCCCACCTGTATATTTTTTATGCAAGTCTGTTTATTGACTTTTCATAAACAAACAAATCAAAGTTTGGCAGATATAATAAGTTCTCAGCCTATTGGCTCAGTTTTTGGATGTAAATATGTCTACTCTTGCCTCTTTCTCCACCATTTACAGGAAATAATTGATGAGGGAGGCTACGTACTACAGCAGTACTGTACATAAATGTGATGAAAATGGCTGTTTCTTACAAAATGTAAGAGAAAAATAAAGGTTCTTATAATTCAGTTTCGGTTCTGGCAGCCCTCTGAAAGAATAACTTTGCTTCAAAAGACCAGTACCTGTGAGCACTTCAGGTGGTGCATGATTTCTTAAATACAGTCTGCCTGGACCCATGCTAGAAACATCATTTTCTCCTGATAAGCCACAGAGAGTCACACATTTCTATAAGCTGCATAGATATCATACTACACATTTTTATTGCACTTATGAAAGACACAAAGCTTTATGAACTGTTTTTTAAATATTTGAATGTTCAGATAATGTATTCTACTTTCTCAGCTGTTATTGCTCCCACTAAAAATATTCATTGTTATCTTGAATATCATCACAGATTTTTTGCATTGGAAATTTCTGACTCCCAATATCACTCGTACTCCTTTTGAGTACAGTAGGACCCCCATATCTGCGGGTCCAGTATCCACTGTTTCAGTTATCCACAGTATACCACGGCCAGAAAATAACCCTTAATTTTGCCTAATAATGGCCTCAGAATGCTGGCAAGTCTTCAAAACCTAAGAAAAACCATGAAATGCTTTTTATCAGTAAAAAAGTACTGATTCTCCACTTGTATTGTGCATAATTTATCAGTCAAACTTTATCATTGGTGTGTATATAACTGAAAAACAACTTATATATAAGGTTTGCTACTATCCGTGGTTTCAGTATCTGCGGCAGGTCCTTGGAACATATCCCCTGTGGATACGGGGGTCCTATTGTATGTTGGTTAATGAAGCATGACTTTGGGGATGGAAGGAAATAAAGTACATTAAGTGCAAATACCTTTGGTCAGTGTTTTAGCAGACAAGCAGAGGTGTTTGCCACTGTTTGTGACTACTGTACCTGTTTGTAGCTACAAGAGCAGGTCTAATCTTCTGGTGCTCCATGTCAGTATTCAGTCTATCATAAACTAAATGATCATATTTAAAAAATCAGTGCATTTCATAAAAAAAAATATAAAATCAATCCTTATTATTGATTCACAGATAACCCACATGTAAAGAGAAAGCTTTAGATGATATTTCAGTTTGTCACAGTTGAGCAAGTAAAAGTATAGAAGACCGAGACAGGCCAAAACATTTACAAAAGTTTCCGGTCTAAGTGTGGGTTATTTATGAATTATTCCTACCATGGTATTGTAACTTTTATTGATTATTTTTAATTTTCCACAATGTACAAAAATCCACATTTTGTATTTATTTTTTCCATAAAAATATGACCATCCTCCACATTCACCAAAAGAATTGCATTTAGTCGAAAAACAACAAGAGTTAGAATAAATTTCAAAGTTTAATCTTAAATTGTACACACACTACTTCCTACAGTGGTCCCATCACACTGCAAAAATGTAAAGGTGCCCTGCAGTGGTTTTGTGGTGCATAAAATGATGAATCTTTTATGAACCCCATCAGTAAAAGACTGAAATTAATGAATAAGGATGTACTGTAGTGAATACAAAAGTCTTTCTGTAATCAAGAAATTTGTATATTTCAAGTGGTTTTTAGAAAGCTACAAAATAATTTTTTCAAGAAATTGGCATGGCCTTCTTCCTTAATATGCCCCTCCCCCTTCTTTTTTTTTTTGTTTTGTTTTACTGCACCCTTTCTTGGATCCCATTACAGCAGTCTTCTGCTATTTGTGAAGAAATATTTTCTGTTGTCCTGGCACCACTTTTTTTTTTTTTTTTTTTTTTTTCTGTTTAATAATTTAGCCTCATGTTTTCTTCTCTGTGTACATTACTAAAAATGTTAATTATTTTCCTTTTGTTTGTATTCTTCTATGATCTTATATAGTTATCATGTCTCTTTTGCCTCCTATTTACTTATGGAGGCATTTTCAGTATTTTAAAATTTTCTTTGTAATTCATATTTTTTTAGCTTCTGGGGGCTATTTTGTAGCATGCCATTAGACTTGTTTTGTAGTATGTTATTCAGTAAGGCCCCAACTTATGAACATGTAGGTTAGGCTGGTCAGCACTTACAAACAAGGCCCAAAGGACATAATATTGTTAAAATATTTGTTTTATAAATACCAGTTTTAAGTTCTGGAAGTGGGAAAGATAGTGCCTGCTCTCCGAAGGAGAGGTGAAGGTGTTGCAGTCAGAGGGTTATCTGAATTGTGATGTCTTTACATGTCTGGCAAGAGAGTGATTGAATGAATGATGGTCAGTGTGTTTCCTTCTTTGGTGACCTTGCCTTGGCAGAAGACTGCCATTGAGTTTAAAAAAAAAAAAAAGCTTTAAGGGTTACAGACAACTTGATCGTAAATTGAAACACCGGGAGCACAACTTATTCATAAGTCAGGGCCTTACTGTAGTGTGGACACCACACTACCAATGTATAGTCATATTTAAGCTTAACTTGTACTGTGAACAGTTTATGAGGCTATTTGATATTGGCCAGCAAAATGTAACATATGAGCTTCTCACTACTCTGATATGATCATCTGATAACACTCTGTTGTCTGCAATTTTCCCAATTCTCTATAATTCTCAAGCTCGATATTTATTTTTTTTTTTTTTTACATTCTATATTAATGTGTTTTTTTTCCCTCTCTCCCATTTCAACTATGTGACATTTGCCTATACGTACAGTGGACCCTTGGTTATCGGCCATAATTCATTCCAGAGGGTTGGCCTAAAACTGAAATGGCCGAAAACCGAAATAATATTTCCCATAAGAATTAATGTAAATACAATTAATCTATTCCAGACACCCAAAAATATTAACAAAAAATACATATTTCAAAGATTAACTATAGTTTTACATACACAAAACAATGAGAACTAAATAGAATGACTAATGAATTGGATAAATGAACAATTAAATCACTTTAACCTTTATTTAAGAGTCTTGTTGGCGTATGCAAAACAGCAAGGAGCGGAGAGGGAGGCGAGTTTATTGTTTGGAGACAGGACAAAATACTTAACCCTTTGAGGGTCGACAGGCCCTCTCCGAAACTCGTTCTCAGGGTCAGCCAAATTTAAAAAAAAAATAATAATTTTCTCTTACGAAAAGATAGAGAATCTTTTCCCGATCATAAGGACACCAAAAGTTTGAAATTTGATGGAAAACTTACAGAATTATGCTATCGCGAAGTTAGCGGTCTCGGGGATATTTACGCATCGGCGATTTTGCCCACTTTGAGCCCCATTTTCGGCCAATTCCACTGTACTAGTCGACAAAAAAACATGAATATTTCGCTAGAACTCCATTTTTTCTATCGAATGGGTGCAAGAAACCACCCATTTATGAAATTCAACTATCCAGTACAGTGGTCAGAATTTAGCAATTTTGCCAATTTCATACAAATTTCAAAAGATGCCAATTTCCGAATAGGGTCCAGAATAAACAAGAAAGACATTCCTGGCACTAAAATGACATTTCCTCTGGTCATTAGTCACGTCTCAAGGCCCCTCTTATATTCTTTTGCTTTCCACTTTGAATTTTTATTCTCACAAAAAAATATAAGATTTACTGTTATGCAGACTACTGCATTAGTGTAAAAAATGGTATAAATATTATTGGCGCACTTGTGAAAGAATATTAGACTCACCAGTTGACGTGTATTGGACCATTGGCACAATTTGTTTAATTTTGAAATTTGGTAAAAATCAAACATTTCTGCTACTTTGAGCTCAATTTCAAGGTATCTTTCATTATAAAACCAGTCAAAATCATCTCAATTTCTGTAATATGTCTTCCATTCTATAAAATGAGACCAAGAAAACTAGAATACAACAATAAATACCATACGAAAATACAGTGCAAAGTCGCTGTTTTATTCCAAAAAAATGGTCAAAGTTTTTTTTTTCTCATTATGCACTGTGTGCTGCAGGATTTTTTTTAGACTGTGCACACTGACCACATAGACCCATTCTTTCATATGAAGGCCTACCAGCTTTCTCCCACTAGATTTGAGGGCGCTAGAATTTAGGTGTACTAGTACGTCAAAAACCTTGGGTCGTAAGCCGTACTAGTACGTCCGAAACCCTCAAAGGGTTAAATATGATGGTCTTGTCAATGCTACAGCTTATTTATCTATCACAATTCATCTAATATGACATAATGAACAATATTAATAACATTGAAACATGATATTACTATAGAATGAATAAAATATGTCATTACGTAGTAGTGGTGGTGGTGGTGTTGTTGTTGGGTTTATAAGGACCACTGACAGCATAAGCCGTATATATAGTGGTGGTGGTTGCGGCAGCAGAGGCCACCACCACTTTTCACACTGAAACAATGTACATGTAATTTATAAATAAAAATATTTACACTTTAATTTATAAATAAGAAATATTTACACTTATAAATAAGAAATATTTGCACTTTATAAATAAGAAATATTTACACTTACCTTGGAGGAGATGCTGGCATTGGTTTAGGGTGGTGGAAGATATGCAGGGTGGCGTATATTGTCAGTGGCCGTATATACCTGTATATATTACTAAATTTAAAAGGAGAAACTTTCGTTTTCCTTTTGGGCTACCCCACCTCAGTGGGATATGGCTGGTACGTTGAAAGGAAGAGGAAGAAGAACATTGAAGGAGTCAGTTTCGTGTCATCTTTTTTCTATCACTTAATCGCTTAACATACTTGCTACACTGTTAATTCTACACTTTATCACTGGCTGGTGCTATAGCCTTGATCGACTCCTGCTGCTTTAGTATTGTACATATCGTAGAATCACTGAATCCCTGAAGAAGGCACATTCTCCCCTCTCTCTTCCTCCTTCACTTTTGTACTACTTTGCTAAGAGATCTTTCTTGAATTCTATCATGTTTCTTACTTTCTTTACCAAAGGGCTGGCACTAGGAACTTTCTTTAGGCCTATGGAGGCTTATTTTGCAGTTGCACTCAGTAACCACAAAAAACAATGGATTATAGCGAAATGTTTGGATGAATGCGCGGAATCTTCCTCACTCACCCAGAGAGACAGTCAGACTGACTCATGAACACGGCAGAGCGGTGGGTGGATGCGTCCAATACGGTCGTTCTCTGAAATAACGGCTGATAACTGGGATAGAATTTTGGCCAAAAAAGTGGGCGAGAACCGAATTGGCCGATATCTGGAACGGCCGATAACCGAGGGTCCACTGTAATAATTCCATTATTCATTGATATTTCACACTTGTTTAGTTTGACAGTGGCCTCTCTCAGAAATTTGCAGTTATTTTGTCTTCACCTTTTGCATAAAATTTTTTGCCTTGTCCTCACTTCCTATACAGTAAGGTAGTCATTTAATTTGGCAAATTACAGTATTTACATTAATTAGAAATATAATTGAGTAAGTACTCATCCTTGTGTGTACCCCTTTGTGACATTTTTCCATGAGGGTAGTTTTTACCTGCTTTTAATTACACACTACTGCATATTCAAAACATAAGAATATATTTTCACTGGAATAATCAGGATTCAAAACAACAGTCTGGGATTACCAGCCTGTTTCATTAGTCCACTGTACTGCAGAATGACAAGCAAATAATCCCAGACCATGAATTTGAATCCTGATCACTCTGTTGAACTGTTGCATTTATTTATTACAAATTTTCAGCACAGCAATATATACTGTATGTACATATGTACATTACTTTCAGATTCACTGACTCCTGCTCTGGAGCCAGTCAAACCATTTCCCAATCCCCCTACTCATGAGCCAACAGTGGAAGTGCAAGAGTTTCCAAGCAGCCACATCGACGACATCCATCCATATGTGAGCTACTGCAATCACTTGTATGTGTATCCCCACTTCTTGAATTATGAGAATCAGAAGAGTTTCAGTCGAGCCAGAAATTTGGTTTGCACTGTTGAACTTCGGGACTCTGATGCAGAAGGTGCTACTCCATTGCGAGCAATCTATGGGCGTCCAGGTTCAGGAACCTTGATGGCTCAGATGTCAACGGTAGTACTGCACCACAACACCTGGCCTGAGTGGGGTGATGAAGTGAAGATTTTGTTACCTCACAATCTTACTTCTTTGCACCATCTTCTCTTTACCTTCTCACATGTTGCTATCGAGGCAGCCAAAGCAGGAAAGAGAGATGTGCCAGTTGAAACAGTGGTTGGATATTCATGGTTACCACTCACATTAAAAGGAAGAATTATCACAGAAGAGCAAATCCTTCCTGTAGCGTCTCACTTGCCAGCCAAGTACCTCTCTATTGAACCTCTTGGCCTTGGGAAAGGAGTAAGTTATTTAATTTCATTGCTTATTTAACTTCATTACTTTTTGTTAAGTCAGTCAAAACTATTTTCCTTTACCAATATATATTTTTGTGAGGATTTGAATTTTTCCTCATTAGTCATTTTCCACCAAAGCCAGTTGATTTCCCTCTCCCTAAACATTTTTTTTAATTTCCAATATTTTTGGTATAATAGATTATTGCTTATCCATTGATAGGTTATTCAGCTTCCAACATTATTCAGTGTTGTTCGATCCAGCACCAGTTAAATAGATAATGCAGGGAAGGAATGTGAAAAACAGAGACCACATAAAAAATGTGATCAACATGTGTTATTGTAAATCTAGTGCACCTCTCCTTCTTGTAAAATGGCTGGACAAATGATGAAAGGCAATTGGCATTTTGCTTCTAGCATTTTAAGCATCTAAAAATTACATTGTTTAACTAGTTTGAGGTTATCTGAACATCATTCTCAGGTTTATAGAGAGTAATCATCCATAAATGTAATACAGGAGAGCCCTACTTTACAGTTCTCCACTTTACAGTGTTTTGCTAATGCAGCAGTTTTCAGTTACACCCATTCATTATTTATTCCGACTTCCTAAAATAAATATATTCTCCACTCACTATAAGCTAAGGACGAAAATATTTTAAGTAGGTAATACGTGTACTGTATGTGCATTTTTAAGATCTAGCTCTATTGCTCACTTAATATATGATAGTGTAAACATGTTACTGGACTTTTATATATATTTGAAAGTGAAAGCTGCTGTACAGCGATTTTTACTTTACAGCAGTAGCCTGAAACCTAATCTGTTGTATAAGTGGGGCCTGTCAGTACAGTGGTTCCTCAGGATACTAACAGCTCAAAACTTTAATTTTTTTTTTTTTTCAACAAGTCGGCCGTCTCCCACCGTATTTATGTAAGTGGCTTTGTAAGTGTATTTTTGGGGGTCTGAAACGGATTAGTCTAATTTACACTGTTCCTAATGGGAACAAATTCATTCGGTATCGGCACTCGAACAGCCTTCCGGAGCGAAATAAATTCGTATCCCGAGGTACCACAGTACTTTTATTTTGTTTCAGACCACCAGTCATCTTCCACTAACATACAGAAACTTACAAAGAAATACTTTTATTATAAGTCATTCAGTACATGGTTGTCTTACCAGAAGTATGCAGATATAATTCAGATGACTTGCAACATCCACACTCCTTTTCAGAGTGCAGGCCCCCTAGGACTCAAAGTTCATATAATCTGTTTTCCTGAATCCCTTCATAAAAGTTGCTTACAGTCTTGCTATATGAATGTAAAATGGAAGCCTATTAAATGTTTTGCACCTTGGCAGGATTGTTGATCTTTTTTTTTTTCTCATTTTCTTTTTCAATAAGTCGGCCATCTCCCACCAAGGCAGGGTGACCAAAAAAAAAAAAAAAAAATCCTCAAAAAGAAAATACTTTCATCATCATTCAACACTTTCAACTCACTCATACATAATCACTGTCTTTGCAGAGACACTCAGATATGACAGTTTAGAAGTCCCTCCAAACTGTCAATATCCCAGACCCCTCCTTATAAAGTGCAGGCATTGTACGTACTTCCCATTTCCAGGACTCAAGTCTGGATAAATCTATAATAACAGGTTTCCCTGAATCCCCTCACTAAATATTACCCTGCTCACACTCTAACAGCTCGTCAAGTCCCAAATACCATTCATCTCCATTTACTCTTATCTAACATGCTCACAACGCTACAATTGCTAGACAAAACTATTTGCGTACCAGTAGTAGTTAAAAAATGATTAATTCCCAGTATTAAAGGTTGAAAAAAAAAATGAGTTGAACAAATATGGCAGTTAAGTTTATATGTTAAGGTTACTCCTACAATCCATCTATGATCTGAAAATTTTATTGTTTTTTTAGTGTTGACTGAAATAGTATATTCTTTCTTTCAACAAACCGGCCATATCCCACCAAGGCAGAGTGGCCCAAAAAGAAAAACGAAAGTTTTTCTTTTTAAATTTAGTAATTTATACTGGAGAAGGGGTTACTAGCCCCTTGCTCCTGGCATTTAAGTCGCCTCTTACAACACGCATGGCTTACAGAGGAAGAATTCTGTTCCACTTCCCCATGGAGATAAGAGGAAATAAACAAGAACAAGAACTAGAAAGAAAATAGAAGAAAACCCAGAGGGGTGTGTATATATATGCTTGTACATGTATGTGTAGTGTGACCTAAGTGTAAATAGAAGTAGCAAGACGTACCTGAAATCTTGCATGTTTATGAGACAGACGAAAGACACCAGCAGTCCTATCATCATGTAAAATAATTACAGGCTTTCATTTTACACTCACTTGGCAGGACGGTAGTACCTCCCTGGGCAGTTACTGTTTACCAATCTACTACCTAGGAAATAATATACAGGTCTCCCTCAACATTCGCGAGGGTTAGGGGATCAAGAGCCTCGCGAATGTTGAAAAGCCATGAATGTTTGGTGCCCCAATATATTGTAGGGAAATATATTACAATACTGCTTCCTTAACTTGTTGAACCATGAATAATCATAAAATACATGAAAATGTCGTAAATTGTACTAAATATATACATGTTATGCTTTAATAACGTATGTTATTTAATAACATGTATGTTAATAACATGTATGTTATTAAATACCACAGACTCCACCACTGCCTCCCAATGCCTCCACCAATGCCTCCACCACTGTGAGTCCCTACTACCCTCCCACCGACCCCCGCAACTGGCAGCCAGCCCTCCCACCACTTAGTGTGGTGAGTGTTTTGTTTGTCCATTATTTGCTATTAAACTACAGAATAAATGATGTAAACCCATTCATGACTGCATATTGGAATGGCTATTAGGAAAGGTATTAGACGGTGACATCATGTGTATACTCTTGAACACAGCAAAGAATCGAACATTTCTGCTATTGCTAATAATAACAATAGTAATAATAATAATAATAATAATAATAAATACGATATAATTGAAGAAGGAAATTGTACAAAAATACAAGGGAGTGGTTGACACATCGTCAGTGTGACTTTGTTTATGCTGGAGTGAACATTAGTCTCCCTGCTCTTCCAAACATTTCACAATAATTCAGCGGTTGAGGCAGTGGTATTTAATAACATATATGTTATAAATAATAATAGTACATGTTATTATTAATAACATGTATTATTATTAACATGTATGTATTTAATAACATATATGTTATAAATAATAATAGTACATATTATTAATAACATGTATTATTATTAACATGTATGTTATTAAATACCATTGCCTCAATCACTGCCTCTACCACTCCAGTCACACTCAATCTACAAGCACCAAACACAATGAATTATTGTGAAATGTTTGGAAGAGCAGGGAGACTAATGTTCACTCCAGCATAAACAAAGTCACACTGACGATGTGTCAACCACTCCCTCGTATTTTTGTACAATCTCCTTCTTCAATTATATCATATTTATTATTATTATTATTATTTTTTTTTTTTTTTTCAACAAGTTGGTCGTCTCCCACCGAGGCAGGGTGACCCAAAAAAGAAAGAAAATCCCCAAAAAGAAAATACTTTCATCATCATTCAACACTTTCACCACACTCACACATTATCACTGCTTTTGCAGAGGTGCTCAGAATACAACAGTTTAGAAGCATATACGTATAAAGATACACAACATAACCCTCCAAACTGCCAATATCCCAAACCCCTCCTTTAAAGTGCAGGCATTGTACTTCCCATTTCCAGGACTCAAGTCCAACTATAAGAAAATAACTGGTTTCCCTGAATCCCTTCACTAAATATTACCCTGCTCACACTCCAACAGATCGTCAGGTCCCAAGTATCATTCGTCTCCATTCACTCCTATCTAACACGCTCATGCACGCTTGCTGGAAGTCCAAGCCCCTCTCCCACAAAACCTCCTTTACTCCCTCTTTCCAACCCTTTCGAGGACGACCCCTACCCCTCTTTCCTTCCCCTATAGATTTATATGCTTTCCATGTCATTCTACTTTGATCCATTCTCTCTAAATGACCAAACTATTATTATTATTATTATTATTATTATTATTATTATTATTATTATTATTATTATTATTATTATTATTATTATTACTATTATTACTATTGTTATTATTAGCTGTAGCAGAAATGTTTAATTCTTTGCAGTGTTCAAGATTAAACACATGATGTCACCATCTAATACCTGTCCGAATAGCCATTCCAATATGCAGTCATGAATGGGTTTACATTATTTATACTGTAGTTTAATAGCAAATAATGAACAAACAAAACACTCACCACACTGAGTGGTGGGAGGGCTGGCTGCCAGTTGCGGGGGCCGGAGGGAGGGTAGTAGGGACTCGCAGGTGGCGGGAAACTTAAATATGATTTGGCGGCTGGGAATTTGGTGGCTGGGAATTTGGCGGTTGGGAATTCGCGAATGTGTGAAGTCCGTGAAAGTTGAAAACGTGAATGTTGAGGGAGACCTGTATATTATACTTTAATATTGTAACCTGTATTACCCTTACCCATTATTAATCTGGTATTTTGTTTTACATATTATATCAAAGTGAAACATGTCTTATCCTTGATATTCTGTATATGTTTTTTGTTTAGTTTGCTGGACCAGAAGTACGTTGGGTGGATAACCAGAAAAACGTCTTTCGTGTGTCTATGCGCTTAGTCTCTACCGTTTTAAGTGCAGATCAACATCTGCACAACTTCTTTCACTCCAGTGCCTCTCTTCTTCCCCTGGTCAGCTCTTCTGGTGGAGCCTGTGCTGCTTCTAGTCCAAGATCTTCTCAGCCCATGGATGTTGAAACACTTAAGAATCTAAAAGTAGGTATTGTTTATTGTTTCTTTATCAATCCAGGTATATTTCCAGCTACTCTTGTCACCAAGTAAAGGCAGTGAAATCTTCATTTGTTCTTAATGTACTAAAGTGTGAATTTTACTTGTGGAGTAAGTGGCAGTAATTCTCTGAATACAACAATCATTTTGAATATTTGTATTTAGTAATGCTTTAATCACCGAGGATTATATCCAAAGAGAATGAAAATCACAGTACCATAGCTGGAACAATTCACAACTTGCATACAAATTGCAGATGTAACCAGACAATATTTCATTCTGTCCTTTACTTTTATCGCGTCTCTTTTGGACTTTATAAGGATCCAACCAAAGAATCATCTGGTTTCATCTCCAACTAATTGGTTAATTGGTAATTGTGGAATATATCTACAATTACCATTTAAGACACAGTAAGACAGTGTCTGTAGAAAAAATAGAGCCATTAAAAAGATACTGTAATCCTGTGTTTATTATTAATTTATACTGGAAACTACTCAAGGGCCTGGTCCCAAATCTGCACACTGCCATAACAACATACTGGAGTAAGAGATATGGAGGAAGTGCAAAATAAACCAAGTGAGGAGTAGGGGTGCAATGGGGACAATAAAGGAGCACCCCAGACTATTCAACATCTTACCAGAGAATATCAGAAACACGGCTGGAACAAGTGTAGAAGCCTTCAAGAGGAAACCAGACAAGTATCTTCACCAGGTGCCAGATCAACCAGGCTGTGACAGATATGTGGGGCAGCAGGCCTCCAGCAGCAACAGCCTGGTTGACCAGGCAAGCATCAGACAAGCCTGGCCCATGGTCGGGCTCCGAGAGTAGCAAGGCTCTCAAAATATCAAAGGTATATCAGTGGTAAAGGTACTGTATAAATCATAATATCTACATTTATCAATATTTTTCTTTTAAATATATTTTGTTCATACAGGCCCTGCATGCTTTGGAAGTTGGAACCATTATTGCCTTCCTTCCTACACTGCTTAACCAGCTTTTAGGCGTCCTTCTCAATGGTGGCCCAGAGGTTGCTACAAATGTGACGAGGGTAATGGTTCATGTTATTGATCAAGTGTATGAGGTGGGCCGGGATGACATCCTGCACTCATACATTAAGGTTAGTAAGCATTAGGGAATTGTGTTGCATATTTTGGGGATACCTTATGACTTTATTTCTTCCATATTTGCTACTTTTGTGGATCTATCTGTTGACAGTAAGGAAAAGACACACTTCAGAACAAGCTTTTGTTGGGTTTATTTTTCACTCTTTGTTGAGCTTTATCGTGACTTGATAAAGCTTTACATTGAGCAAAACATCTCTAGGAATGATTTTTTTCATCATTGTCATTTTTCACTGCTGCTTACATCTTAGGTTATAGCATTAAGAACACCTGACCACTTAGTTTATCTTTCTTCTTCTTTCAACAAACCGGCCATATCCCACCGAGGTAGGGTGACCTAAAAAGAAAAACGAATGTTTCTCCTTTTAACTTTAGTAATGTATACAGGAGAAGAGGTTACTAGCCCCTTTCTCCCGGCATTTTAGTCTCCTCTTACAATTCATGGCTTACGAAGGAAGAATTCTTCTTCACTTCCTCACTGAGAAAAGAGGAAATAAAGAGCAAGAACCATTAAGAAAATAGAAGAAAACCCAATTGGGTGTGTGTGTATATGTATATATATATTTTTTTTTTTCAACAAACCGGCCGTATCCCACCGAGGCAGGGTGGCCCAAAAAGAAAAACAAAAGTTTTTCTTTTCAAATTTAGTAATTTATACAGGAGAAGGGGTTCTAGCCCCTTGCTCCCGGCATTTTAGTTGCCTCTTACAACACACATGGCTTACGGAGGAAGAATTCTGTTCCACTTCCCCATGGAGATAAGAGGAAATAAACAAGAACAAGAACTAGAAAGAAAATAGAAGAAAACCCAGAGGGGTGTGTATATATATGCTTGTAAATGTATGTGTAGTGTGACCTAAGCGTAAGTAGAAGTAGCAAGATATATCCGTTATCCTGCGTGTTTATGAGACAGGAAAAAAAAAGACACCAGCAATCCTTCCATCACATAAAACAATTACAGGTTTCCATTTCACACTCACTTGGCAGGACGGTAGTACCTCCCTGGGTAGTTGCTGTCTATCTATGGCCGGTTTGTTGAAAAAAAAAATGATTAAATCTATCCTAGTTAGGCATATAGAAATCCATCCCTGTTAGAACTTGGGACTCTCAGTGTGTCTATGTAGTTAGAATCAGACCTACTCACACTACTCACATTAGAATTAAATCTGTCAAAGCACTTGGTAATCTAACCTGGTTAGGTAGTTATATATATCACCCTTTTAGATAGTTCATATATTTTACCTGGTAAGGTTTTTGCCTTCAGATAATATTTTGAATGGAAGAAATGGCCAACTTGCAGTCTTATCATAGTAAGACTTTAGGTATGGTCCCATCAACATCACTATTCCTCATTCTCATACCAGACATAGACAAGAACACTAACCACCACAGCTTCATATAGTCTTTTGGAGACTATACAAAAGCAAGTATGACAGTCACCTCACTAGAAAATAGAAAAACTACAACAGATATTAACTAGTCTTCCAGTGGGTAAATGACAATAACAAAATGTTCAGTGGTGACAAATTTCAATTGCTTATATATAGGAGGAATGAAGACCTCAAAACAAATACAGTATGCAGGATACAGGCAGATTATGTAAAAGACTTATGAATAATTATGTCAGAGATTCTGTCATTATGAAAAAAACATGAGGCAAATGCAGCAGATGCCAGGAGAATGACAGAGTGGATTACAAAAAATTTTAAAACAAGAGAAGCAATACCACTGATGGTGCTTTTCAGATCATTTGTGCTTTCATGACCTAATAATGTTCTGTACTCCCTGTGCCTTTCAAAGCAGAAGGGATAGCTGAGCTGGAACATTGAGGTTATATACTTCCTGCATAGAATCAACAAAATATATAAATTATTGGGAATGCCTCAGAGCACTCATAATATTCTCCGTGGAATGGAGGAGAGAGAGTTACCTGATATTATATTCATGGAAGTTACTGGGGGTTGGTCCCTAATCTACATACTGCTATGAAAACTTAATAGAATGAAAGACATGGGAGAATGAGTGGAATAAACCCAGTGCAGAGCAGGGGAACCATATATGCAATTAGGAAACACTGCATCAACACCCATGGATCAAGACTATTCAACATTTTACCAGTAGATATCAGAAAGGAAGGGTTTGGGATATTTGCTGTTTGGGTGGACATCTGAACTGTCGTATCTGTGCACCTCTGGCAAGACAGTGCTAGTGTGAATGATGGTGAAAGTGTTTCTTTTTTGGGTCACCCTGCCTCAGTGGGAGACAGCCAGCATGTTAAAAAGAATCAGAAATGTTGCTGGAATGACGATAGTGCTGGATCATTTGGGTTATGATTGCAATGTGAGTCCATGAAGTGTTAACACAAACAGAAAGTTGACCAGGTGATTAACAGGGAAGTCTGATCTCAGGTTGGGCTTTGGCAGTAGAAGACCCCTCAAAACCAGTCACAGGTAAAAACAAAAGGCATAAAGCTATATGAATGTGTTGTGCACCTTTTGGTGTATATACACTGAGATACACACCTTTCAGTGTTTATTTTCTCCTGATTGTACAGATGTATAATTTATAGTGAGAAGGGATTGTTACAAGCTTATCCCATGTTTTTTTTTTTTTTATGCAATATTTAAAATTTGTTGTACAGTATGTTAAAAAATGTTTGAATAAACTAAGTTATTTTATTTGTTTTTTTAACTTGTTTTCTTTTTATCATTAAACAGTATGTCATGAGTATCTCGTGCCATGGTCGCAAGACAATCCATGAAGAACTGTGCCACTCTCTCACAGAGCTCCTCCAGCCATCCAGTATGGATCAATTGATCACTAATAAGGTTCTCAGACATAGCCAATATTTCTTTGCCTTTATTGCCCGCTCCATGGCTTTACATTTGCTGACTACAGCAAGAATCAAGGTTGGTATATTGCAAGTAGTAATTACTAGCTTAGTAATGTTTAATTATCATAAGCCTTCAATATCCCTTAATACTATTTTGGCAAACTTTTAGCTAAAACATATAACTTAATGTTCAAATAATTTTTCTCCATATTTCTAGATGGTACGAAATGAAAGATTTAGTGAAGAGTATCAGACAGAAGTGCGGTCAGTGGTTGAGCTTGTCTCCACTCACATTATTCAGAGTTACAAAGAAAGTCCTGTTGAAGCAAGAGCTGCTAACATTGCCTTGGCCCACTTTCTCAAGGTGAGTTGTAAAGATATTGTTTCTTTGAAGAATAAAAGTCTCAATACTGTGTCTGGAACAATTTATACATAACGGGCTCTGGTGGCCTGGTGGTTAACGCTCTCGCTTCACACGGTGAGGGCCTGGGTTCGATTCCCAGCCAGAGTAGAAACATTGGACGTGTTTCTTTCCACCTGCTGTCTATGTTCCTCATCAGTAAAATGGGTACCTGGGTGTTAGTCGACTGGTGTGGGTCGCATCCTGGGACACTGACCTAAGGAGGCCTGGTCACAGACCGGGCCGCGGGGGCGTTGACCCCCGAAACTCTCTCCAGGTAAACTCCAGGTAAACCTACTCTTTTGAGAGGAAACTTTTTTTTTTTTTTTTAACAAGTCGGCCATCTCCCACTGAGGCAGGGTGACCCAAAAAGAAAGAAAATCCCCAAAAAGAAAATACTTTCATCATCATTCAACACTTTCACCTCACTCACACACAATCACTGTTTTTGCAGAGGTGCCCAGAACACAGCAGTTTAGAAGCATATACGTATAAAGATATACAGGTCTCCCTCAACATTCACGTTTTCAACTTTCACGGGCTTTACACATTCGTGAATTCCCAACCGCCAAATTCCCAGCCACCAAATTCCCAGCCGCCAAATCATATTTAAGTTTCCCGCCACCTGCGAGTCCCTACTACCCTCCCTCCGGCCCCCGCAACTGGCAGCCAGCCCTCCCACCACTCAGTGTGGTGAATGTTTTGTTTGTTCATTATTTGCTATTAAACTACAGTATAAATAATGTAAACCCATTCATGACTGCATATTGGAATGGCTATTAGGAAAGGTATTAGACGGTGACATCATGTGTTTACTCTTGAACACAGCAAAGAATTAAACATTTCTGCTACAGCTAATAATAACAATAATAATAATAATAATAATAATAATAATAATAATAATAATAATAATAATAATAATAATAAATATGATATAATTGAAGAAGGAAATTGTACAAAAATACAAGGGAGTGGTTGACACATCGTCAGTGTGACTTTGTTTATGCTGGAGTGAACATTAGTCTCCCTGCTCTTCCAAACATTTCACAATAATTCATTGTGTTTGGTGCTTGTAGATTGAGTGTGACTGGAGTGGTAGAGGCAGTGATTGAGGCAATGGTATTTAATAACATACATGTTAATAATCTTTCTTTCTTTCAACACACCGGCCGTATCCCACCGAGGCGGGGTGGCCCAAAAGGAAAAACGAAAGTTTCTCCTTTTACATTTAGTAATATATACAGGAGAAGGGGTTACTAGCTCCTTGCTCCCGGCATTTTAGTCGCCTCTTACAACACGCATGGCTTACGGAGGAAGAATTCTGTTCCACTTCCCCATGGAGGTAAGAGGAAATAAACAAGAACAAGAACTAGAAAGAAAATAGAAGAAAACCCAAAGGGGTGTGTATATATATGCTTGTACATGTATGTGTAGTGTGACCTAAGTGTAAGTAGAAGTAGCAAGACATACCTGAAATCTTGCATGTGTATGAGACAGATAAAAAAAAGACACCAGCAATCTTACCATCGTGTAAAACAATTACAGGCTTCAGTTTTACACTCACTTGGCAGGACGGTAGTACCTCCCTGGGCGGTTGCTGTCTACCAACCTACTACCTAGAACATGTTAATAATAATACATGTTATTAATATGTACTATTATTATTTATAACATATATGTTATTAAATATATACATGTTAATAATAATACATGTTATTAATAATAACATGTACTATTATTATTTATAACATATTTTATTATTATTATTATCACACTGGCCGATTCCCACCAAGGCAGGGTGGCCCGAAAAAGAAAAACTTTCACCATCATTCACTCCATCACTGTCTTGCCAGAAGGGTGCTTTACACTACAGTTTTTAAACTGCAACATTTACACCCCTCCTTCAGAGTGCAGGCACTGTACTTCCCATCTCCAGGACTCAAGTCCAGCCTGCCGGTTTCCCTGAACCCCTTCATAAATGTTACTTTGCTCACACTCCAACAGCACGTCAAGTATTAAAAACCATATGTCTCCATTCACTCCTATCAAACACGCTCACGCATGCCTGCTGGAAGTCCAAGCCCCTCGCACACAAAACCTCCTTTACAACATATATGTTATTAAATACCACTGCCTCAACCGCTGAATTATTGTGAAATGTTTGGAAGAGCAGGGAGACTAATGTTCACTCCAGCATAAACAAAGTCACACTGAGGATGTGTCAACCACTCCCTCGTATTTTTGTACAATTTCCTTCTTCAATTATATCGTATTTATTATTATTATTATTATTATTATTATTATTATTATTATTATTACTATTGTTATTATTAGCAATAGCAGAAATGTTCGATTCTTTGCTGTGTTCAAGAGTAAACACATGATGTCACTGTCTAATACCTTTCCTAACAGCCATTCCAATATGCAGTCATGAATGGGTTTACATTATTTATTCTGTAGTTTAATAGCAAATAATGAACAAACAAAACACTCACCACACTGAGTGGTGGGAGGGCTGGCTGCCAGTTCCGGGGGTCGGTGGGAGGGTAGTAGGGACTCGCAGTGGTGGAGTCTGTGGTATTTAATAACATACATGTTATTAACATACATGTTATTAAATAACATACATTATTAAAGCATGACATGTATATATTTAGTACAATTTACGACATTTTCATGTATTTTATGATTATTCATGGTTCAACAAGTTAAGGAAGCAGTATTGTAATATATTTCCCTACAATGTATTGGGGCACCATATCATGTGGGAGTTCGACACGTGGATTAGGTAAGAAATACTCACGTAGGCTGGTAGTACGTATAATTACAGATAAGGTGGGTTGCGCCCTTACAGCCGTGACCTGCCTCCTTGCTCCCACTCGTAACACTGACTGACTGGCTGGCCGCCCACGTACCCATAGAGGGTCTTTGAATAATGCCAGGTCAGCGCAATATGAGTTCAGATAGTGACTCAGGCAGAGACGGTTGGTCGTTGAGTCAACGGTACACTGGTTACTGGTAACTGGTTACTACTACTGAGAACTACTGAGAGCTCGGTGACGCTAACGTATGTCGTCCCGACATACAACTAATACAAACTAGAGATGGCAGGTATACGGCTTGGGCTGATTCTATACAATGTCAAAGTACACAACAATTAAACATTATAACATACATAAGTAGAACATTGGAATGGAAGCTTACGTAACTGAAACTGTAATGCAATACAAGGTATACTATAGTACAACTTAAAACTCAACAAATGAACAACGAACTCAACGTTGAGATTACAAGTGATAAAAAAAAATTTTGATCGATCGATCTGTATTCATGTGATCTACGGATTCTGAGGGAAGAATATATACAAAGAAAGAGTGTTTAACAGAAAGGCAGATTCGGTGCACTCAAATCTAGACTGTTAACTCTCAGAATGCGGAGAGAACATGAACACAAAAAAAAAATTCTTGAATACTGATAAGTTGATACTGTAATTATTCATCTATACAGGTTATTTACATTTAACCCCAACTCTGCTAGGGTGAGATTGACATATGCAGAATGGGTGTCATCTCTGGGAGGATCAAACTCTGTAGCATTTGCTAACTCATGCTGTATTTGAGGCAAATCTGAATTGGAAGTTACAAATGATACTTGAGGATTTCTCAATACCTGTCGTGTACGTAGGGAATAACGACATTCAGGTTGACCGTCTGACTGAGTATCAGAGGAAGAGAGTACAGGATCAGGAGGATTGTCAGAGTCTGTCACATTGGTCTGGGTTGGAACATCATTATCATCACATACTAACTTCATATGATCTAAATGCGATTCTTTATACTGACCAGTACTAATCTCTCTAACCTTATACTTATTACCAGTGATATGTTCAACTACTCGATAAGGACCAACAAACTTTTGATCAAGCTTTGGCATTGCAGACGTTTTGTTAAAGTTAATCAGCATAACTCTCGAACCTACTTTGATTTTGGATGGCTTTGCTCGAGTGTTTGCGACTCTTGTAAATTCTGCTGTTGATTTATGAAGTGTTTCACGGATTCTTCTAAAAACACTTTGAGCTAAGCTGGTACGAGTTGCTATGAAATCATCAGGGTTGTAATTTGGTTTCGGATTAGAATATAACAACTCATAAGGCAAACGTTTATCTACACCATACAATGCATAATGTGGAGTGTCACCTATAGAAACATTGTAGGCAGAATTTATAGCACACTGCACATCAGGTATAACTTCATCCCAAGTTTCACTGTTGGGATTGATAGTGGCTCTCAAGACATCAAGTACTTTCTTATTGGTTCGTTCCGCTAACCCATTGCTGGCAGGATGATGAGGAACAATGGTGGATTTAGAGATCTTGTACAAGGAACACAAATTTTCAAGAATTTCATTACAGAATTCACCTCCATTATCTGTTACTAGTGACTTAGGGGTGGTATGCCTGCAGATAATGCGTTGCTTAAACACTTTAGCTACTGTCTCGGCAGTCTTATCTGCAATAGGAACTAACTTGCAATATCTGGTGAAATGGTCTACCATAACACACAGATGTTTGTTACCTTGGAGGGAGAGAGTATGGTGGGTGAGACTCTCGCTGGGGCACTGCCGCGCACCCCACTCTACCCACGAAGGTGGCTTGATAAGCCACTCTATGCCACAGGAATGGTGAAAACCACTCTTAGCATCCAACAGGGAGCACAAAGCGATATAGACAATACTTCAGAGGAACTTAGCTTACTTCGTACTGCGTGGCTTACTTCTCTCTCTCAGCTGGGTTAGAAGCTGGGTTGGCTGACTGGCTTAACCCACGAGAATGGCTGACCGGAAGACGTGTAACGATGCACAAAGCACGGAGGAGCAGTTGGATGACAGGAGACAGGCTGGATGATAGGCTGACTGGCGTTCACTTCCACAGTCTGGCTTACTGACTGGCTTAATTGCAAAATCCGGGTCAACCCCTCGGAGATTAGCAATTAGCACACGAACTAAGCCAGGAAGCTTGAAACGGCTGCAACAGGCTCGCAGGCTGGAGGTGGTGAGTGAGGGTAGTGGCTGGTGGGTGACGGTTCACCTTTGACCCTGCCGCTACTCACAAACAGCCTTCTAACGTCTTGAATTACCCTTAAAAACGTAAATCCACGCTCCACACCGCTGTCACCATTTATCATGTGGGAGTTCGACACGTGGATTAGGTAAGAAATACTCACATAGGCTGGTAGTACGTATAATTACAGATAAGGTGGGTTGCGCCCTTACAGCCGTGACCTGCCTCCTTGCTCCCACTCGTAACACTGACTGACTGGCTGGCCGCCCACGTACCCATAGAGGGTCTTTGAATAATGCCAGGTCAGCGCAATATGAGTTCAGATAGTGACTCAGGCAGAGACGGTTGGTCGTTGAGTCAACGGTACACTGGTTACTGGTAACTGGTTACTACTACTGAGAACTACTGAGAACCAAACATTCACGGTTTTTCAACATTCGCGAGGCTCTTGATCCCCTAACCCTCGCGAATGTTGAGGGAGACCTGTACAACATATCCCTCCAAACTGCCAATATCCCAAACCCCTCCTTTAAAGTGCAGGCATTGTACTTCCCATTTCCAGTACTCAAGTCCGGCTATGTAAAAATAACTGGTTTCCCTGAATCCCTTCACTAAATATTACCCTGCTCACACTCCAACAGCTTGTCAGGTCCCAAATACCATTCGTCTCCATTCACTCCTATCTAACACGCTCACGCATGCTTGCTGGAAGTTCAAGCCTCTCACCCACAAAACCTCCTTTATCCCGTCCCTCCAACCTTTTTGAGGACGACCCCTACCCCGCCTTCCTTCCCCTACAGATTTATACGTTTTCCATGTCATTCTACTTTGATCCATTTGATGTCATTCTACTTTGATAAAATTACAGTCCTTCCGGGATCATTGGCAAGATGAAACTTGATAATAATCCAGGTTGGACTAAGATGTTGTCTGAGGTTGCCTCTCCAAAGCATGAGTTGTTTGTAAATTATTATTCCATAACTTTCAAAATGATCTTATTTGTTATATTTTGTTGCCAGCAGAGTATCTAATACTGATAAATGTATAAAAGTGACACATATGGAATGTTAGGTAACTATTGTGGAAACTTTTCATGTACTAGGATTGATATAGCCTCTGATGGGCAAAGCATTTCCATATTAAAGTTAGCTAATGTTGCACATATGTCTTTAATACATTAGTTACTGTGTGTTTATTTGTCTTCCTTTGTTTCTTTCCTGGCAGTGTTAAAAAAATATTTATTATATCAAAATAGATGAAAAAATGTGGTTTGGAGAGCCAACCGAACTGTGATATCTGCACACTTCAGGTAACACACCAGTTGAATGAATGATAGTGAATGTGTTCCCCCTTTTTTGGGGGGGAGGGGGGTGTTAAAAAAAATTGATAAGGACGATTTAGTAGCATTCTTAATAGAAAGAATGTTAGAAGATAATTATGTACTAAGAAACAGAGGTGGTGCCAAAAACGATATCGGAAAGCTTTCTACTCGTAGAGATGAATAGAAGAGCAGGATAGGTTGCAAGAGGAAGTAATAAGTGCTACAACTACAAACGTAGCTCCTCTTGCAAAAAATGGGCACTGTAATTACACATTTACACACCCTTAGACACACAAATCATTTCTAGTTAGTCTGTAAATAAAGAAAACTTAAATAAATTAATTTTTTCGACAGCGTTGTCTGAGCATGATGGACCGAGGGTATGTGTTTGGGCTGATAAAGTTGTACCTGGAACACTTTAGTCCTGGTGATCCTATTGTCCTCCATGTCTACAAGTTTACTCTTCTTCGTGTAGTGTGCTCGCATGAGCACTTTATACCTTTAAACCTTCCTGTCTTCAATACTCCTCTCAGCATAGATGCCAAAAAAGCCAAGTTACGTCATGGTAAGTTATAATTGTTTTGCAATTTTTTCCAAGTGTAAATTTTTTCTCTAAAATGTTTAAAATTTTAAGTCATATGTCTTTATTGATGAGGCATCCTCAATAAATGAACCACAAAATTACAGTATTTCTAAACACTAAGTTTTTCTTAAATTTAAAATCATAACTGCAATGATGAGGCAAAAATGCTTCAGTTTTCCTGGTGATGAGGGTAAAGAGCTGAAGATGTTTAAGAAATTAATGAGAGTAAGTCAGTGAGGGAAAACACAGGTTAGGAAAACTCTGCATTTATCAGCATCCTATTCTAGGAAGGTGCTGCTTTATGGTCTCTCTGTGTATAAATAAAATATAAAAGCAGTATAGGCAGTGCAAATACAGTGGAACCCCGAGTTTCGGCCGCCCTGAGTATCGGCTGCTTTGAGTTTCGACCACTTTTTTCAGTTAAATTTTGTCTCTAGTTTTGGCCTGTGCCCTGTGTTTCAGCTGGGGTACCAGACCTCTCTGCCTGCCCACGCCTGCGTGCCTGCCCGCGCAGGTGTCATGAGCCAGTCTAGTTTTGTTTATTCTTGAGTGAACATTACCCTGCGTGCCCATCCAAACATTTCACAATAAATTCATTGTGTTTAGAGCTTGTTTATTGATTGTGACTCTGAAATCAGCCACCATGGGGCCCAAAGAAACTTCATAGTGGCAGCCCTTTGGTAAAGAAAGTGAGAAACGTAATAGAATTGAAGGAAGAAATTGTAGCAAAGTATCAAAGTGAAGGAGGAAGAGCAAGGGGAGAATGTGCTTTCTTCAGTGATTCTGCAATATGATACTAGAGCAGCACAAGTTGATAAAGGCTATAGTGCCAGCCAGCGATAAAGTGTAGCATTAACCCCTTGACTGTCGCAACCCCAAATCCTGAGGTGTCTTCTGGTGTCGCAAAATTTCCCCCCCCAAAAAATTAATTTTTCTTATGAAATGATAGAGAATCTTTTCCCAATTGTTATGACACCAGAAGAATGAAATTTGATGGAAAACTGACTGAATTACGCTCTCAAGTTAGCGACCTCGGCGATATTTACGAATTGGCGATTTCGCCCACTTTGAGCCCTATTTTCGGCTAATTCCATTGTTCCAGTCGACCAAACTCATAGCTATTTTTTTAGAACTCCATTTTTTATATTAATTGAGTACAAGAAACTGCCCATTTACTGATTTGAACTACCCAATAACATGGTCAGAAATTTGCAATTTGGCCAATTTCACAAAAATTAAAAAATATGACAATTTCAAAATAGTGTCCAGAATTAACAAGGCAGACATTCCTGGTGCTAAAATAACATTTTCTATGTTAATCAGTCACGTCTCCAGGCCCCTCTGATATTACTCTTGCTTTCTATTCTGAATTTTTATTCAAACAAAAAATAAAAGATTTACTGTTATGCAGACTACTGCAATATTGTAATAATTGTATAAATAATGTCAACCCATTCATGACTGCATATTAGAATGGCTACTTGGACATTTATTGGAAAATGACATCATTTGCTTACTTTTGAACATCGACAAAAATCAAACATTTCCCCTACTTTGAGCTCCATTTCAAGGTTCTTTTCATAGTAAAACCAATCAAACTCACCTCTATTTCTATAATATGTTTTCCATTCTATCAAATGAGACCAAGAAAACAAGAATACATCAATAAATACTATACAAAAATAGACCTCAAAGTCAGCATTTTAATTAAAAAAACTGTTGGAGTTTTTTTTTCTCATTATGCACTGTGTGCTGCAGGATTTTTTTATATGGTGCACACTGACCACACACACCCATTCTCTCACATGTGGGCCTACCAGCTTTCTCCTGCTTGATTTGAAGCCGCTAGAATTTATGAGTATACATACGTCAAAAATGGTGGCTCGTAAGACGTATATATACGACCGAAACAGTCAAAGGGTTAATAGTGTAGCGAGTAAGTTAAGCGATTAATGAATTGAAAAAGTACAGCACGAGACTGACTCCTCCAATGTTGTTGGAGTTATATAGGGCGACTGACAACACCGCCTTCTCTGCTGCTGCCATCACCACCACTCATCGGTTAGGGAGAGAGACTTATGACATATTTTATATCATTCTAGAGTATATATCATGTTTCTTTGTTATTAATATTGTTTATTATGTCATATTAGATGAATTGTGCTAGATAAATAAGCCATAGAGTTGATATTAGTGTCATATTGAAGGGCGATCTTGTCCTGCCTCCAAACAAACTCCCCTGCCTCTCTCATACACCAGCAAGAGTCCTCAATAAAGGTGAAACTGATTTAAATGTTCATTTATCCATTAAAATTAGTGCTTTATACAGTGGTCCCTCGTTTTTCGTAATTAATCTGTTCCTGGAAGTGTGACTATTATCGAAATTTACGATTTTCGAATCAATTTTTCCCCATAAGAAATAATGTAAATACAATTAATCCGTTCCTGACACCCAGACGTATTAAAACAAAAAAATTTTTTACATGAAATATAGATGTAGTACATAAACAATACAATGGGACATGATGAATGAAACATTAACAGCATAACACTTACCTTTATTGGTGATTCTTCTTAGTGTATGGAAGACTGGAGGAGGAGAGAGATTGCATTAGTTACTCTTTGGAAGGGGAATCCCCTTCTGTCAACACGTCAGGTACCAAGTGCTTTTCTGGGGTTACTTCTCTGTTTCTTAATGCCACTAGGACCAGCTTGAGAGTCACTGGAGTCCTGTCTCGCAAAAAAACTGTCCAGAGAGCTCTGTTTCTGGCGTCTCTTTAACACTTCCCTAAAATGGGCCAAGACTTTGTCACTGTACATGTTGCCAACTTGGCTTGCAACAGCCTTGTCAGGGTGATGTTTCTCCATAAATCTTTTCATCTTACCCCACATTTCAAAAATCTCCTTAATTTTTGAAGAAGGCAACTTCTTCCATCTCTCTTCCTCCTCCTCTGCAGCAAGATTCTGAGCTGCGATCTTTTCCTGTTCCTGCTGAAGCTCTTGCAGCTCCTCAGTGGTGAGCTCTTCGTTGAGGTCTTCCACCAACTCTTCCATATCCTCCAAACTCACATCCAACCCCATGGAACTCCCCAGTGCCACAATATATTGATTTAACAACTGATATAGGCTCATCAGGGTCAGCCCCAAACCCTTCAATATCCCTCTTGTGGACACAATCTGGCCACAATTTTCTCCAAGCAGAGTTCAAAGTCCTGGTAGTCACTCACTCCCAAGCCTTACCTATAAGGCTTATGCAATGGAGGATACTGAAGTGTCCTTTCCAAAAATCTCTTAGGATCAAGTGAGTGTCTGAAGTCACGTTAAAGCATCTTTGAAACATTATTTTGGTGTAGAGTTTTTTAAAGTTTGAAATGACCTGCTGGTCCATAGGCTGGAGTAGAGGAGTGGTATTCGGGGGCAAGAACTTTACTGTGATGAACCCAAACTCCTCCAAAATTAGGTCATCCAAGTTTGGAGGATGAGCAGGTGCATTGTCCATTACTAGGAGGCACTTGAGATCCAATTTCTTTTCCAGGAGGTAATTCTTCATACTAGGGCCAAACACTTCAGTGAACCACTCGACGAAAATTTCCCTCGTGACCCATGCCTTACTATTGGATTTCCAAAACACACAATTTACTCTTCATAACATTGTTTTTCCTGAACACTCTGGGATTTTCAGAATGGTACACTAGTAACGGCTTCACTCTGAAATCCCCATTAGCATTAGCATAGAACATGAGCATCAGCCTGTCTTTGATAGGCTTGTGTCCTGGCAGTGCCTTTTCCTCCTGAGTAATGTAGGTCCTCCTTGGCATTTTCTTCCAAAAGAGGCCTGTTTCGTCACAATTGAACACTTGTTCAGGTTTCAGTCATTCAACCTCTATGTACTCCTTGAATTCACTTACGAATTTTGTAGCTGCAATTTTGTCTGAACTGGCAGCCTCACTATGCCTTACCACACTGTGTATGCCACTATGGTTCTTAAATCTCTCAAACCAACCTTTGCTGGCCTTAAATTCACAAATATCAGTACTCGTTGCAGGCAATTTTTTTACCAGATCGTCGTGCAACTGTCTAGCCTTTTCACAAATAATTGACATCATAAGACTATCTCCTGCTAATTGTTTCTCGTTTATCCACACCAGTAATAACTTCTCAACATCTTCGAGTACTGGTCATCTCATTTTTTGTCAGCATATTTACCCCCTTTGCAACAACAGCTTCCTTGGTTTCCTTTTTCTTGGCCATGATTGAAGCTATGGTCATATGGGGTTTGTTACACATCCTGGCCAGTTCGGCCACACGTACGCCTCTTTCATATTGTTCAATGTTTTTCTTAAATTCAATTGCATTTCTCACCTTCTTTACCAAAGACTTGGCACTGGGAGCTTTCTTTGGAGGCATGGTAGCTTATTTAGTAGTTGCAAGCACTAAAATGAATGGAATATTATGAAATATTTCATATGAGCAAGTGAGGGGACCGTCGCTCACTGGTTAGCAATGGCACACTGGCTGGGAACGGCTCAGAGCTGTGCGTATGCGTCCCAGACGAATGACTATTCGCGAGTCAAACTACGATTAGCAAGCCAATGTTTTGACGAAAATAACGTTATGATTTTGGAAAATTACGACTATCGAGCCTTACGATTATCGAGGGACCACTGTATTTATTTCTCATTGTTTTCTTTATGTAAAACTATAGTATTTATTCTTGAAAAAAATTATTTTTTTGTGAACATTTTTGGGTGGAACGGAATACAGTGGACCCCCGAGTTTCGTGATTAATCCATTCCAGAGAGCCTGCTGAAAGTCAAAATTGCCGAATGGCGAAACCTTTTTCCCCATAAGAAATACGTAATGGAAATAAAATTAATCCGTTCCAGACACCCAAAAATATTAAAATAAAATATTTTCAAATTAATTAAAAATTTACATACTGAAAACAATGAGAAATCAAGTACATGCATATAAAAAATAATGACAACATTACACTTACCTTTACTGAAGACTTCTGGGTGGATGGAAGATGGGAGGAGGGAATAGGAGGAAGATGTACACTATTGTTTGGAAGGAGAATCTCCTTCCATTAGGACTTCAGGTATGAAGTCCTTATCTGGGGTTACTTCCCTTCTTTGTTTTATAAAGACACTGGCACTGGGAACAACTTGAGTCACTGGAACCCTGTCGCACAAAATATCTTTCCAGAGAGCTCTGTTTCTGGCGTTTCTTTAAGATTTGTCTGAAGTGAGACACAACACTGTCATTGTACATGTTGCTAATACAGCCTGCAACAGCTTTGTTAAGGTGTAGTTCATCCATAAATGTTTGCACTTCAGTCCACTTTGCACAAATGTCCTTAATCTGTTTTTCGGTAATCCGCACCAACAATAACCTCTCCACTTCTTCGAGAATTTTTGATCTCATTTTTGTCAACATATCTACCCCTTTTGCAACAACAGCACACTTTATTTCCTTTCCTTTTGCCACGATTGAAGTGATGGTTGAATGGGGTTTGCCATGCGTCCTGGCAAGCTCTGTAACACGCACTCCACTCTCATGTTTTTCAATGATTTCCTTCTTGAATTCGATTGTGTTCCTCACTTTCTTTACCAAAGGGCTTGCACTAGCTTTCCTTGGGCCCATGGTGACTTATTTAGCAGTTGCAATCACAAAAAAATGGATTATTACGTATGAACCCGCGGGGTGATGGTCACGTGTTGGTAAACAATGGCACACTGAGCATGAATGGCGTGGGAGACTGGCTTTGTGTGTGCGGTGACGGGTACCGGGTGGTCGCCGAATCACGAGTCTAATCACGAACCGCGAGGCCAAATTTTTCCGAAAAAACTTGCCGAAAGTCGGATTTTACGAAAGTCGAGGCTGCTGAAACTCGAGGGTCCACTGTAATTGGATTTACATTATTTCTTATGGGAAATATTGCTTTGACTTTAGGCCGTTTCGACTTTAGGCCTAGCTCCTGGAACGGATTATGGCCGAAACTCGGGGTTTCACTATATGGGAAAACTATGGTTATTACACATTCAAATTTAGAACTAACATTGTTGAATAATATTGAAAGGTTACAGTACAAAGCTTAAGTTAAGCATTTTGGTCGTGTTACTGGCCACTTGCCATCCACACAGATAAGATGATGCCAGGAAACCACTATTTTTTCTTCCATGGATATGCCATGTAGAGGACTCATAGAGTAAGAGTAAGTTAGAAAAGGCTGTAACAGAGGGAAGAGCAGGTAAAAAAACCCACTTCATTTTGTGCCAGTGCTAGAAGATACTCTGTCATATCTTCATGTATCTATTATCATAGGAAATATTCTATGTCAAAAATCTCTTAACCTGTGATGTAGCTGTTTTTAGAAAACTGATTTGCTAGATAGATACATCAGTGTAGAGGAAAGCAGAAGTTCTCTCTATGGAAACTGGGCAAAGCCCTGCATCCTAAGTTAGGGATTGGCTTATTCTCCTTTCTTTTTTCCCTCAATAGCTAAAAAATTCCTTATTCTTCATACCTAAGCACACATAGGACTCTTCATCTATAAACAAAGCTTTTTTGGCTTAACAGGAAATATTCGAGGGCAGGTTTTGCAGCTATCACAAGTCCATTGATCCAAAAAATTGAATAACTAGTGCTGTTAGGAATCCTGCCTGCCAGGGCAGTGAACAAACTAGATGCTGGTTGAAGAGTTGTATATGGTGTAGAGAGGAGTGGATGTGATGACATGATTAAATCATGTAACTGGCAAGTCAGTAATGGGGCCCTTTGCTAGGGGGCTCTGGATGCATAAGGTGAGCATAGATGAAAGGAACAAGTAGGTTGATTCTGACTTTGAGCAAGACAGTGTGAGATAATCATTTTTAGGACCTTGAGAGGCGAGTCAATATGTGAATATGTGCTGGGTGTTTTCCTCTCATGGTTTATAGCTGCTTTTTTTATTGAAAGTTCAATTTATTTTATTTCACTTTTGTTTTATGCATGGTGCCGTAGAATAAATACTTCTTTTATAGGTGCTCAGTTTGATGAGTTTTTTTTTTTATAGAGTACCACATATTCATGAAAAGCTATTGCTAATTTAATACTAAACAAACTCAGTGAAATATATTTTTTTCGTTAGGTTCAGAATGATTTTGGAGACATTATTGCATACACAATTTTTCTCTTGTCCTATATGGCAAGATAAGCGTTGCTATTTAAGCCAAATCGCACGTTCTGCCTATTCGGCACGATGTGACTAAAACAGAGACTTATCACCCAGAAAAAATAATTTTCCAATACTAATGCAGCCAAGTTTGGCTCGACAGTGTACATATTACCAAAATAATATTTCAGGTACAGATGAATTCTTCCTCAGCACAGACTTCAGTTCTCGGCATTTTCTTGTTGGTGCCTTGTTAAGTGAAGTTCGTGCTGCTCTTGGGGAAGTGGCAGAAGTGCAGCGAGTAGCCATTGGTGTACTCCGTGATTTGCTCGCCAAGCATGCCTTTGATGATCGTTACTTACAGTCTGTATGTTGGTAAAATTGTTTTTAAAAATTTGAATTTAAGCATAATTAATAATCTTAAGGTTAATTAGCTTGGGGAAAGTGATCACAAATCACTTAGTTTCAATATATCATGGAATTACCCAGATAACTGCAATCAAATCTCTGTCCCAGACTTTCGCTTGGCTGATTTCATGGGACTGAGAAATTACCTGGGTGTGCTAAATTGGGATGACCTGACTATGGGTCAGGTAGGTGATCTTGGTTGCCAATATGACGTTTTTCAGAGCATAGTTCTAGCTGCCCAGACAACTTTTGTTCCGAGTAGGGAAATTAGATCTAACAAAAATGATCCCAGATGGATGAACAATAGATTAAAACATCCCATTGGTCAAAAGAGAGGCATATATAGGCATATCAAAAGAGGGGATGGGCAGTTAAGAAATCAATATATTCAATTAAATGAGAGAAATAAAAAAAGGAATAAGAAAAGCAAAAAGGGATTGTGAGACTAAGGTCGTAAGGGATTTGAAGACTAACCCAAAAGGGTCCTTTCAGGTATAAAGAAGTAAGATTAGGGACAAGATAGGCCCCCTTAAGTGTAACTCAGGTCAGATCGCTGACAGTGATAAGGATATGTGTAAAATTTTCAATACTTGCTTCCTCTCAGTTTTTACCCAGGAAAATACTGGCAAAATTCCTGAAATAATAGATTATGTAGAACAGGACGATAATAAACTATGCATGATTGCGGTAACTAGTGACATGGTCCTCAGAGAAATAGAGAAATTAAAACCTAACAAATCCCCAGGCCCTGATGAACTGTTTGCAAGGGTGTTAAAGGAATGTAAAGAGGAACTTAGCATACCTTTGGGTAATCTTTTCAGCATATCACTACAAACTGGCATAGTGCCTGATAAGTGGAAAATGGCAAATGTAATACCTATTTACAAGGCCTTATCTTCGAACTATAGACCAATAAGCCTTACCTCTATAGTGGGAAAATTTATGGAATCAATAATTGCCGAAGCAATTCATAGCCATCCTGATAGGCATAAATTGGTTAACGAATCTCAGCACGGTTTTACAAAGGGGAGTTCCTGTCTTATGAATTTACTAACTTTTTTCACTAAGGTGTTTGAGGAGGTAGATCATGGTAATGAATATGATATTGTGTATATGGACTTCAGTAAGGCTTTTGATAGAGTTCCACATCGGAGGCTATTGAGGGAACTTAAGGCACACGAAATAGGAGGAGAAATTTTTTTCTGGGTAGAGGCATGGCTGACAAATAGGCAGTTTGCATAAATGGGGAGAAATCAGAATGGGGGCATGTCACAAGCGGTGTTCCTCAGGGGTCAGTGTTGGGCCCGTTGTTGTTCACAATTTACATAAACGACATAGATGAGGGAATAAATAGCGACATAAGCAAATTTGCTGATGACACCAAAATAGGCCATCCAATTCATTCTAATGAGAACACTAGAGCACTCCAGGATAATTTGAATAGGCTGATGCAATGGCCAGAGAAGTGGCAGATGCAGTTTAATATAGACAAATGCAAAGCTCTAAATATTGGACAGGAAAGTAACCATGCCACATATAAACTAAATAATGTAGATCTTAATAGTACTGATTGCAAAAAGAATTTAGGAGTTCTGGTTAGCAGTAATCTAAAACCAAAACAACAGTGCATTAGTGTTTGCAATAAAGCTAACAGAATCCTTGGCTTCATATCTAGAAGTATGAATAATAGAAGTCCTCAGGTTGCTCTTCAGCTCTATATAGGTTAGGCCTCATTTAGATTATGCTGCACAGTTCTGGTCACCATATCATAGAATGGATATAAATGCACTGGAAAACATTCAGAGAGGATGATAAAGTTGGTCCCATGTATCAGAAATCTTCCCTATGAGGATAGACTGAGGGCCCTGAATCTGCACTCTCTCGAAAGGTGTAGAATTAGGTGGGATATGATCGAGATGTATAAATGGAAAACAGGAATAAATAAAGGGGATGTAAATAGCGTGCTGAAAATTTCCAGCCAAGACAGGACTTGCAGCAATAGTTTCAAGTTGGAAAAATTCAGATACAGGAAGGATATAGGAAAGCACTGGTTTGGTAATAGAGTTGTGGATGAGTGGAACAAACTCCCGAGTACAGTTATAGAGGCTAAAACGTTGTGTAGTTTTAAAAATAGGTTAGATAAATACATGAGTGGGTGTGGGTGGGTGTGAGTTGGACCTGACTAGCTTGTGCTACTAGGTCTGATGCTGTGCTCCTTCCTTAAGTGGAAGTGACCTGACTAAGTGGGTCATTGGGCTCATTGGGGGGGGGGGCATGGACCTGTTTTGCATGGGTCAGTAAGCCTGCTGCAGTGTTCCTTCTTTCTTATGTTCTTATATAAGATATTCAAATAATATTACTCATTTTAAAGTTTGTCAGGTAAACTATTATTACTGCTTCCTTCAAGAAGGATAATTTACATAATATTGTCAAAGCACAAATATTGCTACATACTGTATTGATGCATGAAGGATTATCCAGCACATAATTGTTCTACTAGTTAACAGTTCAATTAATTATATACTGTATATGCATACTGCATTCTTCATCATTTGCTTGTGTCTATCTGTCATTGTCTGATATGCTCATAACTCATTTCCTATTAATACCTTACATCTTTTAATTAAAAAATTAAACCAAGAATAACAAAAATACTGGGGGATACTTTAATCTTGATTAACAATGCAACCTTTTATTGTTACTTTCTCTGCAGACAAACAATTAGGCTGAGCTTAATTGTGAATTGGGCATGATTTGCACTCTACTTGCCTACTTGTTGGGTATTTATTGATAATTCTGGGAATCAGCACAGCTGATTCCCAAAATTATAGGGAAACTTAGCCTTTTTGCTAAAGCTTTCTACCATTTAATACCAACTGGGCTACCTCTTAGTTTATTTATAACTGATGTGCTTTCTGTTGTCCGTATTTTGTGCTATTCATCATGCCTCCTGCTCTTGTTAGGAGTAATTTCTCTGCACTGACTTAGATCTAGTCCCTCCAGTATTTTCCAGATGTAAATTTCATCTTTTTCATGTGCATTTGAAGAGTACAATTTGAGGGATATTTTGGTGTCTCAAACAGTTTAGGTGTTCAGCTGAACTGCTATGGGCAGCAAGAGCTCTTTGTAAATCCTCCAAATCTGTACTTTTGCTGCCTAATGGGCCTCTTAGAGTGTAGCAATATTCCAGTTTCATTCCTAAGACCTCGTCGGTAAATGAATTTGTCGGTAAGTGAGGAGTATACTATAATGGTAGTGGGTTTGTGTCGACCATCTTTAATATTGTTTTAATGTTACCTTTGCACCATTTATAGCATTTCTGGTGTATTTTTTTAATGTTTATACAGTAGTGTACTGTATATTGTAATAAACAGAATAGAGGAAATCAGCTGTAACATATATTAA
Organism: Cherax quadricarinatus; assembly: GCF_038502225.1. Lineage (NCBI taxonomy): Eukaryota > Metazoa > Arthropoda > Malacostraca > Decapoda > Parastacidae > Cherax > Cherax quadricarinatus. Next base: position 8,468,611 of record NC_091303.1, read on the forward strand.
TTAGGTATGAATACTGGTCAAGAGCCCGTCGTAAGTTCGAGTCGTCGGTAAACGAGTACGTTGCTAAGTGAGGAGAGGCTGTATTATATTTTAAAAGCACTTGTAAACTAATTTATAATTTTCTTCTAGTTTTCTTCATGGTAACAATATTGTGTTACCTTAGCTCAGTATTTAATGAAATGGCTCATCACATTCCTCTTTTTTTGTACCAAGTAGTTTGATTGTGTTTTGTGTTCAGCATGTATTTGAAATGGTGTTACAGGTACAATCTTGTCAATTTTTGCCATGAATTTCCTCGTTTGTTACAAAAAAAGTTTTTGTGTCTGTATGGTTTTTAACTTCAGTGACATGGCTTGACTCGCCTTGTTACTTTCATGTGGAAAGCAGGGCAATTTATGTCTTAGTATTTTGGGTGATTGCATCTGTTATTTCAACTATAAACATATTTGTAATTTACTTTCATAAGCAAATAAAGATGTAAGATAGCTTATGAATTTTTGTTTTGTTTTGTTTCTTCCCTCCTTATTCCCGACTATATAGCCAACGCTTCCCCTTCTGCATGTAGTACCTTCTAAAAAGCTTTATACCCAGCAAATGCTTAGGTGTTAGTGTTAGTCTAAAGACATAAAAGGGAAATTGTTTCATATTTTATTTTTCAGGCTCAGCAAGGAAGAATTGCCTGCTTATATTTTCCAATAGTCTCGGTTCTGTTGGAGAATGTGAAGCGACTCAGCTGGCCTTCAGTTCCATCCAGCTCTACGGGTTCAGCACTGAGGAGAGTTGACCCTCGAGCAAGTGCCAGAGCCCGTATTGCAAGGTTAGAATATTGAAGAGACTTCTGTACACATTGCATGTCATTTTTATCCATTTTTTTTTAACATGTCAGCCATTTCTCACCTAGGCAGGATGACCCAAAAAGAAAGAAAAATCCAAAAAGAAAGAAAAAACTTTCATCATCATTCATCACTTTCACCAGCAAAAAAGAATAAAGTGGGTCTTCCTTGAAGCAAGGTGTTAGTGCAACTGAACTCTCTGTTTGAGGGAAAATGTATACTGATTGATGTATTCCATCAGTTTTTTCAAGTGTTCAATTTTTACTTTTATTTGGTAATTTTTGGTGGACAATTGTAAAAGAATGGTTTTATCCTACATGAATCATTTTATATTTTTGTGATCCAAGTTACTTTAGTATTGAGTGTTTTCCTTTATGAGTTAATTTCACTTGGTAAATATGTTACCCTTTCTTTAAAAGTGTTTATTTGAAAAATATGTTTATAAATTTTATTTTAAAATTAACTACAGTAAACTTCCAGAAATGTATTCCCCTGTATTCATAACACCTGAGTACATAATTGATCATTCTTCAGCAGATCAGGGGGAGGAAGTATTGACATGAGTACCTATAGCACTCCCTCACGTAAAGGTTCCAGCCGTACTGATGCCTCAGGTTTCACTGGCCGAGGGGATTCCTCATACCTGGCACTTATTGCTGGACCAGGAGGAATAATGACTCACCATACTAATCTAGTCAATGGTAGATCTAGTTCAAGCCTAGAATCAGAGGATCAAGTGCCATCTGTTGCAAATTCTGACCTACTAGAGGAAGAATTAGAAGATGACACTGCTGAAGAGGGAAGGTGTCATTCCAGGTAAGTTTTATACAATTCTTGTAGTCTTGACACAATATTTGATATTTTTTCAGGCATCATAACTCTGTTTCAGTTTCCTTGTGTTAATGAAGGAAAACCATCCATTCTTTTCCACTTGAGACTACATCTGATACTTAAATTATGTAGAATACCTGTATCAAAACAGTTGGAAAGAGGATATTGAGTGTACATTAACACCATTATCAAGCATCTACAAAAAGTGTATGGAAACATGTTGCTCTATAATTACACATTCTCATGCCTTCTGTGGTGATTGTTCACTCAGTTTGTAATGCTACAGTGAGTGATAATAAAGAGTGGAAATGAGAAATATTTTATAAATGAAAAAAAAAGTTGTTATCCTGTTATTTACTATATTGGTGCTGAAATTATATAGAACTTCAGTATCAAAACAGATGGAAAAAAAAACTGGAAGATTGTAAGATGGCTTGCTTTCCATTCAGCTTACTGCACCAGTACATCAGAAGCCTATGTTCATTATTATTCAGAGAATCCCCATGCTTTGATAGGTAAGACCAAATACCGTGGAACCTCGAGTTTCGGCCGCCCCCAAGTTTTGGCCATTTTGAGTTTCGGTCACTTTTCGGCTAAATTTTATCTTGAGTTTCAAACAGTAACTTGAGTTTCGGCCGTCGTACCCAGCCTGTCCACCTACGCGCACCCACACAAAGCCTCCCACACATGCATTGTGAGTCAGTCTGGCTCTGCTTTTGAGTGAACGTTACCCTGTGCATTCATCCAAACATTTCACAATAGTCCATTTTTTTGTTTGTTGATTGAGTGCGACTGCTACATAATTAACCATGGGCCCCAAGAAACTTTCTATTTCCTACCCTGTGGTAAAGAAAGTGAGAAACACGATAGAATTGAAGAAGGAGATTATCAAAAAATACGAAAGTGGTATGTGCGTGCTGGAGCTTGCCAGGTTGTATGGCAAAAACAAATCAGCCATCAGTTCCATCCTGGTGAAGAAAAAAGAAATCAAGGAAGCTGATGTTGTGAAAGGGGTAGATATGCTAACGAAAAATAGATCACAGACAATCGAAGAGGGTTGAGAAGTTGTTGTTGGTGTGGATCAATGATAAGCAGTTAGCGGGAGATAGTGTTTCAGAGACGATCATTTGTGAAAGACGAGACAGTTGCACTTGGATCTCATAAAGAAAATGCATGGAACAAGTTCTGCTGTTAGTGAATTTAAGGCCAGCAGAGGCTGGTTTGACAACTTCAAGAAGCATAGTGGTATATACAGTGTTGCAAGGCATGGCAAGGCTGGAAGTTCAGACAAACATGCAACCGAAAAATTTGTGCATGAATTCAAGGACTATGTAGAGGCTCAAGGATTTGTCCCCCAACAAGTGTTCAGTTGTAACGAAACAGGCCTCTTTTGGAAGAAAATGCCAAAGAGGACCTACATCACGCAGGAGGAAAAGGCACTGCCAGGACACAAGCCTATGAAAGACAGGCTAACTCTCTTGCTCTGTGGTAATGCTAGTGGGGATTTCAAAGTGAAGCCTTTACTGGTGTGTCACTAAAAATCCCAGTGTGTTCAAGAAAAACAATGTCGTCAAGAGTAGATTGTGTGTGATGTGGAGGGCTAACAATAAGGCATGGGCCACAAGGCAAATTTTCATTGACAGAGTGTATGAAGTGTTTGGCCTGAGTGTGAAAAAAATACCTCCAGGAAAATATATTGCCACTCAAGTGCCTCCTGGTATTGGATAATGTTACTGCTTATCCTCCAAACTTGGTAGACCAATTGTCTATGGATTTCAGTTTTATAACAGTGAAGTTCTTGCCTCCTAACATCACTCCTCTCATCCAGCCCATGGACCAGCAGGTCATTTCAAACTTCAAAAAACTCTACATGAAAGCACTGTTTCAAAGGTGCTTTGAAGTGACCTCGGACACTGAATTGACCCTAAGAAAATTCTGGAGGAATCACTACAGCTGTATAAGCCTTATAGATAAGGCTTGGCAGGGAGTAACTTCCAGGACTTTGAACTCTGCTTGAAGAAAATTGTGGCCAGAATGTGTCCAACAGAAGGATTTTGAAGGGTATGAGGCTGACCCTGTCGACCCCATGCCTGTTGTGGAATGTATTGTGGCACTGGGGAATTCCTTGGGGTTGGATGTGAGTGGCCAGGATGTGGAAGAGTTGGTGGAGGACCACAATGAAGAGCTAACCACTGAAGAGCTGCAAGAGCTTCATCTGGAACAGCAACAGACCACAGCTGAAGAACTTGCTTCATAGGAGGAGGAAGAGGGAGGGAAGGAGGTGCCTTCTTCAGAGATTAAGGAGATTTGTGCAATGTGGAGTAGGGTGCAAGCTTTTGCTGAGAAATATCACCCCGAGCAAGCTGAAACAAGCTACCTTTGCAACATTTTCAGTGACAAAACCATGTCCCATTTCAGACAAATACTAAAGAGATGCCAGAAACAGACCTCTCTGGACAGTTTTTTTTGAGCAACAGAGGTCCAGTGACTCTCAAGCTGGTCCTAGTGGCATTAAAAAACAGAAGGGAAGTAACCCTGGATAAGGACTTATTATCTAAAGTCTTTATGGAAGGGGATTCCCCTTCCAAACAATAATAAAGTCCTCCCTCCCTCCCTCCCTCATGTCTTCCATATGCCAACAAGAGTCTTTGGTAAAGGTATGATTTTAAATGTATATTTAAATGTTTATTTATGTATTTTGTTAGTCATTTAAGTACTATATGTATTTATAATTGCTTTGTGTTTGTAAAACTATAGTTATTCTTTAAAAAATGTATATTTTTTCAATGTTTTTGGGTGTCTGGAACGGACTAATTGGATTTACAATGGGAAATATTGTTTTGACTTTTGAACAATTTGAGTTTCGACCATGTTTACCTATTGAGGGATGGTCTAACAAGGTGATGCAGGTATATGGGCAAGACTTCTTTCATCTGCTGCTCCTTTTCACATAGAAACAATTACTTGTGGGTGGCAGGGTGATACACACCCCTTCACTCCAATATATTTGAATTCAGCTGTCGGCTCTAGCTTCAACACCAGCAAAAATGTGAGATTTCTGATATCTCTCTCTTCATATTTCCTTCACATGTCTGTATTAGGGACTGATGAAGGCATATTTAGTGGATGAGTGAAGAGGGATTGTCAGCCAGATCAGATGCTTTGGTACAGTAGAATTTGGGGTTTGACTGGATCTGGAGTAATCTAGACTCCTAGAAAGATTATTGACTTCATCTCACCAAAAAATGATAAGTGTCTCACACTCCAGTGCATATCTGTAATAGGGACTGATGATGATGCCAGACTTCCAGAATTAGTGGATGTGTGAGAAGGGACTGTTAGCCAGATCACACACTGGTATGGTAGAATTTATGGTGTGACTGGATCTGAAGCAGAGTCTAAAATCCTGTAACAATAACTGGGTAAGTACTATGACTCCGACTGAGGGTCACACAGCAGAAAAAAAAAAATTTAATCACGAACCATGAGAGACCCGGGATTTCAACCTTCCTTAACTGTAGTGTTTCTTGTTTGCAACTGGACTAAGTCACTCAGGCCACACCTAGTGCTTGCACTCCACCACATCATTACGGTAGACAGTAGGCATGGCATATTTCAGTTGGACTGCTTAATGGTGTATTATGCAGATATGCATCTTTTAGCATCTAAAAGGCAGTTTTATAAGAATTTTTCATTGGCTAATTGTTTTTTAATCTGAATTTCAATATAGTGTACATTTTAGTCAACTTTTTTTTTTTAAAGAAAATTCTTGTTTTTTATATTCATGAATGATGTCTTGAAGGTATATTTATACATGATTTATGCAGGGATTCTGATTAGCCAGACTTGAATCCTACAGATGGAAAGTACAGTTCTTGCACTCTGGAGGGTCGTTTGAATTGTGATGTCTACACACTTTCACCATAACAACTGTTGAATAATTGATGATGAATGTGTTTCCGCTTGGTAGTAGCATGTTAAACATCACCTGCCCAGGGAGATACTACTGTTCTGCCAAGTGAGTGTAAAATGAAAGCCTGTAATTGTTTTATATGATGGTAGGATTGCTGGTGTCCTTTTTTCTGTCTCATAAATATGCAAGATTTCAGATTACGTCTTGCTACTTCTACTTACACTTTGGTCACATTACACTTGCATGTACAAGCATATACAGTGGGACCTCTACTTATGAGCGTGTCCACGTGCAAGTTTTTCCAAATACGAGCAGTCGATGAGTCGATTTTTTGCTTCCATACATGAGCAAAATTTCCACAAGTGAGCAGACCTCAAGGCAGGTTCCATGACACTCGTGAGGGGCTCTTGCTCTTGATCTTGGGAATTGTATCTCATTTGTTTGTTGGACTATCTTATTGAAACTTGGGCAATGTATGATGGAAAATGAAAGAAATGTAAGCATAAATAATGGAGTTCACTTCTCAGCAATTAGCCACTCCTTAGCGGTAATTTTGAATGGATTTTATGGTTGTATTCTTGTTTGTTTGGTCTCATTTGATAGAATGAAAGATATATTACAGAAATAGATATGATTTTAATTGCTTTCACGACAAAAAGTACCTTGAAATAGAGCTCAACCTAGGAGAAATGGTCTATTGCTTGGCTTTTTCAGAGTCCATTCCAATATGCAGTCGTGAATGGGTTGACATTATTCATACAATTATTGCAATAAGGAATAACAGTAAAGCTTATATTTTTTGTGTGAATAAAAATTACAAATTATTTATATAATAATAATAATACTGTAATAATAATAATAATAATATGTATAATAATAATACGTATAATAATGACATATTTTATTCATTCTTGAGTATATATCATGTTTCTATGTTATTTTTATTGTTTGTTGGGCCATATTAGATGAACTGTGATATATAAATAAGCCGTATAGATGATATTAGTGAAATTATTCATGAAGTATTTTGCCCGGTCTCCAGACAAACTCTCGTCCACTGCTGACACCGCCCATACCACTACATGAATGACATATTTTATTCATTCTAGAGTATATATCATATTTCTATGTTATTTATATTGTTTGTTATGTCATATTAGATGAACTGTGATAGATAAATAAGCCGTAAAGATGATATTAGCTAAATTATTCATGAAGTATTTTGCCTGGTCTCCAGACAAACTCGTCCACCGCCGACACCGCCCATACCACTACATGAATGATATATTTTATTAATTTTAGAGTGTATGTATCAGGTTTGTATGTTATTTATATTGTTTATTATGTCATATTAGATGAAGTGAGATAGATAAATAAGCCGTGGAGTTGATATTAGCGAAATTATTGAAGTACAGAATTCCACTGGAACGGATTAATTGCATTTCAGTTAATTTAAATGAGGAAAATTGACTCTGCAAACGAGCAAATCCAGTTGCGAACAAGGTCATGGAACGGATTAAACTCGCAAGTAGAGGTTCCACTATATATACACACCCCTCTGGGTTTTCTTTTATTTTCTTAGTTATTGTTCTCGTTTATTTCCTCTTATCTCTGTGGGGAGGTGGAACAGAATACTTCCTCCATAAGCCATGCATGTCATAAGAGGCAACTAAAATGCTGGGAGTAAGGGGCTAGTAACCCCTTCTCCTATATATATTACTAGATTTAAATTTTCATTTTGTCTTTTGGGCCACCTCGCCTCGGTGGGATATGGCCAGTTTGTTGAAAGAAGAAGAAGAATGTGTTTCCTCTTTTGTGTCACCCAACCTCACTGGGAGATGGCCGTGTGTTAAAAAGTCAAATAACTCTCTATTTACCTTTCAGGAATTTGAGTGTAGCATTTGCTGGGGAGAGTGGGCCTGTAAGGTATGACAAACTGTGCCCTGGAGAAGTACGTGATCTCCTTCTGTGTTTCCTGCATACACTCAAGCATGTTCCTGAAGCACATTTGGTATCTTGGTGGGCAACACTCAGTAATGAGGCACTGGGTCACTTCTTCACACTCTTTCAGTAAGTAGTACCACTAAGTTAATGCAATATTTCAGTCAAGTTAGTTATAATATCTATGATAATTTTCCAGTTGTCCAGAGATCCACACTATAAATTGCCAAGAGGCAAATGCCACACACAACTAGCTGCTAAATGAAAGCAAAAGTATGTGAGTCAGTATTGATTGAATTCACAGCAACCTTCAATCTATCAGAAAGACAGTGGAAACCAGATGCAACATTAAAATTTGTATTACAGAAAACTTGTACCAGCACTCAACCAACAAAAACTTTTACCACCACTCAACCAACAAAAATAGGTTAACAACCTTTTGAAATTTCCACTCCAGTGACCATGACACATGACTATCATTACCAGACTTTTAATCTTTGTGAAGTAAACGTCTGATCAAGAGATGACATCCAGTGACAGGACACCTGACCATCATAACCACTTGTCTTATAACATTTCAAAATCTAACTTAAATCAATCTCATTATCCAAATTCCAAGAATGTATCTGAAACTTTAAATAAAGGAGTACTTCAGTTGGGATATGGGCTCTGGCAGATCCTACTAACGTACAGCCACTCATGTATCTGTCTAACTTAGTTTGGCCCTTCGTTGATGCTACTTCACATTTTGTTTCACATATTTAATAACTATTGCCAAACCAGTGCTTTCCTCACCTGACCCCACTCTCCCTATATAATATGTTTCCTACACATTCCTTGTATCTGTTGAGGGGGACACCATTTTGAGGTCGAAATATTCAACCAATCTCTTTTGTGTGTTTTATGGTCAACATGTGAGGTTTCTCTCCACACTTTGTAAGCTGTGTTTGGCCATAGTATAAGGCCTTACTTTGTTAAAATTCACAGGTTAGAACTTATATCTGTATATATTTGTTTCTCATATTGCTTATTTCTATTTTTTTTTTTTTCAACAAGTCAGCTGTCTCCCACCGAGGCAGGGTGACCCAAAAAGAAAGAAAATCCCTAAAAAGAAAATACTTTTATCATCATTCAATACTTTCACCTCACTCATACATAATCACTGTTTTTGCAGAGGTGCCCAGATACAGCAGTTTAGAAGCATATATAAAGATATGTAACATATCTCTCCAAACTGCCAATATCCCAAAACCCTCCTTTAAAGTGCAGGCATTGTACTTCCTATTTCCAGTACTCAATTCCGGTTATATAAAAATAACCGGTTTCCCTGAATCCCTTCACTAAATATTACCCTGCTCACACTCATCAGGTCCCAAAAACCACTCGTCTCCATTCACTCCTATCTAACACGCTCACACACACTTGCTTGAAGCCCAAGCCCCCTGCCCTTAAAACGTTCTTTACCCCCTCCCTCCAACATTTTTGAGGACGACCCCTATCCCGCATTCCTTTCCCTACAAATTTATACTCTCTCCATGTCATTCTACTTTGATCCATTCTCTCTAAGTGACCAAACCACTTCAACAGCCCCTCTTCAGCCTCAGACTAATACTTTTATTAACTCCACACCTTCTCCTAATTTCCACACTCCGAATTTTCTGCATAATATTAACACCACACATTGCCCTTAGACAGGACATCTTCACTGCTCAACCTCCTCCTCGCTGCAGCATTTACAACCCAAGCTTCACACCCATATAAGAGTGTTGGTACCACCATACTTTCATACATTCCCTTCTTTGCCTCCATAGATAATGTTTTTTTGTCTCCACATATACCTCAATGCACCACTCACCTTTTTTCCTTCATCAGTTTTGTGGTTAACCTCATCCTTCATAAACCCATCCACTGACACATCAACTCCCATATATCTGAAAACATTCACGTCTTCCATACTCCCTCTCTCCAATATGATATCCAATTTTTCTTTATCTAAATCATTTGATACCCTCATCACCTTACTCTTATCTATGTTCACTTTCAACTTTCTACCTTTACACACCCTCCCAAACTCGTCCACTAACCTTTGCAACTTTTCTTTAGAATCTTCCATAAGCACAGTATCATCAGCAAAAAGGAACTGTGTCAACTCCCATTTTGCATTTGTTTCTCCATAATTTATTCCCACCCCTCTCCCCAACACCCTAGCATTTACTTCTTTTACAACCCCATCTACAATTATGCCTTTTCTAAATCCATAAATGCAATGACAATTTCCCTACCTTTATCTAAATACTGTTCACATATATGCTTCAGTGTAAACACTTGATCTAAACATCCCCTACCCACTCTAAAGCCTCCTTGCTCATCTGCAATCTTTCAATAATAACGCTACCATGCACTTTTCTTGGCATACTCACCCAACTTTTTTTTTTTTTTTAACAAGTCGGCCATCTCCCATCGAGGCAGGGTGACCCAAAAAGAAAGAAAATCCCCAAAAGGAAAATAATTTCATCATCATTCAACACTTTCACCTCACTCATACATAATCACTGTTTTTGCAGATCTCAGAACACAACAGTTTAGAAGCATATATGTATAAAGATACACAACATATCCCTCCAAACTGCTAATATCTCAAAACCCCTCCTTTAGAGTGCAGGCATTGTACTTCCCATTTCCAGGACTCAAGTCCGGCTATATAAAAATAACTGGTTTCCCTGAATCCCTTCACTAAATATTAACTTGCTCACACTCCAACAGATCGTCAGGTCCCAAATACCATTCGTCTCCATTTACTCCTATCAAACACACTCATGCATGCCTGCTGGAAGTCCAAGCCCCTCGCCTACAAAACCTCCCTTACCTCTTCCTTCCAACCTTTTCGAGGATGACCCCTACCCTGCCTTCCTTCCCCTACAGATTTAAATGCTCTCCATGTCATTCTACTTTGATCCATTCTCTCTAAATGACCAAACCACCTCAACAGCCCCTCTTCAGCCCTCTGACTAACACTTTTATTAACTTCACACCTTCTCCTAATTTCCACAATCCGAATTTTCTGCATAATATTTACACCACACATTGCCCTTAGACTGGACATCTCCACTGCCTCCAACCGCCTCCTTGCTGCTGCATTCACAACCCAAGCTTCACACCCATATAAGAGTGTTGGTACTATGCTTTCATACATTCCCTTCTTTGCCTCCATAGATAACATTTTTTGTCTCCACATATACCTCAGTGCACCACTCACCTTTTTTCCCTCATCAGTTCTATGATTAACCTCATCCTTCATAAATCCATTTGCCGACACGTCAACTCCCAAGTATCTGAAAACATTTACTTCTTCCATACTCCTCCTCCCCAATTTGATAACCAATTTTTCTTTATCTAAATCATTTGATACCCTCATCACCTTACTCTTTTCTATGTTCACTTTCAGCTTTCTACCTTTATACACACTCCCAAACTCATCCACTAACCTTTGCAATTTTTCTTTAGAATCTCCCATAAGCACAGTATCATCAGCAAAAAGCAACTGTGCCAATTCCCATTTTGTATTTGATTCCCCATAATTTAATCCCACCCCTCTCCTGACCACCCTAGCATCTACTTCTTTTACAACCCCATCTATAAATATATTAACTCTTTCAGGGTTTCCGACGTACTAGTATTGCTTACGCACCAAGGTTATTGACTTACTAGTTCGCCTAAATTCTAGCGCCTTCAAATTTAGCGAGAGAAAGCTGGTATGCCTAAATATGAAAGAATAGGTCTATGTGGTCACTGTGCACAGTATAAAAAAAATCCTGCAGCACACAGTGCGTAATGAGAAAAAAAACTTTGACCGTGTTTTTGGTTTAAAACAGCGACTTTGCTCTGTATTTTCGTATGATGTTTATGGTTGTATTCTAGTTTCCTGGTCTCATTTTATAGAATGGATGATATATTACAGAAATTGAGATGATTTTGATTGGTTTCACAATGAAAAGTACCTTGAAATTGAGCTCAAAGTAGCAGAAATGTTCAATTTTTGCCATAGTTCAAAAGTAAACAAATCATGCCACATGTCCAATACACATCAACTGGTGAGTCTAATATTCTTTCACAAGTGAGCTGATATTATTTATACCATTTCTACACTAATGCAGTAGTCTGCATAACAGTAAATCTTCTATTTTTTTGTGAGAATAAAAATTCAGAGTGGAAAGCAAAAGAAATGTGAGAGGGGCCTGGGGAAGTGACTAATGAACGGAGGAAATGTTATTTTAGTGCCAGGAATGCCTGTCTTGTCTATTCTGGACCCTATTTGGAAATTGGCATCTTTTGAAATTTGTGTGAAATTGGCAAAATTGCTAATTTTTGACAGCTTTATTGGATAGTTGAAATCGGTAAATGGGTGGTTTCTTGTACTCATTCGATACAAAAATTGTAGTTCTAGCAAAATACAGTGGTCCCTCGATAATCGTAGGGCTCGATAGTTGTAATTTTCGGAAATCCTAACGATATTTTCGTAAAAACATTGGTTCACTAATCTTAGATTGACTTGCAAATAGTCATTCGTCCGGGATGTGTACTCATGCTCTGAGCCGCCCTGGCCTCTCTTCCCAGCCAGTGTGGCATTGTTTACCAGTGAGCGACGGTCCCCTCACTTGCTCATACGAAATATTTCATAATCCATTCATTTTAGTGCTTTTTATTTTTTTTATTATCACACCGGCCGATTCCCACCAAGGCAGGGTGGCCCGAAAAAGAAAAACTTTCACCATCATTCACTCCATCACTGTCTTGCCAGAAGGGTGCTTTACACTACAGTTTTTAAACTGCAACATTAACACCCCTCCTTCAGAGTGCAGGCACTGTACTTCCCATCTCCAGGACTCAAGTCCGGCCTGCCGGTTTCCCTGAATCCCTTCATAAATGTTACTTTGCTCACACTCCAACAGCACGTCAAGTATTAAAAACCATTTGTCTCCATTCACTCCTATCAAACACGCTCACGCATGCCTGCTGGAAGTCCAAGCCCCTCGCACACAAAACCTCCTTTACCCCCTCCCTCCAACCCTTCCTAGGCCGACCCCTACCCCGCCTTCCTTCCACAACAGACTGATACACTCTTGAAGTCATTCTGTTTCGCTCCATTCTCTCTACATGTCCGAACCACCTCAACAACCCTTCCTCAGCCCTCTGGACAACAGTTTTGGTAATCCCGCACCTCCTCCTAACTTCCAAACTACGAATTCTCTGCATTATATTCACACCACACATTGCCCTCAGACATGACATCTCCATTTTAGTGCTTGCAACTACTAAATAAGCTACCATGGCTCCAAAGAAAGCTCCTATTGCCAAGCCTTTGGTAAAGAAGGTGAGAAATACGATTGATTTTAGGAAAAATATCATTGAACAATATGAAAGTGGCGTACGTATGGCCGAACTGGCCAGGATGTATAACAAACCCCCATACAACCATAGCTTCCATCGTGGCCAAGAAAAAGGAACTCAGGGACACTGTTGTTGCAAAGGGGGTAAATATGCTGACAAAAATGAGATCACCAGTACTCGAAGAGGTTGAGAAGTTATTATTGGTGTGGATAAACGAGAAACAATTAGCAGGAAAAGGCTAGGCAGTTGCACGATGATCTGGTAAAGAAATTGCCTTCAACTAGTGGTGATGTGAGTGAATTTAAGGCCAGCAAAGGTTGGTTTGAGAGATTTAAGAACCGTAGTGGGATACACAGTGTGGTAAGGCATGGTGAGGCTGCCAGTTCGGACCACAAAGCGGCTGAAAAATATGTGCATGAATTCAAGGAGTACATAGAGGCTGAAGGACTGAAACCTGAACAAGTGTTCAATTGTGATGAAACAGGCCTCTTTTGGAAGAAAATGCCAAAGAGGACCTACATTACTCAGGAGGAAAAGGCACTGCCAGGACACAAGCCTATGAAAGACAGGCTGACGCTCATGTTCTGTGCTAATGCTAATGGGGATTTCAGAGTGAAGCTGTTACTAGTGTAATATTCTGAAAATCCCAGAGTGTTCAGGAAAAACAATGTTATGAAGAGTAAATTGTGTGTGTTTTGGAAATCTAATAGTAAGGCATGGGTCACGAGGGAAATTTTCGTCGAGTGGTTCAATGAAGTGTTTGGCCCTAGTGTGAAGAATTACCTCCTGGAAAAGAAATTAGATCTCAAGTGCCTCCTAGTAATGGACAATGCACCTGCTCATCCTCCAAACTTTGATGACCTAATTTTAGAGGAGTTTGGGTTCATCACAGTAAAGTTCTTGCCCCCGAATACCGCTCCTCTCCTCCAGTCCATGGACCAGGAAGTCATTGCAAACTTTAAAAAACTCTACACGAAAGCAATGTTTCAAAGGTGCTTTAATGTGACCTTAGACACTCACTTGACCCTAAGAGATTTTTGGAGAGAACACTTCAGCATTCTCCATTGCATAAGCCATATAGGTAAGGCTTGTGAGGGAGTGACTACCAGGACTTTGAACTCTGCTTGGAGAAAATTGTGGCCAGATTGTGTCCACAAGAGGGATTTTGAAGGGTTTGGGGCTGACCCTGATGAGCCTGTGTCATTTGTTAAATCTATTGTGGCACTGGGGAGTTCCATGGGGTTGGATGTGAGTTTGGTGGATGTGGAAGAGTTGGTAGAAGACCACAACGAAGAGCTCACCACTGAGGAGCTGCAAGAGCTTCAGCAGGAAGAGCAACAGATCACAGCTCAGAATCTTGCTGCAGAGAAGGAGGAAGAGAGATGGATGAAGGTGCCTTCTTGAGAAATTAAGGAGATTTTTGAAATGTGGGGTAAGATGGAAAGATTTATGGAGAAACATCACCCTGACAAGGCTGTTGCAAGCCATGTTGGCAACATGTACAATGACAAGGTCTTGGCCTCTTTTAGGAAGGTGTTAAAGAGACGCCAGAAACAGAGCTCTCTGGACAGTTATTTTGCTAGACAGGACTCCAGTGACTCTCAAGGTGGTCCTAGTGGCATTAAGAAACAGAGAAGTAATCCCAGAAAAGCACTTGGTACCTGACGTGTTGATGGAAGGGGATTCCCCTTCCAAACTGTAAATAATCCAATCTCTCTCCTCCAATCTTCCATACTCTAAGAAGAATCGCCAGTAAAGGTAAGTGTTATGCTGTTAATGTTTCATTCATCATGTCCCATTGTATTGTTTATGTGCGACATCTATATTTCATGTAAAAAAATTTTTTGTTTTAGTACTTCTGGGTGTCAGGAACAGATTAATTGTACATGTATTTACATTATATCTTATGGGGAAAATTGATTCGAAAATCGTAAATTTTGATAATAGTACCACTTCCAGGAACGGATTAATTACGATAAACGAGGGACCACTGTAGTTATGATTTTTGTCGACTAGTACACTGGAATTGGCCGAAAATAGGGCTCAAAGTGGGCGAAATCGCCGATGCGTAAACATCATCGAGACCGCTTATTTGTGAGAGCATAATTCCATACGTTTTCCATCAAATTTCAAACTTTTAGTGTCATTATGATCTGGAAAAGATTCTCTATCTTTTCATAAGAAAAAATAATTTTTTTTTCTGAAAAATTTTCGACCCTGAGAACGAGTTTTGGAGAGGGCCTCTTGACCCTGAAAGGGTTAAATAACCATGGTGACATTACACATCCCTGTCTAAGACCTACTTTTACTAGGAAGTAGTCTCCCTCTCTTCTACACACCCTAACCTGAGCCTCGCTATCCTCATAAAAACTCTTTACAGCATTTAGTAACTTACCACCTATTCCATATACAGTGGACCCCCGGTTAACGAACTTTTTTCATTCCAGTAGTATGTTCAGGTGCCAGTACTGACCGAATTTTTTCCCATAAGGAATATTGTGAAGTAGATTAGTCCATTTCAGACCCCCAAACATATACATACAAACGCACTTACATAAATACACTTACATAATTGGTCGCATTTGGAGGTGATCGTTAAGCGGGGGTCCACTGTACTTGCAACATCTGCCACATTGCTCCCCTATCCACTCTTATCATATGCCTTTTCTAAATCCATAAATGCAATAAAAACTTTCCTTCCTTTATCAAAATACTGTTCACATATATGCTTCAATGTAAACACTTGATCTACACATCCCCTACCCACTCTGAAACCTCCTTGCTCATCCGCAGTCCTACATTCTGTCTTACCTCTAATTCTTTCAATTATAACCGTACCGTACACTTTTCTTGGTATACTCAGTAAACTTATTTCTCTATAATTTTTACAATCTCTTGTCCCCCTTCCCTTTATATAAAGGGACTATACATGCTTTCTGGCAATCCCTAGGTACCTTCCCCTCTTTCATACATTTATTAAACAAAAATACCAACCACTCCAACAGTATCCCCCCCTACTTTTAACATTTCTGTCATGATCCCGTCATTTACAGCTGCTTTACCCCCTTTCATTCTACGTAATGCCTTACGCAACTCCCCCACACTCACATCCTGTTCTTCTTCACTCCTAAAAGATGGTATACCTCCCTGGCCAGTGCATGAAATTACCGCTTCCCTTTCTTCGTCGACATTTAAAAGTTCCTCAAAATATTCTCGCCATCTACTCAAAACCTCCATCTCCCCATCTACTAACTCCCCTACTCTGTTTTTAACTGACAAATCCATTCGTTCTCTAGGCTTTCTTAACTTGTTTAACTCCAAAAAATTTTTTTAATTTTCATTAAAATTTCTTGACAGCGCCTATTCCACTCTATCATCTGCTCTCCTTTTGCACTCTCTCACCACTCTCTTCACCTTTCTTTTACTCTCCATATACTCTGCTCTTCTTATAACACTTCTGCTTTGTAAAAACCTCTTATAAACTAACTTTTTCTCTTTTATCGCTCCCTTTACTTCATCATTCCACCAATCGCTCCTCTTTCCTCCTGCACCCACCCTCCTATAACCACAAACTTCTTCCTGCATTTTTAAAACTATTCCAACCCTCTTCAACCCCCCCACTACTCATACTTGCACCAGCTCACCTTTCTGCCAATTGTTGCTTATATCTCACCCGAACTTCCTCTTCCCTTAGTTTATGCACTTTCACCTCCCTCTCGCTTGTTGTTGCCATTTTCCTCTTTTCCCATCTACCTCTTACTCTAGCTGTAGCTACAACTAAATAATGATCCGATATATCAGTTGCCCCTCTATAAACGTGTACATCTTGGAGCCTACCCATCAACTTTTTATCCACCAATACATAATCTAACAAACTACTTTCATTACGTGCTATATCATACCTTGTATATTTATTTATCCTCTTCTTCATAAAATATGTATTACTTATTACCAAACCTCTGTCTATGCATAGCTCAATTAAAGGCTCCCCATTTTCATTTACCCCTGGCACCCCAAATTTACCTACTACTCCCTCCACAACATTTTTGCCCACTTTAGCATTGAAATCCCCAACCACCATTACTCTCACACTTGGTTCAAAACTCCCCACACATTCACTCAACATTTTCCAAAATCTTTCTCTCTCCTCTACACTTCTCTCTTCTCCAGGTGCATATACGCTTACTATAACCCGCTTTTCACATCCAACCTTTATTTTACTGCACATAATCCTTGAATTAATACATTTATAGTCCCTCTTTTTCTGCCATAACTTATCCTTCAACATTATTGCTACTCCTTCTCTAGCTCTAACTCCATTTGAAACCTCTGACCTAATCCCATTTATTCCTCTCCACTGAAACATTTGAAACCTCTGACCTAATCCCATTTATTCCTCTCCACTGAAACTCTCCCACCCCCTTCAGCTTTGTTTCACTTAAAGCCAGGACATCCAGCTTTTTCTCATTCATAACATTCACAATCATCTCTTTCTTATCATTTGCACAACATCCACGCACATTCAGACTTCCCACTTTGACAATTTTCTTCTTCTTATTCTTTTTAGTAATTATTACAGGAAAAGGGGTTACTAGCCCATTGTTCCTGGCATTTTAGTTGACTTTTACAACACGCATTGCTTATGGAGGAAAGATTCTTATTCCACTTCCCCATGGATCTTTCTTTCAACACACCGGCTGTATTCCACATTTAGTAATATATACAGGAGAAGGGGGTTACTAGCCCCTTGCTCCATGGCATTTTTGTCGCCTCTTACAACACGCATGGCTTGCGGAGGAAGAATTCTGTTCCACTTCCCCATGGAGATAAGACGAAATAAACAAGAACAAGAACTAGAAAGAAAATAGCAGAAAACCCAGAGGGGTGTGTGTATATATATGCTTGTACATGTATGTGTAGTGTGACCTAAGTCTAAGTAGAAGTAGCAAGAAGTACCTGCAATCTTGCATATTTATGAGACAGACAAAAGACACCAGCAATCCTACCATCATGTAAAACAATTACAGGCTTTCGTTTCACACTCACTTGGCAGGACGGTAGTGCCTCCCTGGGTGGTTGCTGTCTTCCAACCTACTATACCTGTAAACTTATTCCCCTGTAATTTTTACAATCTCTTTTGTCCCCCTTCCCTTCATATAAAGGAACTATACATGCTCTCTGCCAATCCCTAGGTACCTTCCCCTCTTTCATACATTTTGTATTTTTATTATTATTGTAAAAATTATTGAGCTTCATTGTTTTGTAAAACATTGTATAGTCTTAAGTTTTAATTAAGTATCATGTGGAGAACTTTTCCTGAACTGACCTTAAAATACTAATAAATTATAAGAACATTTGTTCATTTCTCCATGACATTGCTTAAAGGTTATGCCTACATCATTTCCTTGACATCACTTGCAGGTTATGCTTACATCACTTCAAATACAGTGGAAAGAGGCAGATAGTGAGGGAACAGGGACCAAAGAGAGCTTCAACTTTGCCAGCAAAGTTACAGCCTCCCTACTCTAATAGTAGAATGTCCACAGCAACCGACAATTATAGTGGTGAGTCTGCCATTTTTCATTATTTTAACATATTTTTAAAGATAGAAATACCCATGAGTAACATTTTCTTGCCTTTCTGCTCTATTATGTGTAGACCACAACATATTTTAATTGTGCTCACTGGTGAACATGATGGAAGTAAGGAAGAGAGACTAAAAACTGAAGAGACAGTTTCTAAGAAAAACACTTGATAGCCAAACAGTAAAACCTCGCATAACCTGATACAAGAGGGCTGTGAAGCTATAGGAAAGGAACTGGCATTAGCCTTTAATAAAGCTGAGGAGAAACGTTCTTCTGTCTGAATGGGTCAACACTCTTAGGTAGTTGTAAAATCTACAAACCTTGTTGATTCTGGTAGTGACTCATCAGAATAATGGAATGTATGTGATCCTTGGTACGATCCATGCACTGTTGTAGAGGATGGATGTAGGCATCAAGTATAGCCTTAAATGATTCCTTGAGACTCATCTAGTTGTTGACACTTGTTCAACAATTGACCCAGAACTAGGACCCATTTGAGAGCTGCCTGTAACAGTGTCGGTTTATACTTGGAGCCTGCTCCCAGTTTGATTATAGTCAAGAATTCAAGATATCTTGATAGGTGTCTGCATATAGCAGATACCTACCATAGGTTGTGGTTGGATTTTTACTCTTCTGTATGTGTTACAAACATCTGTATGTGTTACCATTTTATAGTAGGTAAGTTATTGTATTTCATGCCAGAAAAAGCTCAAATTTTGCTTTTTTTGATAAAAAAAATTCTCATTCTTAGCAAGTGTGCTTGGAAGTTGTTAATGTCAGGAAAAATGCAGTTTAAATTTTTTCTAAAATTTAAGGTAATCTCTTGGTGTGTAAAGGGCCTGTAAACAAGTTTCAGATTTTGTCATCCCCATAGTGAAACTATATTACTTTCCTCAGTGAGCAGCCATGAAGGAGAAGGCTGGTTAAAGGCTCTGCAGGAGGCTAATCTAGCAACAGAAGTTGGCCTTATTGTACTTGATGCACTTGGTAACTTTACCACCCACTGTAGTGACATCCTTACATCTGATGGGGCTGAAGTTATTATGCAGCAGGTGTTTTCATTACATCTGCTTTATCTGCAGCTTGGACAGTCAGAGAGTTTAATGAAGCACGTGTTTGCCTCTCTCAGGGCATTCATAAATAATTTCCCACGGACCCTCTTCCAAGGTATGATGCTGCTAGAGGTTTTGTTTTATATGCCGTGTAAAGGATTAAGTTTTGAGTATCATCTTTTATATATAGTTGGAAGTAAAGTTTGTCAAAAATATTGCATTTCTTTGAATGCTTTGTTGATAAACATATTTCGTAATAAAATATACCTATTGATGAAATAGCAAAAAGATGGGGTGATAGGAGAAGTTGAATATTCAAATGCCTTCAGGAAGCCCAAAAAATATTTTTCCTTGAAGCCTTTTTATCTCTTTCTCTTAGGTTATGGGTCCCCACAATTTGCAGTAGAGGTGGACCCCATCCTATATTACAAAAATTATTGGTTAAATTTAATTAAAAAATTTAGAGTTATCTAATTAGGGCTAGATGTATTATTCATGTAGATAAGGAGTTGAAACTATTCCAGCTCTGTAAAGGACATTTTTAATTGAAAGTGAAAGTCACAGTTCCGTGGTTGGAACAATTTAAAACTGACTTACAAATTTGGAGGTAAATTGTTTTGGTGCATCCTGGCCCATTGTCAAGTTTCCAAGTTCAGGATGGACTTTGTCTTAAGATTTTTCTCCAATTGTATGTTAGTTGTGAATTTTATAAAGTTTAACAGTTCTTCCTACTTGTGATTTGTTAGTCAGTGTCATTGAGATCAGTTGTTATCGCTAAGAAGAACTTAGAGTAATATGTATGTTGCAACAGGCTTTTGTATTTGTTGAAGCATCATAGCACCTGGCTCATTTAGTTTGATTTTTCTGCTTTATCTTAAGCTTCACTTTGCTAGCTGCACTTTGTTTAAATTATTGCTCTGCTTTTGGTTTCTGTCTTGTCCATGTTATGAACTTTGCTAACTGTCATCTTGCATAGGTTTTCCAGTTCTTGTTTATTCATTGCTGCAACACATAACCCTCCTCACCCAATGTCAGGTGATGCTTCACTGTGTGGGTCTCTCTGTTTTGAGATGCTCAAGTGCTGCAACAGTAAGCTGACCAACCTACGCCATGAAGCCTGTGCTGTACTTTACCTGCTAATGAGGAGTAACTACGAGTTCACTAGACGAACGGGCATCAACAGAGTGCATTTACAGGTACAAGCACAACATGTCTGATAAGAGTTTTTCTCTCATAGGAATATCAAAGTTCATATTTTACACCCCTCCCCCCCTCCCCCCTCCCCCATTCTGTAACCTAGTCATGGATTGTAAATTGTAAATGAAAATGCAGCTTGGCCAGACCAAGTCATGTCTGGTTAATATCAAAGCATCTGGGAGTATAACCGGTTTGGGAAATAATGCTTTCTGTTCTCTGATCCCAGGCTACCTCACACTGGAATGTCATATCTCATTCACTCCAAAACTTACTCTAGTCCTAGCAGGGTCCTTCTCTCATCTTATGCTAGGTATAGGGGCCCCTTCAGTACTGCTCACTAAAGTAGTTTGTCACTTATGGGTTAACTCCTCTGTTTCTGCAGGGATTGCCTGGGGATGATGTTTAATGTGTGGGGTGTGAAATGGACCTCCACAACTGACTGCAGTTTGGTCATTCCATATGGGTAGGGGCTGACCCTAACATATTCCAGGGTGATTTCCTGGGCCCTTCCTCTGAGAGGGGTCTTTGAACTTCTTGAGGCTGGTGGCTTTTTCCTGATATCCTGGGGCCCAAGGCTGGTAATGTGTAAGGTCATGGTTAGTGAAATGAGAAAAAAATTATCAGCTAAAAAGTGTAAGCCACTGTCTCTACTAATCTTCCTCCCAAATTATTTTTTTTATTAAATGCATTTATCTTTAGTGTAGTATGTGACTGCTTGGTTTAGTATGGTTATTCTCCATTGCTTTCATATAGTGTGGTGAAAAATGTGGATTTTTATTTTCATGTTTGTGTGGTACCTTGTGCTTATCTAAAATCAAAGTTTGTAAGTAAATTTTGAAGGTTTGCAGATAAATTATACGGATTTGCATCTAAACATGTCTAGGAACAACACTAATAAGTCTACAGCATATTATAAGAGAAAGGAAACTAACATCAGTTTTCAAAACTAACCTGATGTGAGGTAAATGAATTCATTGTTTTAATTAATATTATTTGCAGAAAGTACTTTTTTTTTTTTTTTTTTTTTCAACAAGTCGGCCGTCTCCCACCGAGGCAGGGTGACCCAAAAAAGAAAGAAAATCCCCAAAAAGAAAATACTTTCATCATCATTCAACACTTTCACCACACTCGCACATTATCACTGTTTTTGCAGAGGTGCTCAGAATACAACAGTCTAGAAGCATACACATATAAAGATACACAACATATCCCTCCAAACTGCCAATATCCCAAACCCCTCCTTTAAAGTGCAGGCATTGTACTTCCCATTTCCAGGACTCAAGTCCGACTATATGAAAATAACCGGTTTCCCTGAATCCCTTCACTAAATATTACCCTGCTCACACTCCAACAGATCGTCAGGTCCCAAGTACCATTCGTCTCCATTCACTCCTATCTAACACGCTCACGCACGCTTGCTGAAAGTCCAAGCCCCTTACCCACAAAACCTCCTTTACCCCCTCTCTCCAACCCTTTCGAGGACGACCCCTACCCCGCCTTCCTTCCCCTATAGATTTATATGCTTTTCATGTCATTCTACTTTGATCCATTCTCTCTAAATGACCAAACCACCTCAACAACCCCTCTTCTGCCCTCTGACTAATACTTTTATTAACTCCACACCTTCTCCTAATTTCCACACTCCGAATTTTCTGCATAATATTTACACCACACATTGCCCTTAAACAGGACATCTCCACTGCCTCCAACCGTCTCCTCGCTGCTGCATTTACCACCCAAGCTTCACACCCATATAAGAGTGTTGGTACTACTATACTTTCATACATTCCCTTCTTTGCCTCCATAGATAACGTTTTTTGACTCCACATATACCTCAACGCACCACTCACCTTTTTTCCCTCATCAATTCTATGATTAACCTCATCCTTCATAAATCCATCCGCCGACACGTCAACTCCCAAGTATCTGAAAACATTCACTTCTTCCATACTCCTCCTCCCCAATTTGATATCCAATTTTTCTTTATCTAAATCATTTGACACCCTCATCACCTTACTCTTTTCTATGTTCACTTTCATGATTGCAAACATGATTGCAAACAAATCAGTTGGCCAAGGGGTTTTAGGATTTGCTTGCCATAGGTTCAAATCCTATGATTTACAAAAGGGTTTTTTCTTAGGTGATGGCATTTCTTGAGACATCATGCCAGGCCCCTCAGAAGGTTATTTTATTTTTCAGGGCATTGGTTTTAAATATGTGATGTGAAATATACCTCTTCCTTTCCAGGCCCACTTTGCATCTCTCAGCTGTGACTAGGTGCTTGTCTAATTAAATAAAAAATTTGGAGCTGGGATGTTGGGCTGGGAGGTGCCTTTCTTTGGACCTATCTCTGGGCCCTGTCATTGGTGGATTATCCATGTGTGTTTAACAACTATGCTTGGGGCTTATCTGCTGGGGGCTTGTTCTGGTGCATGTTGTGAAGGCAGAGACAGGGTTGGTCTGCTTCCTTGACTAATGTGGCTATCCTCTTCCTGGTGTGAATTTTGTTCAGGTCCCTGTTCAGAGATTCCTTTATGTGCACTGGTCCGGCATGCTTATCAGCAGTTTGACTAAATCGCCGTTCTCTCTGACTGGATGTGGTGTGCATGGCAGGCCCCAAGGATTCAGGCACCAATAAACAGCTGCCTTCTTTGACTAAGTCTTGACTTAAATTGATACTGAAGTCAAAATTTAAGTCAAGACTTAAGTAAAAATTAAGTTGCCTTCCCTTGTGATGGTATGGCTCATGGTATGATTCTTGGTAAACCTTTTTGAACTACTACAGAAAACAATATTTTTATATGAAACAAAAAGCATTTTTGTGTCAGGCACCCCCGAGAGTCCATGGTTTTCTCCAATCTTCTCAGCTGTTGTTTTGCGAATAGTGACAGATTTGTTGCTTTGCTGGGCTTCCAGCTGAAGTTGAGCATACCTAAAAAATTTTCTTAGAAATCTGTTGAAAAGGGTCCTATACTGAGTGTAAGACGCATAATGGTCCATACTATAGAGAAAGAGGTGAGTACTGTATTAGTGTGAACAAGACAAATACAGTGGTACCTCGGGATATGAATTTATTTTGTTCCAGGAGGCTGTTCAAGTGCCAATATCGAAGGAATTTGTTCCCATTAGGAATAATGTAAATTAGATTAATCCGTTTCAGACCCCCAAAAATACACTTACGAAAGCACTTACATAAATACACTTACACAATTGTTTGAGTTTTGAGCTGTTCGTATTCCGAGGTACCACTGCACTTCTGGTTGACCTTCTCCTCTTCCTAGGCCTTTGATGCAGAGATGTTTTTTTTTCCAATCAAGATTTAGTTTTATGGTTGGGGTTGTGAAGAAAAAGTTGAAATAGAGGTAGAAAAGAGCAAAGTGTTGAGAATAAGAAGGTCAGGCAATGAAAGACTGGGTATCAGATTGGTGGGAATAAAGAGAGAGGAAATGATTGTGTTTAGATATTTCTTTTCTTCTTTCAACAAAACCAGTCATATCCCACCGAGGCAGAGTGGCCCAGTTTGGGCCAGTTTGGAGGGATATGTTGTGACACAGTTACTTTTTGCTGATGATACTGTGCTTATGGGAGATTCTAAAGAAAAATTGCTAAGGTTAGTGGATGAGTTTGGGAATGTGTGTAAAGGTAGAAAGTTGAATGTGAACATAGAAAGAGTACAGTGATGAGAGTATCAAATGATTTAGATAAAGAAAAATTGGATATCAAAGTGGAGAGGAGGAGTATGGAAGAAGTGAATGTTTTCAGATAATTGGGAGTTGATGTATCAGCGGATGGATTTATGAAGGATGAGGTTAACCATAGAATTGATGAAGGAAAAAAGGTGAGTGGTGCATTGAGGTATATGTGGAGGCAAAAAATGTTATCTATGGAGGCAAAGAAGGGAATGTATGAAAGTATAGTAGTACCAACACTCTTATATGGGTGTGAAGCTTGGGTTGTAAATGATGCAGCAAGGAGGCGGTTGGAGGCAGTGGAGATGTCCTGTCTAAGAGCAATGTGTGGTGTAAATATTATGCAGAAAATTTGGAGTGTGGAAATTAGGAGACGGTGTGGAGTTAATAAAAGTATTAATCAGAGGGCTGAAGAGGGTTTGTTGAGGTGGTTTGGTCATTTAGAGAGAATGAATCAAAGTATAATGACATGGAGAGCGTATAAATCTGTAGGGAAAGGAAGGCGGGGTAGGGGTCGTCCTCAAAAAGGTTGGAGGGAGGGGGTAAAGGAGGTGTTGTGGGCGAGGGGTTTGGACTTTCAGCAAGCGTGCGTGAGCGTGTTAGACAGGAGTGAATGGAGACGAATGGTATTTGGGACCATGTAGTTGGTATTTTTGTTTAATAATAAACAAAAATACCAACTACTCCAACACTATATCTCTATATGGCACATACTTCCTTGGGCCTATTATGTGCTTCTAATCTTTTGACTACCACCCTCAGGATAGGTATGGGGAGCTCATTAAGGCTACCAAACTAACAGGAACAGTCCCTGTAAATCAGTCGTACAGTTCACATTAATCAGTTTTTTACTGTACGTGTCCAGCTTATGCGTATTACATTAAGTAAATGTTTGCGCTGATTGCATATTTCACAGAGCCTTCCTTTCCAGGTGATCATCTCTGTCTCGCAGCTTCTTGGAGAAATAATTGGCTTAAATTATTCACGGTTCCAAGAATCCATGTCTCTTATCAATAGTTATGCATCTAGTGACAAGGCTATGAACAATACAGGTGAGATGATGATTCCAGAAAGATAGCTGTTGAATAAACAGTGGTGAATATGGTTTTTTATTTGAGTCACCCTGTCTTGGTGGGAAATGGCTGATGTGGATAAAATAAAAAGATGATTGGTTGGTATGCAATATAATTAGCATGGGAAAAGATGAGGTAGACGATGTGTCAGAAAATAATGGTGATCATGGTAATATTTATGTGGAGTGCTAAACCAGTGTGTTGGTCATTCAGCACCAGGAGTATTGGAGACTCACTCCTGCATTTGCTGCATAACAAATCTGCTGACTAGTTGTTCTCACCTAGTTATAGTGGTGATTATAGTTTAAAAAAGTCTTGTTATTTAATAAGGATTATTTTTATGCTAGTGTTATTATTGCTTACTTGCAGTACTGTATATTTAGTTTTTGGGATATAATTCATATTTCATTTTTATTCAGGATTTGTTAATGAAGTAAGGGACCTAACAAAGAAGATTCGGACTGTGTTGGTTGCCACTGCACAGATGAGAGAGCATGAAAGGGATCCTGAGATGCTTTGTGACCTTCAGCATTCTTTGGCTGCTTCATACGCTGCAACTCCTGAGCTACGTACCACCTGGCTTCAGGCAATGGCTAAACATCATGTCAAGAACGGAGATCTTTCAGAGGTTGACTGCTTTGCCATTTTATTAATCCTGAATTTTATTAATTCTGAATTAATTTACAAGCATTTGTAATTATTTGATTACACAATTTATGTCATAGACATGAAAATTCATTATTAATAAACTAAAAGTAAAAGTTCTTATTTTGAATGCTCTCAAATGCAGAATATAATTGCAGTAGTTTGCTCAGTCTTATTCTTTTTAGTAATCTTTACAGGAAAAGGGGTTACTAGCCCATTGTTCCCGGCATTTTAGTTGACTTTTACAACACGCATGTTTATTGGCAGTTTGGAGGGATATGTTGTGTATCTTTATATGTGTATGCTTCTAGACTGTTGTATTCTGAGCACCTCTGCAAAAACAGTGATAATGTGCGAGTGTAGTGAAAGTGTTGAATGATGATGAAAGTATTTTCTTTTTGGGGATTTTCTTTCTTTTTTGGGTCACCCTGCCTCGGTGGGAGACGGCCGACTTGTTAAAAAAAAAAAAAAAAAAGTTTGCTCAGTATATTTTATTGATAAAATTTAGGTATAATCTTGGCACATTAAAGGCATCTTTTTTAATGAACACATCCTACATCCTGTGCAGAAAAAAAATACTTTTTTGGTCATATGTATGATTAAAAAAGAAATGTAAAAATATTTCTGGGCCTGTCTATGTCTTGAGTTACATGTACAGATGTTAAATTGTTTTTTTTTTTTTTGTTTTTTTTTCAACAAGTTGGCCGTCTCCCACCGAGGCAGGGTGACCCAAAAAAGAAAGAAAATCCCCAAAAAGAAAATACTTTCATCATCATTCAACACTTTCACCACACTCGCACATTATCACTGTTTTTGCAGAGGTGCTCAGAATACAACAGTCTAGAAGCATATACATATAAAGATACACAACATATCCCTCCAAACTGCCAATATCCCAAACCCCTCCTTTAAAGTGCAGGCATTGTACTTCCCATTTCCAAGACTCAAGTCCGACTATATGAAAATAACCGGTTTCCCTGAATCCCTTCACTAAATATTACCCTGCTCACACTCCAACAGATCGTCAGGTCCCAATTACCATTCGTCTCCATTCACTCCTATCTAACACGCTCACGCACGCTTGCTGGAAGTCCAAGCCCCTCGCCCACAAAACCTCCTTTACCCCCTCTCTCCAACCCTTTCGAGGACGACCCCTACCCCGCCTTCCTTCCCCTATAGATTTATATGCTTTCCATGTCATTCTACTTTGATCCATTCTCTCTAAATGACCAAACCACCTCAACAACCCCTCTTCTGCCCTCTGACTAATACTTTTATTAACTCCACACCTTCTCCTAATTTCCACACTCCGAATTTTCTGCATAATATTTACACCACACATTGCCCTTAAACAGGACATCTCCACTGCCTCCAACCGTCTCCTCGCTGCTGCATTTACCACCCAAGCTTCACACCCATATAAAAGTGTTGGTACTACTATACTTTCATACATTCCCTTCTTTGCCTCCATTGATAACGTTTTTTGACTCCACATATACCTCAACGCACCACTCACCTTTTTTCCCTCATCAATTCTATGATTAACCTCATCCTTCATAAATCCATCCGCCGACACGTCAACTCCCAAGTATCTGAAAACATTCACTTCTTCCATACTCCTCCTCCCCAATTTGATATCCAATTTTTCTTTATCTAAATCATTTGACACCCTCATCACCTTACTCTTTTCTATGTTCACTTTCAGCTTTCTACCTTTACACACATTCCCAAACTCATCCACTAACCTTTGCAATTTTTCTTTAGAATCTCCCATAAGCACAGTATCATCAGCAAAAAGTAACTGTGTCAATTCCCATTTTGAATTTGATTCCCCAAAATTTAATCCCACCCCTCTCCTGAACACCCTAGCATTTACTTCCTTTACAACCCCATCTATAAATATATTAAACAACCATGGTGACATTACACATCCCTGTCTAAGACCTACTTTTACCGGGAAATAGTCTCCCTCTCTTCTACACACCCTAACCTGAGCCTCACTATCCTCATAAAAACTCTTTACAGCATTTAATAACTTACCACCTATTCCATATACTTGCAACATCTGCCACATTGCTCCTCTATCCACTCTATCATATGCCTTTTCTAAATCCATAAATGCAATAAAAACTTCCCTACCTTTATCTAAATACTGTTCACATATATGCTTCAATGTAAACACTTGATCTACACATCCCCTACCCACTCTGAAACCTCCTTGCTCATCCGCAATCCTACATTCTGTCTTACCTCTAATTCTTTCAATTATAACCCTACTGTACACTTTTCCTGGTATACTCAGTAAGCTTATTCCTCTATAATTTTTACAGTCTCTTTTGTCCCCTTTCCCTTTATATAAAGGGACTATACATGCTCTCCGCCAATCCCTAGGTACCTTCCCCTCTTTCATACATTTACTGAACAAAAGTACCAACCACTCCAACACTATATCCCCCCCTGCTTTTAACATTTCTGTCATGATCCCATCAGTTCCAGCTGCTTTACCCCCTTTCATTTTACGTAATGCCTCACGTACCTCCCCCACACTTACATTCTGCTCTTCTTCACTCCTAAAAGATGGTATACCTCCCTGACCAGTGCAAGAAATTACTGCCTCTGTTTCTTCCTTAACATTTAAAAGTTCCTCAAAATATTCTCGCCATCTACCTAATACTTGCAGATATATCAGAGGAGTTATTAATATGATTTTATCATGTCTGCTATAATCATGAAAGGCTTTACATTGGTAAAGACTGGCAGTATTGCAAAGAAATTTCAACATTTTAAATGAACTAGGGATAAAGAACCACAGGGTGAAAAGTGTGCCTACTGTGAGGAGAAAGGTAACCAGACAGCAATATCATCTTCCCTGGGCAAGCAGCATCCCCATCAAACAACTCTAGACAACTTACCAGGAGCAGAACCTCAAGTTATAAGCCCCGCCTAGAAGAGGAAAGACCTAAGTGACCCTGGGCAGGGCATTCCCTTAGGGTCTGCCCATAAGGGTCAATTTTGGGACTGGTTCTGTTTGTGTATGTGAGAGTAACACGACAGAAGAAATTGAATTGGATATCCCTGTTTCCCTAGGTAGTAGGTTGGTAGACAGCAACCGCTCAGGAAGGTACTACCGTCCTGCCAAGTGAGTGTAAAACGAAAGCCTATAATTGTTTTACATGATGGTAGGATTGCTGGTGTCCTTTTTTCTGTCTCATAAACATGCAAGATTTCAGGTACGTCTTGCTACTTCTACTTACACTTAGGTCACACTACACATACATGTACAAGCATATATGTACACACCCCTCTGGATTTTCTGCTATTTTCTTTCTAGTTCTTGTTCTTGTTTATTTCCTCATCTCCATGGGGAAGTGGAACAGAATTCTTCTTCCGTAAGCCATGCGTGTTGTAAGAGGTGACTAAAATGTTGGGAGCAAGGGGCTAGTAACCCCTTCTCCTGTATAAATTACTAAATTTGAAGAGAGAAACTTTTGTTTTTCTTTTTGGGCCACCCTGCCTCGGTGGGATACAGCTGGTTTGTTGAAAAAAAAAAATCCGTGTTCCCAGGTGATTTGAAAGGAATGAGGATAATATGAACAGTAGAGGACCAGAAAGGACTACAAATAGACCTGGACAAGCTGCAAGATTGGTTTGACAATTGGCTATTAGAATTTAACTCCAGTAAATGTATAGTTGTGATAATTAGGGATGAGCAAAGAATATCATAAACATAGTACAGGCTTGAGGAACAAAGGCTGTAAGCCTCACTGAAAGATAGTAATGACCTCTGGGTGAGTACAATACTAAGCATATTGCCTGTATCATCTGAATAGCTTCTGCACCATATATTGTCTGGCAAATTTTAGGTTTGCTTTCAAGATCCTCGACAAGGAGTCATTCATGACAGTATATATGGCATATCTTAGGCCCATCTTGAAGTATGCAGCACCAGTAAAAAATCCACACTTGATCAAGTATGTCAGAAACTGGAAAGAATGCAGAAGTTTACAACAAAACTAAAAGAGAGAGGAGGAAGTGGTTTGAGATAGTATGTGGAGAGACTGAAGGAACTAAAACTGATAACATCAAATGACAGAAGGATCAGGGGTGATATGATAACAATATACAAAATACTAAGAGAGAGAGAGGGAGACTCAGGTACTTGATTGCACAGCTGGACATTGAAAACACCAATGAGTCACAGGGATGTTAGCAAATATTTCTTTAGCCTCAATTTGGTCAGAAGTGGCATGACCTAGGTAGGATTCATACATAATTTTAAGAATAGGTATGATAAGACTCATTCGGTCAGGAGCAAACCCAGTAGTGGCCAGTGCAGAGGCAGGGCCAAGAACTGAGACTTAACTCCTGCAACCACATGTAGGTGACTCACTTACCAAATGTTTCTTATGTCTTTTCACAGGCTGCATTTTGCCAGCTGCACATTGCAGCCCTAATGGCAGAATATTTACGTCATCAAGGAGAATTCCCTGAAGGTTGCCAAGTGTTCTCCATCATATCAGACAACATCCCAAAAGATGAATCTAACTTGCGGTTAGATGCTGGTAAGACTTCATATAAGAATTCAGTAGTTTGGATTTTTGTGGTAATGAGCTTGATAATTCTGCATTAGATACTATTTTTGTATTAGTTATATTCTGTAGTATTAATCTTTTTCACAAAAGACCAGAAGGGTCATGATTTAATTATAGTTTTAATTGCTACATTGCACTGTCTAGTCATTAATTTTGTTATTACTGTAGATATACAGTAGAATGCTTTTTTTTAGGTTTGTAATACAGTACAGTATAGCACTGCACATCTTTCATTAATATTTTTCACATACTAAAAAGTTCCTGTTTTTGATAACAAGGCAAGTTTTGTGTTTTATAAATAAATTAAAACATAGATTATTTCCAACATCTGTTGCATCATGTAAAATGTTTTACACAGTTCCTTTCCTTAGATCATCAGAAAGCTTGAAGAAAGACAAGCACTATGTATCTTTATTATGGGCTATAATGCATTGCTGTATAATTATCTTATTTGTGCTGGGGTTAGTTGTGAATTTAAATTATGTTTAGTTTTACCACAGCAATTACTGGGTTTTGAGAATCAAATTAGCTGGTCTTTTACTGCAGTAGAAAAAAACTGTATTTCTGCATTATGTTCCTCATGGCATTACTGATGATCACTTCATTTTCTGTAGTTTGGCTAGTGTTCATAAAAAATCAAGCTTTGGAAAATCCCACTCATTTTTTCCTGTTTGTGATTTCTTCTCTATATCTTTTCTAACTTTTACGTATGTCCTTAGCATCTCCCTAAGTTTGGTTTTGTGGCAAGTAACTGAAAATGATAGAAAAACAATAAACAGGTGTTCAATTTCTAGGTTAACTGAGAATTGTATTTTAATTCAAGTTGTTATATGGTACAGTAATTTCTAAATTTCATAATTTATATTAATTTTCCTTGGTGCTCAATAATATGACTTATAACTACTGCAGTGGTCATTTCAGAGTTATGGCCTTAACATGGCTTTGTTAAGGCATTAACAAAATATAGATTTTAAATTTGATGTTAAAAATGTTCATAGGGTAGGCAATGCTTGCCTTGCTTATCATTATATTCCACACTGGGTACATGTTTTTTTTTGGTGTAGGTGGGTACAATTTTGTTAAGAAATGTAGATTTTTAAATTTCAGTACGATTGATTGTTAGGATGATGTTCAGATTATCTTCTTTTCTTTGTTTTTCGGTTGAATATATTGATGTACAGTAGAAAAATGCTCTCAGTTGTTTTCTGGTACTATAAGAAAAAAAAGTCCTCTTCCATCCAGCCCCACAAAGCATTTAAACAAAGAAACCTTTATAAGTTTAGAAAATTGAGCACCTTACAGCTTAATAAATATAAGGAAACTGTATCGAAAATTTTTTTGGCAAATAAAATGGCTTGGACATGCAGCAGGCATGTGTTGGCGCATTAGATGGGAGTGAATGGAGACGAGTGATGTTTGGGACCCAACAAGCTGTTGGCGTGGGAGCAGGGCAATATATTGTGAAGGGATTCAGGGAAACCGGTTAGCTGGACTTGTGTCCTGGTGGTAGGAAGTACGTACAATGCGTGCCCTTTAAAGGAGGGGTTTGGGACATTGGCTGTTTGGAATGACATCTAAACTGTTGTATCTAAGCACCTCTGCAAAGAGGGATTAAGTGTAAATGAGGGTGAAAGTTTTTTTTTTTTTTTGGGGGGGGGGGGTCACCCTGCCTTGGTGGGAGATGGCTGACATGTTAAATAAAAATGGCACCATAGTTACATTTTCAGTAGGTAGTAGGTTCGTAGACAGCAACCGCCCAGGGAGGTACTACCGTCCTGCCAAGTGAGTGTAAAACGAAAGCCTGTAATTGTTTTACATGATGGTAGGATTGCTGGTGTCTTTTGTCTGTTTCATAAATATGCAAGATTACAGGTATGCCTTGCTACTTCTACTTACACTTAAGTCACACTACACATATGTGTACAAGCATATATATACACACCCCTCTGGGTTTTCTTTTATTTTCTTTCTAATTCTTGTTCTTGTTTATTTCCTCTTATCTCCATGGGGAAGTGGAACAGAATTTTTCCTCTGTAAGCCATGCTTGTGGTAAGAGGTGACTAAAATGCTGGGAGCAAGGGGCTAGTAACCCCTTCTCCTGTATATATTACTAAATTTAAAAGGAGAAACTTTAGTTTTCTTCTTTTGGGCCACCCCACCTCAGTGGGATACGGCTGGTACATTGAAAGAAGAAGAAGAAGAATTACATTTTCAGTATTTTTTTATCATTTTTTATCGTTTCCTCCAAAAGTTAACTTGAGCTCAGTTACTTGCCTCATGATAAATGAAAAGAATAAGTGAAAAAATCCATCTTTTAGTTATTTTCTACAGATTCTGGTGGCATAATTTTTCTGGTGACTTAAGTTTTATCGAAAAATAGCTTAGTGGCAATAATTGTCCTGTTACTTCTTGCAACATTATAGTACCAACACCTGTTTCACTTTGCAAAACTCAGGCTGTGTAACCCAAGTTTACAAAAAAAATTAATTTTGTGTCACACAGCAATTTCAAGTACATAAAGAGTGCACCTGGCACTACAGACATGGAGATGTCACTTTTACAATTAATATATTGATTCATATTAGAACTTGTCTATTTGTTTTTCTTTTCACTCTTACTGATATTGAATTTATTTCATCTAATACATCAAGTATGGTTTCTCAGAGCACTCTAGGAATAGCAATAGACAACTGATCTGATCTGTACTTAATAAGATACGTGATTAGCTCCTCACTTTTAAAACTGGTATAATTTTTAGAGGTAGCTAAAAGGAACAGAATCACAGATCATATTTCTGATATACAAATTTGTTATTATTGTACATTACCTAAAACTAGGAACTTCATCTACCCAGCAGTTATTTTTTTATCATAACTTTCACTTACACTGGTAATTGCCATATTAATATATGAAAGAATAGACATTCAATGCTTGTCTTTTCCAGTGATCTTTAGTTTTTAATTCATATGCTCTACCTGCTCTACATTTCAGTGTACGTGTCAAAAGATTAGGTCAGTGCTTGGTAGATAGAATTCCATTCACTCGGATGATACAGATAAATATATTGCATATACTGTACAAATATATGTATATAACTGTTTTGAGTGTTTGGAGTGTGTGTAAAGGTAAAAAGTTGAAAGTGAACATAGAAAAGAGGATTTTCTTTCTTTTTGGGTCACCCTGCCTCGGTGGGAGACGGCCGACTTGTTAAAAAAAAAAAAAAACTGTTTTGATAACTATTATTGTACATACTAAAATTTCACATATTGTGAGTGTAACAATATGAGGTGGGAAGTATTGTATGGGAATATTTTTACTACTTTCAAGGGTGAGAGCAGAGATGCTACCACTACTTCACTGATCATAAAACAATCTGAACTTGATTTCTTTTTTGCCTTTGGGTTGTGAGGACAGCGAATTGATTCTCTTACATTTCCTCCTACCTTGTACTATCATTGTGTGTTTCTAGTATATTACATTATACCCACTACAGAATACAACTTGAAATGATGAGCAGAAAGAAACCTTTTATGTTCCTTGTACTGTAGAATGATCAGCTAATGCCATTTGAGAAGGAAATGAACAAACCCATGTGGCTGTGACTCTGTCACTATTTCAATTCAGTCCTACCTAAATCTTTCAATTTTGTCTGACATAACTCTTCTTCTTCTTCTTTCAACATACCAGCTGTATCCCACCAAGGTGGGGTGGCCCAAAAGGAAAAACCAAAGTTTCTCCTTTCAAATTTAGTAATATATACAGGAGAAGGGGTTACTAGCCCGTTGCTCCTGGCATTTCAATCACCTCTTAGGACATGCATGGCTTACGGAGGAAGAATTCTGTTCCACTTCCCCATGGAGATAAGAGGAAATAAACAAGAACAAGAACTAGAAAGAAAATAGCAGAAAACCCAGAGGGGTGTGTATATATATGCTTGTACATGTATGTGTAGTGTGACCTAAGTAAGTAGGAGTAGCAAGACGTACCTGAAATCTTGCATTTTTATGAGACAGGAAAAAGGACACCAGCAATCCTACCATCATGTAAAACAATTACAAGCTTCCGTTTTACACTCACTTGGCAGGACGGTAGTACCTCCCTGGGTGGTTGCTGTCTACCAACCTACTACCTAGGGTCTGACATAACTATCTGTATAATAACATTAGGAATACTGCAGTCCCTTTAATAGTGATTAAAGTAAACTCGGTGTATGAATTTTGCACTGAAAAGTGATGTAATGAGTAATAGTAGTGTTCATAAATTTTTCATTAAGAGAAATAAAATGAAATTAAATTCAGAATATTATTGCCCTAGAATGTATCTCAGATTATAACATGCTTGAATGTGGGAAATGGAGTTCATTTAATTTAAAATTTGCTTAAGAAATGATATCTCCTTTTACCATTTTGATCATTAAAGCAGGGGTACACTCTATTTACTTCATGTATCTAAGCAACATTTGAGTCCAATTAAGCCAGGCCATCTCCTATGGCAACTTTACGGGAGTGAGAAGGAAATACACTTGAAGACTAATTTAGCTTCTATCATGTTTGAGCTTTATAAAATACAGTATTTGTCTTTTTGGAAAATCGATGATTTCAGTAATTGCTGGTTTTTTTTCTTTCAACAAGTTGGTCATCTCCCACCAAGGCAGGGTGACCCAAAAAGAAAAAATCCAAAAAGGAAGAAAATACTTTCATCATCATTCAACACTTTCACCTCACTCATACATAATCACTGCTTTTGCAGAGGCGCTCAGATATGACAGTTTAGAATAGTTCCTCCAAACTGTCAATATCCCAGACCCCTCTTTTAAAGTGCAGGCATTGTACTTCCCATTTCCAGTACTCAAGTCCAGCTATATAAAAATAGCCAGTTTTCCTGAATCCCTTCACTAAGTATTACCCTGCTCACACTCCAACAGCTCATCAGGTCTCAAAAGCCATTTATCTCCATTCACTACTATCTAACATGCTCACACATGCTTGCTGGAAGTCCAAGCCCATCACCCACAAAACCTCCTTTACCCCCTCCCTCCAACTTTTTCGAGGACAACCCTTACCCTTCCTTCCTTCCCCTACAGATTTATATGCTCTCCACGTCATTCTACTTTGATCCATTCTCTCTAAATGACCAAACCACTTCATCAACCCCTCTTCAACCCTCTGACTAATACAGTACTTTTAGTAACTCCACACCTTCTAATTTCCACACTCCGAATTCTCTGCACAATATTAACACCTCGCATTACCCTTACACAGGATATTTCCACTGCCTCCAGCCGCCTCCTCACTGCAGCATTTACAACCCAAGCTTCACACTCATGTTAGAGTGTTGGTACCACTATACTTTCATACATTCCCTTCTTTGCCTCCATAGATAATGTTTTTTGTCTCCACAGATACCTCAATGCACCACTCACCATTTTTCCTTCATCATTTCTATGGTTAACCTCATCCTTCGTAAACCCATCCGCTGACATGTCGACTCCCAAATATATGAAAACATTCACTTCTTCTATACTCCCTCTTTCCAATGTGATATCGAATTTTTCTTTATCTAAATCGTTTGATGTCCTCACCACCTTACTCTTATCTATGTTCACTTTCAACTTTCTACCTTTGCACACACTCCCAAACTTGTCCACTAACCTTCGCAACTTTTCTTTAGAATCTTCCATAAGCACAGTATCATCAGCAAAAAGTAACTGTGTCAACTCCCATTTTGTACTTGATTCCCCATAATTTAATCCCGCTCCTCTCCCAAACACCCTAGCATTTACTTCTTTTACAATACCATCTATAAATATATTAAACAACCATGGTGACATCACACATCCCTGTCTAAGACTTACTTTTACCGGGAAGTAATCTCTGAGTAATGTATGAGAGTATAGTTTTACCAACGCTCTTATATGGGTGTGAAGCATGGGTGATGAATGTTGCAGCGAGGAGAAGGCTGGAGGCATTGGAGATGTCATGTCTGAGGGCAATGTGTGGTGTGAATATAATGCAGAGAATTCGTAGTTTGGAAGTTAGGAGGAGGTGCGGGATTACCAAAACTGTTGTCCAGAGGGCTGAGGAAGGGTTGTTGAGGTGGTTAGGACATGTAGAGAGAATGGAGCGAAACAGAGTGACTTCAAGAGTGTATCAGTCTGTAGTGGAAGGAAGGCGGGGTAGAGGTCGGCCTAGGAAAGGTTGGAGGGAGGGGGTAAAGGAGGTTTTGTGTGCGAGGGGCTTGGACTTCCAGCAGGCATGCGTGAGCGTGTTTGATAGGAGTGAATGGAGACAAATGGTTTTTAATACTTGACGTGCTGTTGGAGTGTGAGCAAAGTAACATTTATGAAGGGGTTCAGGGAAACCGGCAGGCCGGACTTGAGTCCTGGAGATGGGAAGTACAGTGCCTGCACTCTGAAGGAGGGGTGTTAATGTTGCAGTTTAAAAACTGTAGTGTAAAGCACCCTTCTGGCAAGACAGTGATGGAGTGAATGATGGTGAAAGTTTTTCTTTTTCGGGCCACCCTGCCTTGGTGGGAATCGGCCAGTGTGATAATAATAATAATAATAATAATACATAATCTAACAAACTACTTTCATTACATGCTGTATCATACCTTGTATATTTATTTATCCTCTTTTTCATGAAATATGTATTACTTATTATCAAACCTCTTTCTACACACAGCTCAATTACAGGCTCCCCATTTACATTTACCCCTGGCATTGCAAATTTACCTACTACTCCCTCCACAACATTTTTACCCACTTTAGCATTAAGATCCCCACCCACAAGTACTCTCTCACTTGGTTCAAAGCTCCGCATGCACTCACTCAACATTTCCCAAAATCTTTCCGTCTCCTCTACATTTCTCTCTTCTCCAGGTGCATAAACACTTACTATAACCCACTTTTCACATCCAACCTTTATTGTACTCCACATAATCATTGAATTTATTCATTTATATTCCCTCTTTACCTGCCATAACTGATTATTCAACATTATTGCTACTCCTTCTTTAGCTCTAACTCTGTTTGAAGCCCCTGATCTAATCCCATTTATTTCTCCCTGTTGAAACTCTCCTACCCCCTTCAGCTCTATCTCACTTAAAGCCAGGACATCCAGCGTCTTTTCATTCATAACATCCACAATCATCTCTTTCTTATCATTCTCACAACATCCACACACATTCGGACATCCCACTTTGACGGTTTTCTCCTTATTCTTTTTAGTAAGGTATATGGGAAAAGGGGTTACTAGCCCATTGTTCCTGGCATTTCAGTTGACTTTTACAACACTCATGGCTTACTGAGGAAAGATTCTTATTCCACTTTCCCATGGATATGAAAAGAAAAAGGAATAAGAACAAGAACTATTAAGAGAAAAATCAAAGAAAACTTAGACGAGCGTGTATACATAAACGTGTACATGCATGTGTAGTGTGACCTAATGTAAGTAGAAGTAGCAAGATGTACCTGAAATCTTGCATGTTTATGAGACAGAAAAAAGACACCAACAATCCTACCATCATGTAAAACAAATACAGGCTTTCGTTTTACACTCACTTGGCAGGATGGTAGTACCTCCTTGGGTGGTTGCTGTCTACCAACCTTCAGTAATTGCTGGCTTATTAATCAGGTTTTAGTTTTCTTTAGTGTTATAGATACTTTACTACATTCACTGTTAAATTATTGTTTTTTTTTTTTTTCTCTCTCCTTCCAATCTGATATTCAATCTTTCATCACCTAATCTTTTTGTTATCCTCATAACCTTACTCTTTCCTGTATTCACCTTTAATTTTCTTCTTTTGCACACCCTACCAAATTCATCCACCAATCTCTGCAACTTCTCTTCAGAATCTCCCAAGAGCACAGTGTCATCAGCAAAGAGCAGCTGTGACAACTCCCACTTTGTGTGTGATTCTTTATCTTTTAACTCCACGCCTCTTGCCAAGACCCTCGCATTTACTTCTCTTACAACCCCATCTATAAATATATTAAACAACCACGGTGACATCACACATCCTTGTCTAAGGCCTACTTTTACTGGGAAAAAATTTCCCTCTTTCCTACATACTCTAACTTGAGCCTCACTATCCTCGTAAAAACTCTTCACTGCTTTCAGTAACCTACCTCCTACACCATACACTTGCAACATCTGCCACATTGCCCCCCTATCCACCCTGTCATACGCCTTTTCCAAATCCATAAATGCCACAAAGACCTCTTTAGCCTTATCTAAATACTGTTCACTTATATGTTTCACTGTAAACACCTGGTCCACACACCCCCTACCTTTCCTAAAGCCTCCTTGTTCATCTGCTATCCTATTCTCCGTCTTACTCTTAATTCTTTCAATTATAACTCTACCATACACTTTACCAGGTACACTCAACAGACTTATCCCCCTATAATTTTTGCACTCTCTTTTATCCCCTTTGCCTTTATACAAAGGAACTATGCATGCTCTCTGCCAATCCCTAGGTACCTTACCCTCTTCCATACATTTATTAAATAATTGCACCAACCACTCCAAAACTATATCCCCACCTGCTTTTAACATTTCTATCTTTATCCCATCAATCCCGGCTGCCTTACCCCCTTTCATTTTACCTACTGCCTCACGAACTTCCCCCACACTCACAACTGGCTCTTCCTCACTCCTACAAGATGTTATTCCTCCTTGCCCTATACACGAAATCACAGCTTCCCTATCTTCATCAACATTTAACAATTCCTCAAAATATTCCTTCCATCTTCCCAATACCTCTAACTCTCCATTTAATAACTCTCCTCTCCTATTTTTAACTGACAAATCCATTTGTTCTCTAGGCTTTCTTAACTTGTTAATCTCACTCCAAAACTTTTTCTTATTTTCAACAAAATTTGTTGATAACATCTCACCCACTCTCTCATTTGCTCTCTTTTTACATTGCTTCACCACTCTCTTAACTTCTCTCTTTTTCTCCATATACTCTTCCCTCCTTGCATCACTTCTACTTTGTAAAAACTTCTCATATGCTAACTTTTTCTCCCTTACTACTCTCTTTACATCATCATTCCACCAATCGCTCCTCTTCCCTCCTGCACCCACTTTCCTGTAACCACAAACTTCTGCTGAACACTCTAACACTACATTTTTAAACCTACCCCATACCTCTTCGACCCCATTGCCTATGCTCTCATTAGCCCATCTATCCTCCAATAGCTGTTTATATCTTACCCTAACTGCCTCTTCTTTTAGTTTATAAACCTTCACCTCTCTCTTCCCTGATGCTTCTATTCTCCTTGTATCCCATCTACCTTTTACTCTCAGTGTAGCTACAACTAGAAAGTGATCTGATATATCTGTGGCCCCTCTATAAACATGTACATCCTGAAGTCTACTCAACAGTCTTTTATCTACCAATACATAATCCAACAA
Organism: Cherax quadricarinatus; assembly: GCF_038502225.1. NCBI lineage: Eukaryota > Metazoa > Arthropoda > Malacostraca > Decapoda > Parastacidae > Cherax > Cherax quadricarinatus. The sequence continues at coordinate 8,508,769 of NC_091303.1, forward strand.
ACTACTGTCATTTCGCCCTACATCATATCGTGTATACTTATTTATCCTCTTTTTCTTAAAATATGTATTACCTATAACTAAACCCCTTTCTATACAAAGTTCAATCAAAGGGCTCCCATTATCATTTACACCTGGCACCCCAAACTTACCTACCACACCCTCTCTAAAAGTTTCTCCTACTTTAGCATTCAAGTCCCCTACCACAATTACTCTCTCACTTGGTTCAAAGGCTCCTATACATTCACTTAACATCTCCCAAAATCTCTCTCTCTCCTCTGCATTCCTCTCTTCTCCAGGTGCATACACGCTTATTATGACCCACTTCTCGCATCCAACCTTTACTTTAATCCACATAATTCTTGAATTTACACATTCATATTCTCTTTTCTCCTTCCATAACTGATCATTTAACATTACTGCTACCCCTTCCTTTGCTCTAACTCTCTCAGATACTCCAGATTTAATCCCATTTATTTCCCCCCACTGAAACTCTCCTACCCCCTTCAGCTTTGTTTCGCTTAGGGCCAGGACATCCAACTTCTTTTCATTCATAACATCAGCAATCATCTGTTTCTTGTCATCCGCACTACATCCACGCACATTTAAGCAACCCAGTTTTATAAAGTTTTTCTTCTTCTCTTTTTTAGTAATTGTATACAGGAGAAGGGGTTACTAGCCCATTGCTCCCGGCATTTTAGTCGCCTCATACGACACGCATGGCTTACGGAGGAAAGATTCTTTTCCACTTCCCCATGGACAATAGAAGAAATAAAAAAGAACAAGAGCTATTTAGAAAAAGGAGAAAACCTAGATGTATGTATATATATATATGCATGTGCGTGTCTGTGAAGTGTGACCAAAGTGTAAGTAGGAGTAGCAAGATATCCCTGTTATCTTAGCGTGTTTATGAGACAGAAAAAGAAACCAGCAATCCTACCATCATGCAAAACAGTTACAGGTTTTTGTTTCACAGTCATCTGGCAGGACGGTAGTACTTCCCTGGGTGGTTGCTGTCTACCAACCTACTACCTAAATTATTGTACGTTATTATAAATATTTTCCTCTTCTAAAACTATTAGCTCAGTAAAAGAAAAAAATGGAAAAATACCATGATCCTTCTGAGGGGTAAAGATTATAAGCCTGATGCTTTTACCTTGGCCATTGCTCATCCTCTGCTTGCCGTGTCTTCTGTGGCGTTCCTGTTAGACGTTGCATGCAGCTCGCAGACTCTACACTTACACACTGGTAGGTATCCACAAGTGCTCTGGTTAGAGTTGCACTCTGTAGAACACATTACTGCTTTTGTGTGGTGAGTTTGCCTAACTTGATGCATGAAGTTTGAGTGCCTGATTTTGAGTGAACATTAAGCTTTTATAATGTAGTTTAATATAAATATGCAGTGGACCCTCGACCAATGACATTAGTCCGTTCCAGAGAACTCATCGTTAGACAAAATTATTGTTAGTTGAATTAATTTTCCCCATAAGAAATAATGGAGATCAAATTAATCTGTTCAAGACACCCAAAAGTATGAAAAAAAATATTTTTACCACATGAAATATACATTTTCCTACACACAAACAGAAGGATAGATGCACAATCCATGTATACATATGTATATTGTGTAATGAAGAATAAATGACACTTACCTGGCCTTAAATTCACTCACATCACCACTAGTTGCAGGCATTTTTTTAATTAAATTGTCATGCAACTGCCTTGCCTTTTCACACATGATCACTTGAGAGATGCTATCTCCTGATATCTGTTTTTCGTTTATCCACACCAATAACAGTCTCTTGACATCTTCGAGTACTTGCGATCTGTGTTTCGAAAAGATACATGCACCTTTTGCAACAACAGCTTCCTTGATTGCCTTTCTGTTGGCCAAGATAGTAGCGATGGTTGATTGGGGTTTGTTATACAACCTGGCGACCTCGGAGACACGCACTCCAGTTTCATACTTTGTGATGATCTCCTTCATTTTAATTGTAATTCTCACCCTTTTTACCACAGGGTTGGCACTAGAAGCTTTCTTGGGGCCCATGGTGGCTTATTTTGCAGTTACAAGCACTAAAAACATTGGAATAATACAAAATGTACCAAATGTATGCGTGGATGTGACCAGACTGGCTTGTAAACACTGGCACACTAACTGAAGGCAGGGCAGCAAAGGCGTGCTCAGGCCAGATGGGACACGTGGATGTGTTCAGGACGAATCATGTTGGTTGAGTTTTTCATTGTTGGTCGGCCCAAAATTTTTACGCTCAAACACTTCATTAGTCAAATTTATTGTTAGACGATGCCTTTGTTGGTCGGGGGTCCACTGTATTTGACAAAGCAAACTTTATTCAGGTTTGTTATTAAAATTAACTCCTCTTATTAGTGGTTTTTGTTTGTAATGAAAGAGCAAATATATAAGGAGTAATTTGTATGCTATAAAATTTGATGGTTTATTGATTCATAAGTTATAAGTGCACAGAAGATTGTTTACCTGTAGAAAAATGAATTCATTTTCTGAGTTACTTTTCATATCGGTTTACAGGTACAAAAGATAAAGTAAAAGACAAGTAAAGTTGAAAAAGAGAGTGAATAAAGTGTATCAGTAGAGGTGGTTATGTTGAGGGTGACTAAATAAAGCAAAGCAAGAAGAAATATTGTTATGTGTAATTAAAGAAAACAGCCATGTGTTGAAGTAAGAGCATGCCATTATTTCACTAATGGTCACTCTTTCATGGCAACTGAGCCTAATCTGTTTTGTACCTCATATCATCCATAACAATCTAGCACAGTATGCCTTGCTTACAATTATTTTAGTAAAATAAAAAATAATATTTCCAAGTAAAGATATTAAAAGTGATTTTTTAATATAGTGTAATGAATTTATTAATATGAATATAAGACCAACTTAACAAATGTCATTGCTTGTTTTGTAGCAGGTGTAGGGGTTATATAGCAGGTGTTGGGGTTATATAGCAGGTGTAGGGGTTATGTAGCAGGTGTAAAGATTTTGTATTAGGTGCAGGGATTGTGTAACAGGTGTAAGTGTTGTGCAGCTGGTGTGTAGGGTTATATAGTAGTTGCAGGGTGGGTAAAATTCAAGCATTATCCAGTACGGATTTTGTTTGGCTTATAACAGATAGTCTTTATTTTAGTAATAAATTTAATTGACATTGCTGAGCTTAAAAAAAGCATCATTTCAGGTTTAAACAGTTAGAGCTTGGAGAGTGAAACTTGACTCTTGATGATGATAATTGAAGTTATGACTCTTATATTTGTATTACCTCTCAGTAACGTATTGCAGGGGAGACCTTTGATCCCTTATCCCATGATATGAAGAAAAGAACTAATTATTATTATTTTTTATTATATAATATACATATGTATTCTATTTTTTTTTTTTACATTCATAATAGTGTGAGGCATCATATGTGTATTCTGTAATTTAATACTTCTGTCCACACACAGGTATGACTTTCAGGTTTATCGCCTCCTCATAATTTTAATAATGACAAAGATGCGTTTATAACAGTGTGAGGCTTCGCATATGCCTTCAGTAGCAAATTACTTTGGACTGTAGCTTGGTCTGAACTCAAACCTATTCTTCAGTTCACTTTCAATGCATTACCTTCCCATTCCTTGGATTAAATCTGATTTCCTCCAAGTAAATATAGAGTAATAATAATAAGAGTTTTTTGTAATTTATTTTGACTTCTAAGGATTGTCATCAGTTTATTCTACTCTTGTTCTTTGTGTCCATACCCCATATAATTTATACATAGTATCACAGTGGAACCTTTGCTTATGAGTTTAATTCGTTCCGTGACCTGACTCGTAACCTGATCTGCTCATATGCTGAGGCAATTTCCCTCATTTAAATTAACTGAAATAACATTAATCCAATCCAGCGGAATTCCTGCTCTCAGGAGGCAGGACAAAATACTTCAATATAACGCTAATAACAATATTATTATTTTATTATCACACTGGCCGATTCCCACCAAGGCAGGGTGGCCCGAAAAAGAAAAACTTTCACCATCATTCACTCCATCACTGTCTTGCCAGAAGGGTGCTTTACACTACAGTTTTTAAACTGCAACATTAACACCCCTCCTTCAGAGTGCAGGCACTGTACTTCCCATCTCCAGGACTCAAGTCCGGTCTGCCGGTTTCCCTGAACCCCTTCATAAACGTTACTTTGCTCACACTCCAACAGCACGTCAAGTATTAAAAACCATTTGTCTCCATTCACTCCTATCAAACACGCTCACGCATGCCTGCTGGAAGTCCAAGCCCCTCGCACACAAAACCTCCTTTACCCCCTCCCTCCAACCTTTCCTAGGCCGACCCCTACCCCGCCTTCCTTCCACTACAGACTGATACACTCTTGAAGTCATTCTGTTTTGCTTGAAGTCATTCTGTTTCGCTCCATTCTCTCTACATGTCCGAACCACCTCAACAACCCTTCCTCAGCCCTCTGGACAACAGTTTTGGTAATCCCGCACCTCCTCCTAACTTCCAAACTACGAATTCTCTGCATTATATTCACACCACACATTGCCCTCAGATATGACATCTCCACTGCCTCCAGCCTTCTCCTCGCTGCAACATTCATCACCCATGCTTCACACTCATATAAGAGCGTTGGTAAAACTATACTCTCATACATTCCCCTCTTTGCCTCCAAGGACAAAGTTCTTTGTCTCCACAGACTCCTAAGTGCACCGCTCACCCTTTTCCCCTCATCAATTCTGTGATTCACCTCATCTTTGATAGACCCATCTGCTGACACGTCCACTCGCAAATATCTGAATACATTCACCTCTTCCATACTCTCTCCCTCCAATCTGATATCCAATCTTTCATCACCTAATCTTTTTGTTATCCTCGTAACCTTACTCTTTCCTGTATTCACTTTTAATTTTCTTCTTTTGCATACCCTACCAAATTCATCCACCAATCTCTGCAACTTTTCTTCAGAATCTCCCAAGAGCACAGTGTCATCAGCAAAGAACAACTGTGACAACTCCCACTTTATGTGTGATTCTTTATCTTTTAACTCCACGCCTCTTGCCAAGACCCTCGCATTTACTACTCTTACAATCCCATCTATAAATATATTAACAACCACAGTGACATCACACATCCTTGTCTAAGGCCTACTTTTACTGGGAAATAATCTCCCTCTTTCCTGCATACTCTAACTTGAGCCTCACTATCCTCGTAAAAACTCTTCACTGCTTTCAGTAACCTATCTCCTACACCATACACCTGCAACATCTGCCACATTGCTCCCCTATCCACCCTGTCATACGCCTTTTCCAAATCCATAAATGCCACAAAAACCTCTTTAGCCTTATCTAAATACTGTTCACTTATATGTTTCACTGTAAACACCTGGTCCACACACCCCCTACCTTTCCTAAAGCCTCCTTGTTCATCTGCTATTATATTCTCCGTCTTAATCTTAATTCTCTCAATAATAACTCTACCATACACTTTACCAGGTATACTCAACAGACTTCTCCCCCTATAATTTTTTGCACTCTCTTTTGTCCCCTTTGCCTTTATACAAAGGAAATATGCATGCTCTCTGCCAATCCCCAGGTACCTTACCCTCTTCCATACATTTATTAAATAATTGCACCAACCACTCCAAAACTATATCCCCGCCTGCTTTTAACATTTCTATCTTTATCCCATCAATCCCGGCTGCCTTACCCCCTTTCATTTTACCTACTGCCTCACGAACTTCCCCCACACTCACAACTGGCTCTTCCTCACTCCTACAAGATGTCGTTCCTCCTTGCCCTATACACGAAATCACAGCTTCCCTATCTTCATCAACATTTAACAATTCCTCAAAATATTCCCTCCATCTTCCCAATACCTCTAACTCTCCATTTAATAACTCTCCTCTCCTATTTTTAACTGATAAATCCATTTGTTCTCTAGGCTTTCTTAACTTGTTAATCTCACTCCAAAACTTTTTCTTATTTTCAACAAAATTTGTTGATAACATCTCACCCACTCTCTCATTTGCTCTCTTTTTACATTGCTTCACCACTCTCTTAACCTCTCTCTTTTTCTCCATATACTCTTCCCTCCTTGCATCACTTCTACTTTGTAAAAACTTCTCATATGCTAACTTTTTCTCCCTTACTACTCTCTTCACATCATCATTCCACCAATCGCTCCTCTTCCCTCCCGCACCCACTTTCCTGTAACCACAAACTTCTGCTGAACACTAACACTACATTTTCAAACCTACCCCATACCTCTTCGACCCCATTGCCTATGCTCTCATTAGCCCATCTATCCTCCAATAGCTGTTTATATCTTACCCTAACTGCCTCCTCTTTTAGTTTATAAACCTTCACCTCTCTCTTCCCTGATGCTTCTATTCTCCTTGTATCCCATCTACCTTTTACTCTCAGTGTAGCTACAACTAGAAAGTGATCTGATATATCTGTGGCCCCTCTATAAACATGTACATCCTGAAGTCTACTCAACAGTCTTTTATCTACCAATACATAATCCAACAAACTACTGTCATTTTGCCCTACATCATATCTTGTATACTTATTTATCCTCTTTTTCTTAAAATATGTATTACCTATAACTAAACCCCTTTCTATACAAAGTTCAATCAAAGGGCTCCCATTATCATTTACACCTGGTACCCCAAACTTACCTACCACACCCTCTCTAAAAGTTTCTCCTACTTTAGCATTCAGGTCCCCTACCACAATTACTCTCTCACTTGGTTCAAAGGCTCCTATACATTCACTTAACATCTCCCAAAATCTCTCTCTCTCCTCTGCATTCCTCTCTTCTCCAGGTGCATACACGCTAATTATGACCCACTTCTCGCATCCAACCTTTACTTTAATCCACATAATTCTTGAATTTACACATTCATATTCTCTTTTCTCCTTCCATAACTGATCATTCAACATCACTGCTACCCTTTCCTTTGCTCTAACTCTCTCAGATACTCCGGATTTAATCCCATTTATTTCCCCCCACCGAAAGTCCCCTACTTCCTTCAGCTTTGTTTCGCTTAGGGCCAGGACATCCAACTTCTTTTCATTCATAACATCAGCAATCATCTGTTTCTTGTCATCTGCACTACATCCACGCACATTTAAGCATCCCAGTTTTATAAAGTTTTTCTTCTTTTCTTTTTTAGTAAATGTCTACAGGAGAAGGGGTTACTAGCCCATTGCTCCCGGCATTTTAGTCGCCTCATACGACACGCATGGCTTATGGAGGAAAGATTCTTTTCCACTTCCCCATGGACAATAGAAGAAATAAAGAGGAACAAGAGCTATTTAGAAAATGGAGAAAAACCTGGATGTATGTATATATATATAATGCATGTGCATGTCTGTGAAGTGTGACCAAAGTGTAAGTAGGAGTAGCAAGATATCCCTGTTATCTAGCGTGTTTATGAGACAGAAAAAGAAACCAGCAATCCTGCCATCATGCAAAACAGTTACAGGTTTCTGTTTCACAGTCATCTGGCAGGACGGTAGTACTTCCCTGGGTGGTTGCTGTCTACCAACCTACTACTAATAACAACTCTACAGCTTATCTATCACAATTCATCTAAATAAAATAGAAACCTGATATATACTCTAGAATGAATAAAATGTCATTTTGTGACAACTGGTGGCAGCCATTCCTACTCCCGCTCTGAAAGCATCTTCCCATGCTTTCCCTCGCTTGTGTTTATCTATGATTTCATGCTCTACTTCCATGGACATCATCCTCTTTTTCTTCGCAGCACTGTCCTTTGCACTTACTTTCTTAGGACCCATGGTTAGAAAAAAGAAATTTGGCAAAATAACTGCACAAAACGTAAGCAAAACACGAGAGAAATCCTTCCACCATGAGGTAAGCACGTGCACTGGTGTTGGTGAGCATTGTTGTGGTATTCACTGTGCCATCTAGTGGTGGCATTCCAAAGCTCACTTGTTATTATAGTATTATTATTATATTATTATTATTATTATTATTATAATGGGGAAGCGCTAAACCCATAGGATTATACAGCGCCTGTGGGGGGGAAGGGATGGAAGGTATTCAGGCTTAATTTAGGGAAATGGAGAACAGATACAATTCTCTTGATCAAGAGCCCCTCACCAGCATCAAGGAACCTCCCTTGAGGGAGAAGCTCGCAACTTGAATTTTGGCTCATATCCACGAGTAAAAATTTGACCGATCGATGGCTCGTATCCTGAAAAATTCGCATGATGGGGCACTCATAAGCAGAGGTTCCACTGTATTTCTTTCAGGGTCCTTCTCCATGCAAAGCAATCTCAAATAATTTTTATTAAACTCTTGTTTGACACCTTTATATTGTATATACACATTATGTATTTTTGTCCTGGGATTTCCCTGTGTCATTTCCTTCTTGTCTTCTCGGAAGCCATGCTGGAGTCATTCTATGTCCAGTCCTTCTCAGAACCAATGCTGCCACAGTACAGTTCACAAATAACCCACACTTAGAAGAGAAAATTTATGATGACATTTTGGCCCTTCCTGTACCATTGTCAAATTGCTACTTGATAATGGTCTAGGATGGATCAAAATATTGTCATACATTTCTTCTTCTAAGTGTGGTTATTTGTGAATCGTTCCATCCACAGTATTGGGACCTTTATATTTTCTTTACTATCACAGTAGTTTGTCAAACAAATATTCTGCCAGAATAAAGACACTTAAAGCAGAGAAATTCTCTAATGTGGACAGTATTTTGCTCACATGTGAGCTTTTTCAATTCATGACTTGCAAATGCTCATTTGTGAGCAAAATGTTCAAATAAAGACATTCTTCTCCCTATCTTTATTTCTGTCATGCTTTTTTTTTTTTAACACCGGCCATCTCCCACTGAGGTAGGGTGAGCCAAGGAAAGAGGAAACACATTCACCAGCATTCATTCAATTGCTGTCTTGCCAGAAGCATTCTGCTGGCATATCATTTCAGATAACCTTCTGAACTGCAACTTTCTCACCTCTCCTTAAGAGTGCAGGCACTGTACTTCCCACCTTCAGGACTCAAGTCCAACTAACCAGTTGTCTTGAATCCCTTCATATGTGTCAGCATATTATTTTACCTTTCAAACCATATCATTCTGCTACCCTTTATGTAACAACATATTTTTTTGTAATTTCAGTCTTCCTCATCCATTTCACTTTCTTTATTCAACATCTTTTTCATAGGACACCTATCTCATTTGATTCTAATAGTTAGTTAACTATATCTTTCTCAGTTTTTTATTTGGCAATTAAACTTGTGATATTTGCAGCAGCAAGACTTTCATTTTTGAAGCCATATTTTGTATGCAAACATTGTAGCCATTTAAGTAACCCAGTAACAAATGTTTGATTAATAAAATACTTTTGTTAAATTTAATTTAAAGCTTCTGTAAAATGGATGTATTTGTATTACTGATTATGGTATCTGTAAAAATATTCCATGTAGCTTCTTTTTGTTAGAAAATAAGGGTAAAAATTTCATTGTTTTAATTGAGATAGAATATAGCCCCACTGAATCAAGAGTATTTACTTACCTGCATATATAAATTTGTTAAATGTTTGTTATCAAAGTATCATTCAAAATAAATTTATGCAGATTTGTATGATATTGTTAATGCTACAATCAATCTAATTTTTTTTCTGCCTGGTCCTATACTAATTATTTAAAAATATATTAATGTCTGTTTTATTGTAAACATGAAAAATTATAGAGTTTATTTATTGATCGATAAGATTAGGTTTGTATAATACTATTGTATTTTTTTATTAGGTTCCACGGACAGCATTTTGGATGCTGGTTGGCACATAAAATAAACAATACTCATATAAGTAGGCTGTCTCCCAGGTTTGGTGGACACTGTGTTTACAATGGACTCATTGATCAATCAACTGGAGCTTGCTGGTGGGATGGTGGAACGCTCAGAGCGGTATGAATTGCTTGGTAATCTCTATCGTATCCTTATTCCCATATACGAAGCAAGGCGCAACTACTCGGCACTTGTGCAGTGCTATTCACACTTGTATCAGGTCAGCATCTTACTGTCAATTATTTTTTTAAAATGAATGTGATTTTTTCTTTGGTTAATCTATGCAATATTTTAACATTTAGCTGCAGACTGAATACTTTTAATTAATTTCTTTTCTTCTTTCTTAATTTTTTTTTTTTCAACAAGTTGGCCGTCTCCCACAAAGGCAGGGTGACCCAAAAAGAAAGAAAATCCCCATTATCAACCAACACTTTCACCTCACTCATACATAATCACTGTTTCTGCAGAGATGCCCAGAAGACAACAGTTTAGAAACATATATGTATAAAGATAGACAACATCTCTCTCCAAACTGCCAATATCTCAACCCCCTCCTTTAACCCTTTCAGAGTAGAGAGACCCTCTCCTAAACTTGTTCTCAGGGTCGAAAATTTTTTGGAAAAAAAAAAAAAAAAAAATTTTTTCTCGTGAAAAGATAGAGAATCTTTTCCTGATCATAATGACACCAAAAGTATGAAACTTGATGGAAAACTTACGGAATTATGCTCTCACAAAGTTAGCGGTCTCGACGATGTTTACGCATCGGCGATTTCGCCCACTTTCAGTGTGCTAGTCAACAGAAATCATAACTATTTCGATAGAACTCAATTATTTCTATCGAATGAGTACAAGAAACCACCCATTTACCGATTTCAACTATCCAATAAAGTGGTCAGAAATTAGCAATTTTGCCAATTTCACACAAATTTCAAAAGATGCCAATTTCCAAATAGGGTCCAGAATAAACAAGACAGACTTTCCTGGCTCTAAAATAACATTTCCTCTGTTCATTAGTCACGTCCCCAGGGCCCTCTTACATTTCTTTTGCTTTCCACTTTGAATTTTTATTCTCACAAAAAAATAGAAGATTTACTGTTATGCAGACTACTGCATTAGTGTAGAAATGGTATAAATAATATCGGCGCACTTGTGAAAGAATACTAGACTCACCAGTTGACGTGTATTGGACACATGGCATGATTTGTTTACTTTTGAACTTTGGCAAAAATCGAACATTTCTGCTACTTTGAGCTCAATTTCAAGGTACTTTTCATTATGAAACCAATCAAAATCATCTCAGTTTCCGTAATATGCTTTCCATTCTATAAATTGAGACCAGGAAAACTAGAATACAACCATAAATACCATACGAAAACACAGTGCAAAGTCGCTGTTTTAAACCAAAAACATGGTCAAAGTTTTTTTTTTCTCATTACGCACTGTTTGCTGCAGGATTTTTTTTTTTATATTGCCCGCACTGACCACATAGACCCATTGTTTCATATGTAGGCCTACCTGCTTTCTCTTGCTAGATTTGAAGGCGCTAAAATTTAGGCATACTAGTAAGTCAATAACCCTGGTGCGTAAGCTGTACTAGTACGTCGGAAACACTGAAAGGGTCAACCCTTTGACTGTTTTGGTCGTATATATATATGTTTTACGAGCCACCGTGTTTGACTAATATATACTCAAAAATTCTAGCGGCTTCAAATGAAGCAGGAGAAAGCTGGTAGGCCCACATGTGAGAGAATGGGTTTGTGTGGTCAGTGTGCACCATTTAAAAAAAAAATCCTGCAGCACAAAGTGGATAATGAGAAAAAAAGAATTCTTACCGTGCTTTTGGATTAAAACGCCGAATTTGTGGTGTATTTTTGTATAGTATTTATGATTGTATTCTCGTTTTCTTGGTCTCATTTATAGAATGGAAAACATATTATGGAAATAGAGGTGATTTTGATTGGTTTTACTATAAAAAGAATCTTGAAATGAAGCTCAAAGTAGGGGAAATGTTTGATTTTTGCCGATGCTCAAAAGTAAACAAATGATGTCATTTTCAAATAAATGTCCAACTAGCCATTCTGATATGCAGACATGAATGGGTATATCTGTGGCCCCTCTATAAACATGTACATCCTGAAGTCTGCTCAACAGTCTTTTATCTACCAATACATAATCCAACAAACTACTGTCATTTTGCCCTACATCATATCTTGTATACTTATTTATCCTCTTTTTCTTAAAATATGTATTACCTATAACTAAACCCCTTTCTATACAAAGTTCAATCAAAGGGCTCCCATTATCATTTACACCTGGCACCCCAAACTTACCTACCACACCCTCTCTAAAAGTTTCTCCTACTTTAGCATTCAGGTCCCCTATCACAATTACTCTCTCACTTGGTTCAAAGGTTCCTATACATTCACTTAACATCTCCCAAAATCTCTCTCTCTCCTCTACATTCCTCTCTTCTCCAGGTGCATACACGCTTATTATGACCCACTTTTCGCATCCAACCTTTACTTTAATCTACATAATCCTTCAATTTACACATTCATATTCTCTTTTCTCCTTCCATAACTGATCCTTCAACATTACTGCTACCCCTTCCTTAGCTCTAACTCTTTCAGATACTCCAGATTTAATCCCATTTATTTCCCCCCACCAAAACTCCCCTACCCCCTTCAGCTTTGTTTCGCTTAGGGCCAGGACATCCAACTTCTTTTCATTCATAACATCAGCAATCATCTGTTTCTTGTCATCCGCACTACATCCACGCACATTCAAGCATCCCAGTTTTATAAAGTTTTTCTTCTTCTCTTTTTTAGTAAATGTCTACAGGAGAAAGGGTTACTAGCCCATCGCTCCCGGCATTTTAGTCGCCTCATACAACACGCATGGCTTATGGAGGAAAGATTCTTTTCCACTTCCCCATGGACAATAGAAGAAATATTGTAATAATTGTATAAATAGTGTCAACCCATTCATGACTGCAGATTAAAATTATCTACTTGGACATTTATTGGAAAATGACATCATTTTACTTTTGAACATCTGCAAAAATCAAACATTTCCCTTACTTTGAGCTCCATTTCAAGGTTCTTTTCATAGTAAAATCAATCAAAATCACCTCTATTTCTATAATATGTTTTCCATTCTATCAAATGAGACCAAGAAAACGAGAATACAACCATAAATACTATACGAAAATAGTGCACAAAATCGGCATTTTAATTAAAAAAAACTTAGTTTTTTTTTTCTCATTATGCACTGCATGCTGCAGGATTTTTTTATATGGTGCACACTGACCACACAGACCCATTCTCTCACATGTGGGCCTACGAGCTTTCTCCTGCTTCATTTGAAGCCGCTAGAATTTATGAGTACATATACGTCAAACACAGTGGCTCGTAAGACGTATATATATGACCAAAACAGTCAGAGAGTTAACCATGGTGATATTACACATCCCTGTCTAAGACCCACCTTTACTGGGAAGTAGTCTCCTCCTCTTCTACACACCCTAACCTGAGCCTCACTATTCTCATAAAAACTCTTTACAGCATTTAGTAACTTACTACCTATTCCATATACTACTTGCAACATTTGCCACATTGCTCCTCTATCCACTCTATCATATGCCTTTTCTAAATGCATAAATGCCATGCAAACTCCCCTACCTTTATCTAAATAGTGTTCACATATATGCTTCAATATAAACACTTGATATACACATCCCCTACCCACTCTAAAACCTCCTTGCTCATCCGCAATCCTACATTCTGTCTTACCTCTAATTCTTTCAATAATAACCCTACCGTACACTTTTGCTGGTAGACTCGGTAAACCTCTTTCTTTCAACACACTGGCCGTATCCCACCGAGGCGGGGTGGTCCAAAAGGAAAAACGAAAGATTCTTCTTTTACATTTAGTAAGGGGAAGGGGTTACTAGCCCCTTGCTTCTGGCATTTTAGTCGCCTTTTACAACACGCATGGCTTACAGAGGAAGAATTCTGTTCCACTTCCCCATGGAGGTACGAGGAAATCAACAAGAACAAGAATTAGTAAGAAAATAGAAGAAAACCCAGAGGGGTGTGTATATATATGCTTGTACATGTATGTGTAGTGTGACCTAAGTGTAAGTAGAAGTAGCAAGACGTACCTGAAACCTTGCATGTTTATGAGACAGAAAAATGGACACCAGCAATCTTACCATCATGTAAAACAATTACAGGCTTTCGTTTTACACTCACTTGGCAGGACGGTAGTACCTCCGTGGGTGGTTGCTGTCTACCAACCTACTACCTACAGCTTCTTAAACTTATTCCTCTATAATTTTTACAGTCTCTTTTGTCCCCCTTCCCTTTATATAAAGGAATTATACATGCTCTCTGCCAAACCCTAGGTACCGTCCCCTCTTTCATACATTTATTAAACAAAAATACCAATCACTCCAACACTATATACCCCCCTGCTTTTAACATTTCTGTTATGACCCCGTCAGTTCCAGCTGCTTTACCCCCTTTCATTCTACGTAATGCCTCACGCGCCTCCCCTACACTCACATCGTGCTCTTCTTCACTCCTAAAAGATGGTATACTTCCCTGGCCAGTGCACAAAATTACCGCCTCCCTTTCTTCATCGACATTTAAAAGTTCCTCAAAATATTCCCGCCATCTACACAATACCTCCATCTCCCCATCTACTAACTCCCTTACTCTGTTTTTAACTGACAAATCCATTCATTCCCTAGGCTTTTTTTACTTGTTTATCTCATTCAAAAGTTTTTTCTTATTTTCATCAAAATTTCTTGACAGTGCCTCTCCCACTCTATCATCTGCTCTCCTTTTACACTCTCTCACTACTCTCTTCACCTTTCTTTTACTCTCCATATACTCTGCTCTTCTTATAACACATATGCTTTGTAAAAACCTCTCATAGGCTGCCTTTTTCTCTTTTATCACACCCTTTACTTCATCATTCCACCAATCACTCCTCTTTCCCCCTGCACCCACCCTCCTATAGCCAAAAACTTCTGCCTTACATTCTGATACTGCATTTTTTAAACTATTTCAACCCTCTTCAACCCCATCCCCCCACTACTCACACTTGCATTAGCCCACCTTTCTGCCCATAGTTGCTTATATCTCACCCAAACCTCTTCCTCCCTTAGTTTATACACTTTCACCTCTCACTTACTTCTTGTTGCCATTTTCCTTTTGTCGCATCTACCTTTTACTCTAATTGTAGCTACAACTAAATAATGATCCGATATATCAGATGCCCCTCTATAAACATGTACATCCTGGAGCCTACCCGTTAACCTTTTATCCACCAATATATAATCTGACAAACTTCTTTCATTACGTGCTATATCATACCTTGTATATTTATTTATCCTGTTTTTCATAAAATATGTGTTATTACCAAACCTATTTCTACACATAGTTCAATTAAAGGCTCCCCATTTTCATTTACCCCTGGCACCCCAAATTTTCCTACTACTCCCTCCACAACATTTTTACCCACTTTACCATTGAAATCCCCAACCGCAAGTACTCTCACACTTAGCTCAAAACTCCCCATACACTCACTCAACAATTCCCAAAATCTCTCTCTCTCCTCTACACTTCTCTCTTCTCCAGGTGCATATATGCCTACTCTAACCCACTTTTCACATCCAACCTTTATTTTACTCCACATAATCCTTGAATTAATGCATTTATACTCTTTTCCTGCCATAGCTTATCCTTTAACATTATTGCTAATCCTTCTTTAGCTCCAACTCTTTGAAACCCCTGACCTAATCCCCTTTACTTCTCTCCACCCCCTTCAGCTTTGTTTCACTTAAAGCCAAGACATTCAGCTTCTTCTCATTCATAGCATCCACAATCCTCTCTTTCTTATCATTCGCACAACATCCACGCACATGCAGACTTCCCACTTTGACAATTTTCTTCCTCTTCTTTTTAGTAATCTTTACAGGAAAAAGGGTTACTAGCCCATTGTTCCTGGCATTTTGGTTGACTTTTACAGTATGCATGGCTTACTGAGGAAAGATTCTTATTCAACTTCCCCATGGATATAAAAGGAAAAGTAATAAGAACAAGAACTATTAAGATAAAACCAAAGAAAACTCAGATGAGTGTGTATAAATAAACGTGTACATGTATGTGTAGTGTGACCAAAGTGTAAGTAGAAGTAGCAAGACGTACCTGTAATCTTGCATATTTATGAGACAGACAGAAGACACCAGCAATCCTACCATCATATAAAACAATTACAGGATCTCCTTTTACACTCAATTGGCAGGACAGTAGTACCTCCCTGGGTGGTTGCTGTCTACCAACCTTCTACCTGTTAATTCATTTTTTGTTCATTGCACTGAAAGTTATTTATTTACAGTGTATTGTATAATTTTGAATAACCCTCATTTTCAGCAGCACATTTTTATTTTTTTCTGGGGAATTGTTTGCCCACTCCAAAATATACTGCAGCACATTTTTATTTTTTCTGGGGAATTGTTTGCCCACTCCAAAATATACTGCAGTAAGAAAGAATAAACAGTCAAAATACCATGGCTGGAACAGTACACAAATAATTAATTTTTTTTTTTTTTTAACAAGTTGGCCGTCTCCCACCGAGGCAGGGTGACCCAAAAAGAAATAAAATCCCCAAAAAGAAAATACTTTCATCATCATTCAACACTTTCACCTCACTCGCACATAATCACTGTACTCATAAATTTCTCTCTACTAAGTGCAGATATTTATGTACTGTAGAAAGCAAATGAATGGCTGTGAGCCAAGAATTGGAGGTAAATGGGTGCTTTTAGTAAAGTAAATTTGGATAAGTTTTTTTTTAATTTATTAGGCATTTGTTGCCAAGGCAAGTGATGCAAATAAGAAAATGCACTCACCATAATTCATTCAGCAGCTCACTTTCCTGAAATGTCCTGACATTAGAGTCAGATTATCCTCCAACCACATCATCCCCACCCCTTTATTACCAGACTTTTTGACTTCACTTCTGCCCAGTATTACTTGCCCTTACTCACTTGTAATGGCACCTGACCTGACTCAACAACATCCAGTCTGTCTTGGCAGTATCTGACCTGTTTCTGAAGCACCTGACTAGACCTGTCCTGGTGACCCATGATTTGTCTCAGCAGCAACTGACCTGGCCCACCAGTACCTCACCTCCCCCATATTCTTTATATACCACTGTTTTTATTATTCCATTTATTTGACAAAGCCCAGGTAATACTGAAAGTGTCTATTTGTCACATCAATAGATTAGTTGGAAATAGTTTATGATAATGAATTTACTGTTATTTGATAATCTTCCATGGCTTCAAATCTTCTCTTTCATTGGTCAAACCTGAATACCTCCCAGTCCCCAGGTGCTGTATGACCTCTATGGGTTTAGCACTTTCCTGCAAATTTCTTCTTTCAACAAACCGGCCATATCCCACCAAGGCAGAGTGGCTCAAAAAGAAAAGCGAAAGTTTTCTCTTATTAAATTTAGTAATTTATAGAGGCAAAGGGGTTACTAGCCCTTTGCTCCAGGCATTTTAATAGCCTCTTATGACACGCATGGCTTAAGGAGGAAGAATTCTGTTCCACTTCCCCATGGAGATCCTGTGAATTTAATATTAATATATGCTACTCTTCCTGTCTTCTCCCTTCATATTAGTGCAGTCTCTTTCTTGTGGATTTCTTTTTCATTCTGCTGATGTAGTTTCTAAACTGCACATCATTTAATAATTTACTTTCTTTTTAGGCCTACTCACGCGTGGTAGAAGTTAATGCTTCACAAAAGAGGTTACTTGGTCGTTACTACAGAGTCGCCTTTTATGGACCAGTGAGTTTATACTTTTTAGTTAAGGGAAATCCATTGATTGCCTTTGTTATTGTGCCTATATGAATAGTATATCTGTTGTCAGTTTTGCAAATTTTTCTACTCTCTGCTTGGCCTGGGGCCAGACTTTTCTCCTGATCACATGTTTATTACTTGAATTGTTTTCAAGTAATTGGCCAGCTATGCCACACACTTTGGCCAAACTGAAGCCAAACTCTGCCATCATAATGCTGCTAGGTTGATTATAAGACAGGGGTATCATCCTCTGGCTGGAGACCTGCTCATATATCTTCCCTTAGTTTATTGTCAGATAAAGACTACTTTGCCTTATCTAATAATTAGGTGTGAAGAATATATAGAATATGCAATCTGTTTGGGAAGCTTGTGTCATGGCAGAGCCTCAGTAAAGATGTATGTTGTACCTCAACACCTCAAGTGTTGTACCTAAACACTTATTCACTCATTATTATCTATCTCTAATGAGTTCAAGAATTGTAGAAATACAACTAAAGTAGACAAACCATTGTTAAATGCATGGGTAATGTATGATACTTGGTTACTAACCTTTGGGGGTTAACAATCAGAATGAAGTCTTCTATTGATCTTTTGTGGATTCTTGATATATATATATATATATATATATATATATATATATATATATATATATATATATATATATATATATAGATATATACGGCATATGCTCTTCAAACTTTTTATACAGGTGTTTTATATAAACTAAACACAAGTTATATAAATTTTGGAAAATATCAGTTAGGTAAGAAAAATGCTCTCTACTGAGCAAGACTAGTGCAAGATTGGGGGCTGAATCACAGCTCCTGGCATGACAAGCAGGTTATGAAAATATGTATATGGAGGGTACTTTCCAAATTTTGTAAGCTAACTTTTTAAATTTATTATCAAGGTTTGTTTTTAGCATTCTGTGAAATTTTGGATGCACTTTTTCAATCACATTTATATGAAATCTTGTGTCATGTCACTTTATAAGAGATGTTCCTGTATGTATATATTTGCCTTTTAATGGTTTCCTTTTTATGTAACTGCTTTGTATTTTTATCAGGTCTACTTTGAAGAGGAAGCAGGGAAGGAGTATGTTTATAAGGAGCCAAAAGTGACATCTTTAGCAGAAATATCAGAGCGTCTCTACCATCAGTATTGTGATAAGTTTGGAAAGGAAGCTGTCAAAATGATTATGGACTCCAATTTTGTAAGTCTTCTAATGTCTTTCTGTAATGCACAGAATGTACGGAAATGCTATACTTGAGCTTTCAGTTTATAAGAAAGTATGCAGTGGCTCACTTTACTCTGTGAATTAAGCCTTATAAATATGAGCAGTTTTATGACTGATTTAAGTTTTCAAACATGAACATGTGATGATTACTGACAATAAATTCTAATATTTTTTATTAATTAGAATAGTTTATAGCAAAGTTGCTTGCTCGTTAATCAGTGGGCTTATACATGCGCCTAATATAATAGAGATTGCCAAAACTTTAAGTGAGGAGGAAATGAGTAGGAAGCAAATTTTATCTACTGAATAAGAGGTCAAACAACCTTATTACATGAAAATTTAGACACCACAAAAGGGATAGAAAATGACTTAGATCAAGCAAAAGTAACAAAAAATGACAGATATATGAAGATGGGAAAAGAGGAAAATGGCAACAACAAGCAAGAGGGAGGTGAAAGTGTATAAACTAAGGGAGGAGGAAGTTCAGGTGAGATATAAGCAACTATTGGCAGAAAGGTGGGCTGGTGTAAGTATGAGTAGTGGGGGGGGGGTGAAGAGGGTTGGAATAGTTTTAAAAATGCAGTATTAGAATGTGGGGCAGAAGTTTGTGGTTATAGTAGGGTGGGGGCAGGAGGAAAGAGGAGTGATTGGTGGAATGAAGAAGTAAAGGGTGTGATAAAAGAGAGAAAGTTAGCTTATGAGAGGTTTATACAAAGCAGAAGTGTTATAAGAAGATTAGGAGTATATGGAGAGTAAAAGAAAGATGAAGAGAGTGGTGAGAGAGTGCAAAAGGAGAGCAGATGATAGAGTGGGAGAGGCACTGTCAAGTAATTTTAATGAAAATAAGAATTTTGGAGTGAGTTAAACAAGTTAAGAAAGCCTAGAGAACGAATGGATTTGTCAGTTAAAAACAGAGTAGGGGAGTTAGTAGATGGGGAGATGGAGGTTTTGGGTAGATGGCAAGAATATTTTGAGGAACTTTTAAATGTTGTCGAAGAAAGGGAAGCAGTAATTTCATGCACTGGCCAGGGAGGTATACCATCTTTTAGGAGTGAAGAAGAACAGAATGTGGGTGTAGGGGAGGTGTGTGAGGCATTACGTAGAATGAAAGGGAGTAAAGCAGCTGGAACTGACGGGATCATGACAGAAATGTTAAAAGCAGGGGGGATATAGTGTTGGAGTGGTTGGTATTTTTGTTTAATAAATTTATGAAAGAGGGGAAGGTACCTAGGGATTGGCAGAGAGCATGTATAGTCCCTTTATATATATAGAGAAGGGGGACAAAAGAGATTGTAAAAATTATAGAGGAATAAGTTTACTGAGTATACCAGGAAAAGTGTACGGTAGGGTTATAATTGAAAGTTTAGAGGTAAGACAGAATGTAGGATTGTGGATGAGCAAGGAGGTTTCATAGTGGGTAGGGGATGTGTATATCAAGTGTTTACATTGAAGCATATTTTTTTTTTTTTAACAAGTCGGCCGTCTCCCACCGAGGCAGGGTGACCCAAAAAGAAAGAAAATCCCCAAAAAGAAAAGGCTTTAATCATCATTCAACACTTTCACCTCACTCATACATAATCACTGTTTTTGCAGAGGTGCTCAGAAACACAACAGTTTAGAAGCATATACGTATAAAGATACACGACATATCCCTCCAAACTGCTAATATCTCAAACTCCTTTTTAGAGTGCAGGCATTGTACTTCCCATTTCCAGGACTCAAGTCCGGCTATATAAAAATAACCGGTTTCCCTGAATCCCTTCACTAAATATTACCCTGCTCACACTCCAACAGATCGTCAGGTCCCAAATACCATTCGTCTCCATTCACTCCTATCGATCACGCTCATGCACGCCTACTGGAAGTCCAAGCCCCTCGCCCACAAAACCTCCCTTACCCTTTCCTTCCAACCTTTTCGAGGACGACCCCTACCCCGCTTTCCTACCCCTACAGATTTATATGCTCTCCATGTCATTCTACTTTGATCCATTCTCTCTAAATGACCAAACCACCTCAACAACCCCTCTTCAGCCCTCTGACTAATACTTTTATTAACTCCACACCTTCTCCTAATTTCCACACTCCGAATTTTCTGCATAATATTTACACCACACATTGCCCTTAGACAGGACATCTCCAGTGCTTCCAACCACCTCCTTGCTGCTGCATTCACAACCCAAGCTTCACACCCATATAAGAGTGTTGTTACTACATACTATACTTTCATGCATACCCTTTTTTGCCTCCATAGATTACTTTTTTTTGTCTCCACATATACCTCAACGCACCACTCACCTTTTTTTCCTCGTCAGTTCTATGATTAACCTCATCCTTCATAAATCCATCGGCCAACACGTCACCTTCCAAGTATATGAAAACATTCTCTTCTTAAATACTCCTCCCCAATTTGATATCTAATTTTTCTTTATCTAAATCATTTGATACCCTCATCACCTTACACTTTTTCTTTGTTCACTTTTAACTTTCTACCTTTACACACACTCCCAAACTCATCCACTAACCTTTGCAATTTTTCTTTAGAATCTCCCATAAGCACAGTATCATCAGCAAAAAGCAACTGTGTCAATTCCCATTTTGTATTTAATTCTCCATAATTTAATCCCACCCCTCTCCTGAACACCCTAGCATTTACTTCTTTTACAACCCCATCTATAAATATATTAAACAACCATGGTGATGTTACACATCCCTGTCTAAGACCTACTTTTACTAGGAAGTAGTCTCCCTCTCTTCTACACACCCTAACCTGAGCCTCACTATCCTCATAAAAACTCTTTGCAGCATTTAGTAACTTACCACCTATTCCATATACTCGCAACATCTGCCACATTGCTCCCCTATCCACTTTATCATATACCCTTACATTTATCTAAATACTGTACACATATATGCTTCAATGTAAACACCTGATCTACACATACCCTCTCTGAAACCTCCTTGCTCATCTGTGATCCTACATTCTGTCTTACCTCTAATTCTTTCAATTATAACCCTACCGTACACTTTTCCTGAAATACTCAGTAAACTTATTCCTCTATAATTTTTACAATCTCTTTTGTCCCCCTTCCCTTTATATAGACTATACATGCTCTCTGCCAATCCCTAGGTACCTTCCCCACTTTCATACATTTTTTTTTTTTATTATGACACTGGCCAATTCCCACCAAGGCAGGGTGGCCCGAAAAAGAAAAACTTTCACCATCATTCACTCCATCACTGTCTTGCCAGAAGGGTGCTTTACACTACAGTTTTTAAACTGCAACATTAACACCCCTCCTTCAGAGTGCAGGCACTGTACTTCAACCCTTCCTCAGCCCTCTGGACAACAGTTTTGGTAATCCCGCACCTCCTCCTAACTTCCAAACTACGAATTCTCTGCATTATTTTCACACCACACATTGCCCTCAGACATGACATCTCCACTGCCTCCAGCCTTCTCCTCGCTGCAACATTTATCACCCATGCTTCACACCCATATAAGAGCGTTGGTAAAACTATACTCTCATACATTCCCCTCTTTGCCTCCAAGGACAAAGTTCTTTGTCTCCACAGACTCCTAAGTGCACCACTCACCCTTTTTCCTTCATCAATTCTATGATTCACCTCATCTTTCATAGACCCATCCGCTGACACGTCCACTCCCAAATATCTGAATACATTCACCTCCTCCATACTCTCTCCCTCCAATCTGATATCCAGTCTTTCATCACCTAATCTTTTTGTTATCCTCATAACCTTACTCTTTCCTGTATTCACTTTTAATTTTCTTCTTTTGCACACCCTACCAAATTCATCCACTAATCTCTGCAACTTCTCTTAAGAATCTCCCAAGAGCACAGTGTCATCAGCAAAGAGCAACTGTGACAACTCCCACTTTATGTGTGATTCTTTATCTTTTAACTCTACGCCTTTTGCCAAGACCCTCGCATTTACTTCTCTTACAACCCAATCTATAAATATATTAAACAACAATGGTAACATCACACATCTTTGTCTAAGGCCTACTTTTACTGGGAAATAATTTCCCTCTTTCCTACATACTCTAACTTGAGCCTCACTATCCTCGTAAAAACTCTTCACTGCTTTCAGTAACCTACCTCCTACACTATACACCTGCAACATCTTCCACATTGCCCCCCTATCCACCCTGTCATACGCCTTTTCCAAATCCATAAATGCCACAAAAACCTCTTTAGCCTTATCTAAATACTGTTCACTTATATGTTTCACTGTAAACACCTGGTCCACACACCCCCCTACCTTTCCTAAAGCCTCCTTGTTCATCTGCTATCCTATTCTCCGTCTTACTCTTAATTCTTTCAATAATAACTCTACCATACACTTTACCAGGTATACTCAACAGACTTATCCCCCTATAATTTTTGCACCCTCTTTTGTCCCCTTTTCCTTTATACACAGGAACTATGCATGCTCTCTGCCAATCCCTAGGTACCTTACCCTCTTCCATACATTTATTAAATAATTGCACCAACCACTCCAAAACTATATCCCCACCTGCTTTTAACATTTCTGTCTTTATCCCATCAATCCCGGCTGCCTTACCCCCTTTCATTTTACCTACTGCCTCACGAACTTCCCCCACACTCACAACTGGCTTTTCCTCACTCCTACAAGATGTTATTCCTCCTTGCCCTATACACGAAATCACAGTTTCCCTATGTTCATCAACATTTAACAATTCCTCAAAATATTCCCTCCATCTTCCCAATACCTCTAACTCTCCATTTAATAACTCTCCTTCTATTTTTAACTGACAAATCCATTTGTTCTCTAGGCTTCCTTAACTTG
This sequence comes from Cherax quadricarinatus, assembly GCF_038502225.1. Classification (NCBI taxonomy): domain Eukaryota; kingdom Metazoa; phylum Arthropoda; class Malacostraca; order Decapoda; family Parastacidae; genus Cherax; species Cherax quadricarinatus. Next base: position 8,532,561 of record NC_091303.1, read on the forward strand.
TTAATCTCACTCAAAAACTTTTTCTTATTTTCAACAAAATTTGTTGATAACATCTCACCCACTCTCTCATTTGCTCTCTTTTTACATTGCTTCACCACTCTCTTAACCTCTCTCTTTTTCTCCATATACTCTTCCCTCCTTGCATCACTTCTACTTTGTAAAAACTTCTCATATGCTAACTTTTTCTTCATTACTGCTCTCTTTACATCATCATTCCACCAATCGCTCCTCTTCCCTCCCACACCCTCTTTCCTCTAACCACAAACTTCTGCTTAACACTCTAACACTACATTTTTAAACCTACCCCATACCTCTTCGACCCCATTGCCTATGCTCTCATTAGCCCATCTATCCTCCAATAGCTGTTTATATCTTACCCTAACTGCCTCCTTTTTTAGTTTATAAACCTTCATCTCTCTCTTCCCTGATGCTTCTATTCTCCTTGTACCCCATCTACCTTTTACTCTCAGTGTAACTACAACTAGAAAGTGATCTGATATATCTGTGGCCCCTCTATAAACATGTACATCCTGAAGTCTACTCAACAGTCTTTTATCTACCAATACATAATCCAACAAACTACTGTCATTTTGCCCTACATCATATCTTGTATACTTATTTATCCTCTTTTTCTTAAAATATGTATTACCTATAACTAAACCCCTTTCTATACAAAGTTCAATCAAAGGGCTCCCATTATCATTTACACCTGGCACCCCAAACTTACCTACCACACCCTCTCTAAAAGTTTCTCCTACTTTAGCATTCAGATCCCCTACCACAATTACTCTCTCACTTGGTTCAAAGGCTCCTATACATTCACTTAACATCTCCCAAAATCTCTCTCTCTCCTCTACATTCCTCTCTTCTCCAGGTGCATACACGCTTATTATGACCCACTTTTCACATCCAACCTTTACTTTAATCCACATAATTCTTGAATTTACACATTCATATTCTCTTTTCTCCTTCCATAACTGATCCTTCAACATTACTGCTACCCCTTCCTTTGCTCTAACTCTCTCAGATACTCCAGATTTAATCCCATTTTTTCCCCCCACCGAAACTCCCCTACCCCCTTCAGCTTTGTTTCGCTTAGGGCCAGGACATCCAACTTCTTTTCATTCACAACATCAGCAATCATCTGTTTCTTGTCATCCGCACTACATCCACGCACATTCAAGCATCCCAGTTTTATAAAGTTTTTCTTCTTCTCTTTTTTAGTAAATGTCTACAGGAGAAGGGGTTACTAGCCCATTGCTCCCGGCATTTTAGTCGCCTCATACGACACGCATGGCTTACGGAGGAAAGATTCTTTTCCACTTCCCCATGGACAATAGAAGAAATAAAGAAGAACAAGAGCTATTTAGAGAAAGGGGAAAAACCTAGATGTGTGTATATATATATATATGCATGTGCGTGTCTGTGAAGTGTGACCAAAGTTTAAGTAGGAGTAGCAAGATATCCCTGTTATCTAGCGTGTTTATGAGACAGAAAAAGAAACCAGCAATCCTACCATCATGCAAAACAGTTACAGGTTTCTGTTTCACAGTCATCTGGCAGGACGGTAGTACTTCCCTGGGTGGTTGCTGTCTACCAACCTACTACCTACCTACCTACTACATACATTTATTAAACAAAAACACCAACCACTCCAACACTATATCCTCCCCTGCTTTTAACATTTCTGTCATGATTCCGTCAGTTCCAGCTGCTTTACCCCTTTTCATTCTACGTAATGCCTCACGCACCTCTCCCACACTCACATCCTGTTCTTCTTCACTCCTAAAAGATGGTATACCTCCCTGGCCAGTGCATAAAATTACCACTTCCCTTTCTTCGCTGACATTTAAAAGTTCCTCAAAATATTCTCGCCATCTACCCAAAACCTCCATCTCCCCATCTACTAACTCCCCTACTCTGTTTTTAACTGACAAATCCATTCGTTCTCTAGGCTTTCTTAACTTGTTTAACTCACTCCAAAATTTGTTCTTAATTTCATTAAAATTTCTTGCCAGTGCCTCTCCCACTTTATCATCTGCTCTCCTTTTGCACTCTCTCACCACTCTCTTCACCTTTCTTTTACTCTCCATATACTCTATTCTTCTTACAACACTTCTGCTTCGTAAAAACCTCTCATAAGCTAACTTTTTCTCTTTTATCACACCCTTTACCTCTTCATTCCACCAATTACTCCTCTTTCCTCCTGCACCCACCCTTCTATAACCACAAACTTCTGCCCCACATTCTAATACTGCATTTTTAAAACTATTCCAACCCTCTTCAACCCCCCCACTTCTCATACTTGCACCAACCCACCTTTCTGCTAATATTGCTTATATCTCACCCAAACTTCCTCATCCCTTAGTTTATACACTTTCACCTCCCTCTTGCTTCTTGTTGCCATTTTCTTCTTTTCCCATCTACCTCTTACTCTAACTGTAGCTACAACTAAATATTTTTTTTTTTATATTAACACACTGGCCGGTTCCCACCAAGGCAGGGTGGCCTGAGAAAGAAAAACTTTCACCATCATTCACTCCATCACTGTCTTGCCAGAAGGGTGCTTTACACTACAGTTTTTAGACTGCAACATTAACACCCCTCCTTCAGAGTGCAGGCACGGTACTTCCCATCTCCAGGACTCAAGTCCGGCCTGCCAGTTTCCCTGAATCCCTTCATAAATGTTACTTTGCTCACACTCCAACAGCACGTCATGTATTAAAAATAATTTGTCTCCATTCACTCCTATCAAACATGCTCACGCATGCCCACTGGAAGTCCAAGCCCCTCGCACACAAAACGTCCTTTACCCCCTCCCTTCAACCTGTCGGCGGATGGATTTATGAAGGATGAGGTTAATCATAGAATTGATGAGGGAAAAAAGGTGAGTTGTGCGTTGAGGTATATGTGGAGTCAAAAAACGTTATCTATGGAGGCAAAGAAGGGAATGTATGAAAGTATAGTAGTACCAACACTCTTATATGGGTGTGAAGCTTGGGTGGTAAATGCAGCAGCGAGGAGACGGTTGGAGGCAGTTGAGATGTCCTGTTTAAGGGCAATGTGTGGTGTAAATATTATGCAGAAAATTCGGAGTGTGGAAATTAGGAAAAGGTGTGGAGTTAATAAAAGTATTAGTCAGAGGGCAGAAGAGGGGTTGTTGAGGTGGTTTGGTCATTTAGAGAGAATGGATCAAAGTAGAATGACATGGAAAGCATATAAATCTATAGGGGAAGGACTGCGGGGTAGATGTCGTCCTCGAAAGGGTTAGAGAGAGGGGGTAAAGGAGGTTTTGTGGGCAAGGGGCTTTTACTTCCAGCAAGTGTGCGTGAGCGTGTTAGATAGGAGTGAATGGAGACGAATGGTACTTGGGACCTGACGATCTGTTGGAGTGTGAGCAGGGTAATATTTAGTGAAGGGATTCAGGGAAACCGGTTATTTTCATATAGTCGGACTTGAGTCCTGGAAATGGGAAGTACAATGCCTGCACTTTAAAGGAGGGGATTGGGATATTGGCAGTTTGGAGGGATATGTTGTGTATCTTTATATGTGTATGCTTCTAAACTGTTGTATTCTGAGCACCTCTGCAAAAACAGTGATAATGTGCGAGTGTGGTGAAAGTGTTGAATGATGAAAGTATTTTCTTTTTGGGGATTTTTTTTCTTTTTGGGTCACCCTGCCTCGGTAGGAGACGGCTGACTTGTTGAAAAAAAAAAAAAAAATTTCCAAACCTCTTTTTACACATAGCTCAATTAAAGGTTCCCCATTTTCATTTACCCCTGGCACCCCAAATTTACCTACTACTCCCTCCACAACATTTTTGCCCATTTTAGCATTGAAATCCCCAACCACCATTACTCTCACACATGGTTCAAAACTCCCCACACATTCACTCAACATTTCCCAAAATCTCTCTCTCTCCTCTACACTTCTCTCTTCTCCAGGTGCATATACACTTACTATAACCCACTTTTCACATCCAACCTTTATTTTACTGCACATAATCATTGAATTAATACATTTATAGACCCTCTTTTCCTGCCATATCTTATCCTTCAACATTATTGCCACTCCTTCTTTAGCTCCAACTCTATTTGAAACCCCTAACCTAAACCCATTTATTCGTCTCCACTGAAACTCTCCCACCCCCTGCAGCTTTGTTTCACTTAAAGCCAGGACATCCACAATCATCTTTCTTATCATTTGCACAACATCCATGCACATTCAGACTTCCCACTTTGACAATTTTCTTCTTCTTATTCTTTTTAGTAATTATTACAGGAGAAAGGGTTACTAGCCCATTGTTCCTAGCATTTTAGTTGACTTTTAGAACACGCATGGCTTACGGAGGAAAGATTCTTATTCAACTTCCCCATGGATATAAAAGGAAAAGTAATAAGACCAAGAACTATTAAGATAAAATCAAAGAAAACTCAGATGAGTGTGTATAAATAAACATGTACATGCATGTGTAGTGTAACCTAAGTGTAATTAGAAGTAGCAAGACGTACCTGTAATCTTGCATATTTATGAGACAGACAAAAGACACCAGCAATCCTACCATCATGTAAAACATATATGTGAACAGTATTTAGATAAAGGTAGGGAAGTTTTTATTGCATTTATGGATTTAGAAAAGGCATATGATAGAGTGGATAGGGGAGCAATGTGGCAGATGTTGCAAGTATATGGAATAGGTTGTAAATTACTAAATGCTATAAAGAGTTTTTATGAGGATAGTGAGGCTCAGGTTAGGGTGTGTAGAAGAGAGGGAGACTACTTCCCAGTAAGAGTATGTCTTAGACAGGTATGTGTAATATCACCATGGTTGTTTAATATACGTATTTATAGATGGGTTTGTAAAAGAAGTAAATACTAGGGTGTTCAGGAGAGGGGTGGGATTAAATTATGGGGAATTAAATACAAAATGGGAATTGACACAGTTGCTTTTTGCTGATGATACTGTGCTTATGGGAGATTCTAAAGAAAAATTGCAAAGGTTAGTGGATGCGTTTGGGAGTGTGTGTAAAGGTAGAAAGTTGAAAGTGAACATAGAAAAGAGTAAGGTGATGAGGGTATAAAATTATTTAGATAAAGAAAAATTGGATATTAAATTGGGGAGGAGGAGTATGGAAGAAGTGAATGTTTTCAGATACTTGGGAGTTGACGTGTCGGCAGATGGATTTATGATGGATGAGGTTAATCATAGAATTGATGAGGGAAAAAAGGTGAGTGGTGCGTTGAGGTATATGTGGAGACTAAAAAACGTTATCTATGGAGGCAAAGAAGGGAATGTATGAAAGTAAGAATTAATGTAAATACAATTAATCCATTCCAGACACCCAAAAATATTCACAAAAAAAAAAAATTATTTATTTATTTATTTATTTATTTATTTATTTCCAATTTGAGCAATTAATTATATTTTACATGCACAAAACAATGAGAACTAAATAAAATAAATACATGAACAATTAAATCAGTATTACATAAATAACAAAAAAAGGCACAATACCATGACTGGAACAATTCAATTGTGTACAGTATTACATACCTTTATTGAAGACTCTTCTTGGCTTTTGGATGATAGGGATGAGGAGAGAGGCTTGAGAGTCACTGTATCCCTGCAATTCACTCCACTTTACACACATGTCCTTAATCACTGAAGAAAGCACATTCTCCCCAGCTCCTCTGAAGCAGTTTCCTCAGCTGTGGTCTGTTGCTGTCCTAGATGAAGGCCTTGCAGCTCTACCCTCTACCACTATTACTACCACCCTCTACCTCCATCACCACCACCCTCTACCACCATCACTCTTGTACTTTCCTACAATTTTTTTCTTAAATTCCATCGTGTTTCTCAATTTCTTTACCAAAGGAACTTTACTAGGAACTTTCTTTGGGATCATGGTTACTTATTTCACAGTTGCACTTAAAAAATAATCACCAAAAACAATGGATTATAGCAAAATGTTTGGATGAATGAGCAAAAGCATCCTCACTCACCCAGAGACACAGCCAGACTGACGCGTGAGCGACTGGCGGTGGTGGGTTGACGTGGCCGATAAACAAAATAACGGCCGATAACCGGAAGCCGTCTGATAACCGAGTTGGTCGATAAGTGGAATGGCTGATAACCGAGGGTCCACTGTATATAAAGATGTTGTATACATAAATATGATAATCTCAAAAATATTAGATGTAAAAAACAGATGACAGGGAAGTGGATATAGTGTGTTTAGTTGCAACCAGTTTGGAGGAGCATTTGCTAAATATAGTAGTACGTAATTGAAAAAATGCCTCAGTGTGGAGATGGAACAAAGCTGAAAGGAGCTGAGGTAGATCAGCAATGCTGGTTAAAAAAAACTACAAGCTACAATAATATAATTAAAAGCAATTGGAATCTTAGTAGTAGACATTCAAAACAAAAACAACTCATAATTGTAAATGTTCTTCATGGGGAAGTGGAAAAGAATTCTTCCTCCATAAGCCATGTGTGTCATAAGAGGTGACTAAAATGCTGGAAGCAAGGTGCTAATAACCCGTTCTTCTGTATAAATTACTAAATTTAAAAAGAAAAATGTATATAAAAACTTTAGGTCACCCTTCCTCAATGGGATGCAGCTGGTTCATTGAAAAAAAAAAGATTTTAAGTATCTACAACACTCCATTTAACACTTAATAAAGACATATATGACAAGGTACTTGAGCAATCAATAATATTGTACAATATACCAGAACATTTACAATTTTACCAACACTTTAGTATTCTCATTGTGCTCCTTTTGAACAAATATTAGTTAAAGATTTGCCCAAAATGCACTTGTGCCAATAATGATAAAACAGTTATATAAAGGAGTTGCCAGAAAGAATAAAACTTATAAAATAGAAAACCTATCAAATATATTTGTGGGTGATGTAAAAATCCTCTGCAAAATCATTTTTTTTTTTTTAACATTACTGGCTATCTCCCACCAAGGTAGGGTGATACAACAAAGAAAACACATTCACCATCATTCATTCAATAGCTGTCTTGCCAGAAGTGAGCAGACATCACAATTCAGATGACTGTAAATCACTACAAGAATACCATGGACACCATGAACATAGCTCTGCTACTGTAATTACAAATAGCTAAAAATTATTTTATAACATATACATGGACATATATGCAGTTAGTAAAGTACAGTATAGAGATTTCATAAAAATGGCATTTTTCAGGTTGAAGCAGATGAGCTAGAATCGCGCTATGCATATATTCAAGTCACCCACGTCTCGCCATACTTCCCAGAGGAGGAGCGAATCAACCGACAGAATGAATTTGATCGTAATAACAACATTAACACATTTATGTTTGAAATGCCATTTACTCAAGGAGGCAAAGCCCATGGGAAGTTGGAGGAGCAATGGAAGAGGAGAGTTATTCACAAGACTGATTATACATTTCCATATGTAAAAAAAAGAATCCAGATTGTTGACACAGAGGTAAGGACTTTTACAGTTTATAAGAACGTTGAAGGATGGGGGTTTCTTCTTTACAGAGAGTTGTCATGTTTAATCACCTCTGGCAAACAGTACTTGCATCACCTACAGTAAACCTGGAGGACCAGGACTAAATGCAGACATCAACCATATCTACAAAGCCAGTCTGGTGCAAAGCAGATGAGTAATAGTCATGAAACATTCAGTGTGGATAAAGAGGCGAGTTATTGATTTGTTGGGTGTAGTGCTTTGCCATGCTCTTGGCTGTTAACAGTTATAACCAGCAAGCTGTCTTAGCAAGCAATGGTTAACCCTTTTAGGGTCGAGAGGCCCTCTTCTAAACTTGTTCTCAGGGTCGAAAATTTTTCAGAAAAATAAAAAAAAATATTTTTTCTTATGAAATGATAGAGAATCTTTTCCCAATCATAATGACACCAAAAGTATGAAATTTGATGGAAAACTTACGGCATTATGCTCTCGCGAAGTTAGCGGCCTCAACAATGTTTACGCATCAGCAATTTCACCCACTTTGAGCCCTATTTTCGGCTAATTCCAGTTTACTAGTTGACAGTAAGCATAACTATTTCGCTAGAACTCAGTTTTTTCTATTGAATGAGTATAAGAAACCACCAATTTACCGATTTCAGCCATCTAATAAAGTGATCAGAAATTGGCAATTTTGCCAATTTCACACAAATTTCAAAAGATGCCAATTTCCAAATGGGATCCAGAATAAACAACACAGACATTCCTGGCACTAAAATAACATTTTCTCTGTTCATTAGTCACGTCCCCAGGCCCCTCTTATATTTCTTTTCCTTTCCACTTTTGAATTTTTATTCTCACAAAAAAATAGATTTACTGTTATGCAGACTACTGCATTAGTGTAGAAATGGTATATATAATATCAGCGCACTTGTGAAAGAATGTTAGACTCTCCAGTTCACGTGTATTGGACGCGTGGCATGATTTGTTTACTTTTGAACTTTGGCAAAACTCGAATATTTCTGCTACTTTGAGCTCAGTTTCAAGGTACTTTTCGTTATGAAACCAATCAAAATCATCTCAGTTTCTGTAATATGTCTTCCATTTTATAAATTGATACCAGGAAAACTAGAATACAACCATAAATACCATATGAAAACACAGTGCAAAGTCGCTGTTTTAAACCAAAAACACGGTCAGGTTTTTTTTTTTCTCATTATGCACTGTGTGCTGCAGGATTTTTTATGTACTGTGCACACTGGCCACATAGACCCATTCTTTCATATGTAGGCCTACCAGCTTTCGCTAGATTTGAAGGCGCTAGAATTTACGCGTACTAGTACGTCAATAACCCTGGTGCGTAAGACATACTAGTGCGTTGGAAACCCTGAAAGGGTTAAGGGTTTCTATACTGAGAACAAGATGTGCAATGGGCCCAGCTGGGGCATGAGAGGCGAGTGTTGGTTTGAATGAAATGTGACATTTTCTGAAGAGGCCTTTCAGGGCCCCTCAGCAGAAACAACCTATTGTGAGTAACATGAGGATAAGAAACCCAAGATTCTTCCCTCAGTAAACCCAAATATTTTTGAACCATATCTGATTATTTATATTTTTTAATTTTTTGTTACTTTTAAGTTTGACATACTAATTTTTTTTTTTTTATTTTTTTTTTTTTTTTTTTTTTTTTTTTTGTACTGTGTCACATTTCTCTAGAGCAATGTCTTATGTCATACAGACAGCATGTACAATAGGGCCCCAACTTATGAAGTTAATGTATTTCTCGAGTATTTGGTACTTGGAACATTTTTTTTTTCCCATAGACACCCATGTTATAATCGGAGATATGTTACTGAGCCACAATATTTCATATATAGCCATTTATTTTTAACTAAGAATAGTTTCCCAATATTATACATTCATTATTGTTCCTTTTCATGTTAAACATTAACTCTTTCAGCCATGACCCATGGAGTTAAAAGTACCTGCTTCCTTCCTCTCAAACAGTCTATCCCTGTCTACTGTATGAATTTCTCTGAGTATTTTGCATTTTATCATGTTTTCCCTGGATCTTCTGTCTCTTACTGTTTTTTTTTTAACAAGTTGGCCATCTCCCACCGAGGCAGGGTGACCCAAAAAGAAAGAAATTCCCCCCAAAAGAAAATACTTTCATCATCATTCAACACTCACCTCACTCACACATAATCACTGTTTTTGCAGAGGTGCTTAGAATACAACAGTTTAGAAGTACAGTGGACCCCTGGTTAACGATATTTTTTCACTCCAGAAGTATGTTCAGGTGCCAGTACTGACCGAATTTGTTCCCATAAGAAATATTGTGAAGTAGATTAGTCCATTTCAGACCCCTAAACATACACGTACAAACGCACTTACATAAATACACTTACATAATTGGTCACATTCGGAGGTAATCGTTATGCGGGGGTCCACTGTATATACGTATAAAGATACACAACATATCCCTCCAAACTGCCAATATCCTAAACCCCTCCTTTAGAGTGCAGGCGTTGTACTTCCCATTTCCAGGACTCAAGTCCGGTTATATAAAATAACCGGCTTCCCTGAATCCCTTCACTAAATATTACCCTGCTCACACTCCAACAGCTCTTCAGGTCCCAATTACCATTCATCTCCATTCACTCCTATCTTACATGCTCACGCACGCTTGCTGGAAGTCCAAGCCTCTCGTCCACAAAACCTCCTTTACCCCCTCCCTCCAACCTTTTCGAGGACGACCCCTACCCTGCCTTCCTTCCCCTACAGATATATACGTTCTCCACGTCATTCTACTTTGATCCATTCTCTCTAAATGGCCAAACCACCTCAACAACACCTCTTCAGCCCTCTGACTAATACTTTTATTAACTCCACACCTTCTCATATTTCCACACTCTGAATTTTCTGCATAATATTTACACCACACATTGCCCTTAGACTGGACATCTCTACTGCCTCCAACCGCCTCCTCGCTGCAGCATTTACAACCCAAGCTTCACACCCATATAAGAGTGTTGGTACTACTATAGATTCATGCATTCCCTTCTTTGCCTCCATAGATAACATTTTTTGTCTCCACATATGATTAACCTCATCCTTCATAAATCCATCCGCTGACACGTCAACTCCCAAATACAGTGGTCCCTTGATAATTGTTGGGCTCGATAGTCATCCTTTTCAGAAATCGTCGCGTTATTTTCGTCTAAACATTGGCTCACAAATGGTCGGTTGACTCGCTAATCGTCGTTCGTCCTGGACGCGTACTCACGTCTCTGAACCACCTCGGCCTCCCTTCCCAGCCAGTGTGCCATTGTTTACCATTGAGCGACTGTCCCCTCACTTGTTCATATGAAATATTTCATAATATTCCATTCATTTTAGTGCTTGCAAGTGCTAAATAAGCTACCATGGTTCCAAGAAAGCTCTTAGTGCCAAGCCTTTGCTAAAGAAATTGAGAAATACGATTGAATTTAAGAAAAACATCATTGAACAACATGAAAGTGGCGTACGTGTGGCCGAACTGGCCAGGATGTATAACAAATCCCGTACAACCATATTTTCCATCGTGGCCAAGAAAAACGAAATCAAGGAAGCTGTTGTTGCAAAGGGGGTAAATCTTTTCTTTCAACACACCGGTCGTATCCCACCAAGGCGGGGTGGCCCAAAAGGAAAAACGAAAGTTTCTCCATTTACATTTAGTAATATATACAGGAGAAGGGGTTACTAGCCCCTTGCTCCTGCCATTTTAGTTGCCTCTTACAGCACGCATGGCTTACGGAGGAAGAACTCTGCTCCACTTCCCCATGGAGGTAAGAGGAAATAAACAAGAATAAGAACTAGTAAGAAAATAGAAGAAAACCCAGCGGGGTGTGTATATATATGCTTGTACATGTATGTGTAGTGTGACCCTAGTGTAAGTAGAAGTAGCAAGACATACCTGAAACCTTGCATGTTTATGAGACAGAAAAATGGACACCAGCAATCCTACCATCATGTAAAACAATTGCAGGCTTTCATTTTACACTCACTTGGCAGGACAGTAGTACCTCCTTGGGCGGTTGCTGTCTACCAACCTACTACCTAGGAAAGGGGGTAAATATGCTGACAAAAATGAGATCACCCGTACTCGAAGATGTTGAGAGGTTATTATTGGTGTAGATAAACGAGAAACAATTAGCATGAGATAGTCTTATGACGTCGATTATTTGTGAAAAGGCTAGGCAGTTGCATGACAATCTGGTAAAGTAATTGCCTGCAACGAGTACTATTATTTGTGAATTTAAGGCCAGCAAAGGTTGGTTTGAGAGATTTAAGAACTGTAGTGGCATACACAGTGTGATAACGCATGGTGAGGCTGCCAGTGTGGACAAAATTGCAGCTACCAAATTATTAAGTGAATTCAAGGAATACATAGAAGTTGAAGGACTGAAACCCGAACAAGTGTTCATTTGTGACAAAACAGGCCTCTTTTGGAAGAAAATACCAAAGAGGACCTACATTACTCAGGAGGAAAAGGGACTGCCAGGACACAAGCCTATGAAAGGCAGGCTGACGCTCATGTTCTGTGCTAATGCTAGTGGAGACTTCAAAGTGAAGCCGTTACTAGTGTACCATTTAGAAAATCCCAGAGTGTTCACGAAAAACAATGTTAGGAAGAGTACAAAATTGTGTGTGTTTTGGAGATTTAATAATAAGACTTGGGTCACGTGGGAAATTTTCGTCGAGTGGTTCACTGAAGTGTTTGGCCCTACTGTGAAGAATTACCTCCTGGAAAAGACATTGGATCTCAAGTGCCTCCTAGTAATGGACAATGCACCTGCTCATCCTCCAAACTTGGATGACCTAATTCTGCAGGAGTTTGGGTTCATCACAGTAAAGTTCTTGCCCCTGAATACCACTCCTCTCCTCCAGCCCATGGACCAGCAGGTCATTTCAAACTTTAAAAAACTCTACACGAAAGCAATGTTTTAAAGGTGCTTTAATGTGACTTCAGACACTCACTTGATCCTAAGAGATTTTTGGAAAGAACACTTCAGTATCCTCCATTGCATAAGCCTTATAGGTAAGGCTTGGGAGGGAGTGACTACCAGGACTTTGAACTCTGCTTGGAGAAAATTGTGGCCAGATTGTGTCCACAAGAGGGATTTTGAAGGGTTTGTGGCTGACCCTGATGAGCCTATGTCAGTTGTGAACTCTATTGTGGCATTGGGGAATTCCATGGGGTTGGATGTGAGTTTGGAGGATGTGGAAGAGTTGATGGAGGACCACAACGAAGAGCTAACCACTGAGGAGCTGCAGGTGATTCAGCAGGAACAGCAACAGATTGCAGCTCAGAATCTTGCTGCAGAGGAGGAGGAAGAGAGATGGAAGAAGGTGCCTTCTTCAGAAATTAAGGAGATTTTTGAAATGTGGGGTAAGATGGAAAGATTTATGGAGAAACATCACCCTAAGAATGATGTTGCAAGCCATTTCGGCAACTTGTACAGAGTCTTGGCCCATTTTAGGGAAATTTTAAAGAGACGCCAGAAACAGAGCTCTCTGGACATTTTTTTTTTGCGAGACAGGACTCCAGTGACTCTCAAGGTGGTCCTAGTGGCATTAAGAAACAGAGAAGAGAAGTAACCCCAGAAAAGGACTTGGTATCTGAGATGTTGATGGAAGGGGATTCTCCTTCCAAACAGTAACTAATCCAATCTCTCTCCTCCTCCAGTCTTCCATACACTAAGAAGAATCGCCAATAAAGGTAAGTGTTATGCTGTTAATGTGTCATTCATCATGTCCCATTGTATTGTTTATGTACTACATCTATATTTCATGTAAAAAAAAATTTTGTTTTAATACTTCTGGTTGTCAGGAACGGAGTAATTGTATTTACATTATTTCTTATGGGGAAAATTGATTCGAAAATCATCTATTTCAATAATCATCACACTTCCAGGAACGGATTAACGATGATAAACGAGGGACCACTGTATCTGAAAACATTCACTTCTTCCATACTCCTCCTCCCCAATTTGATATCCAATTTTTCTTTATCTACATCATTTGATACCCTCATCACCTTACTCTTTTCTGTGTTCACTTTCAACTTTCTACCTTTACACACACTCCTAAATTCGTCCACTAACCTTTGCAATTTTTCTTTAGAATCTCCCATAAGCACCATATCATCAGCAAAAAGTAACTGTGTCACTTCCTATTTTGTATTTGATTCCCCATAATTTAATCCCACCCCTCTCCCGAACACCCTAGCATTTACTTATTTTACAACCCCATTTATAAATATATTAAACAACCATGGTGACATTACACATCCCAGTCTAAGACCTACTTTTATCGGAAAGTAGTCTCCGTCTCTTCTACACACCCTAACCTGAGCCTCACTATTCTCATGAAAACTCTTAACAGCATTTAGTAACTTACTACCTATTCCATATACTTGCAACATCTGCCACAGTGCTCCCCTATCCACTATCATATACCTTTACTAAATCCACAAATGCAATGAAAACTTCCCTACCTTTATCTAAATACGCCAGATCAACCAGGCTGTGATGGATATGTGGGGCAGCGGGCCTCCAGCAGCAAGGTTGACCAGGCAAGCATCAGATGAGCCTTGCCCATGGCCAGGCTCAGAGAGTAGATATACTCTCGAAATTCTTCAAAGGTATATCAAAGGTATACTGTTCACATTATGCTTCAATGTAAACACTTGATCTACACATCCCCTAACCATTCTAAAACCTCCTTGCTCATCTGCAATCCTACATTCTGTCTTACCTCTAATTCTTTCAATAATAACCCTACCATACACTTTTCCTGGTATACTCAGTAAACTAATTCCTCTATAATTTTTACAATCTATTTTGTCCCCCTTCCCTTTATATAAAGGAACTGTACATGCTCTCTGCCAATCCCTAGGTACCTTCCCCTCTTTCATACGTTTATTAAACAAAAATACCAACCACTCTAACACTATACCCCCCCCTGCTTTTAACATCTCTGTCATGATCCTGTCAGTTCTAGCTGCTTTACCCCCTTTCATTCTACGTAATGCCTCATGCTTCCCCACACTCACATCCTGCTCTTCTTCACTCCTAAAAGATGGTATACCTCCCTGGCCAATGCATGAAATTACCGCCTCCCTTTCTTCGCTGACATTTAAAAGTTCCTCAAAATATTCCTGCCATCTAACCAATACCTCCATCTCCCCTACTCTGTTTTTTTAACTGACAAATCCATTCATTCCCTAGGCTTTCTTAACTTGTTTAACTCACTTAAAAGTTATTTCTTATTTTCATTAAAATTTCTTGACAGTGCCTCTCCCACTATCATCTGCTCTCCTTTTGCACTCTCTCACTACTCTCTTCACCTTTCTTTTACTCTCCATATACTCTGCTCTTTTTATAACACTTCTGCTTTGTAAAAACCTCTCATAAGCTACCTTTTTCTCTTGTATCACACCCTTTACTTCATTATTCCACCAATCACTCCTCTTTCCTCCTGCACCCACCCTTTTATAACAAACTTCTTTTTAAAACTATTCCAATCCTCTTCAACCTCCCCACTACTCATTATTTTTATTCACACACACAAAAAAAAGATTGTTATGCAGACTACTGCATTATTGTAATAATTGTATAAATAATGACAACCCATTCATGACTGCATATTTGGAATGGCCACTCTGACAATTTCGAACATTTCTGCTATTTTGAGCTCAATTTCAAGGTACTTTTCATCATGAAATCAATCAAAATCATATCTACTTCTGTTATGTATCTTCCATTCTATCAAAAGAGACCAAAAAAAAACGAGAATACAACCATAAAAACCTTCCGAAAATATACTGCTAAGGGGTGGCTAATGACTGAGAAGTGAACTCCGTTATTTATGGTCCGATTTCTTTCAATTTTTGTGTACATTAAAAAGCATCTTTCCATTATACATTACCCAGGTTTCAATAAGATAGTCCAACAAACAAATGAGATCCAATTCTCTAGATCAAGAGCAAGAACCCCATACCAGTGTCAAGGAACCTCCCTTGAGGCTCGCTTGCATTAGGAAATTTCGCTCCGAGTGACTGCTGGTATCTGGAAAAACTTGCATGTGGGTGCACTCATAAGTAGAGATTCCACTGTATATAATTCAGTCTGTTGAAAATCATAAATATTTAATCTCCAGTTCTTGTTCAAACTCAAAATAAATGTGACCTTTCTATACATGCATAAAATAAACCTATGCAAAGTATGAATGCATTTGATAAAAACTAGCCTAGAAAAAAAATTTTGTAATTCAGCCTTTAGGAAATATTAAATATCTGATTTATAGTTCTTGACCAGTCTTCTAAATAAATGTAAGCTCTCTGTTGTTTACATGCATAAAATGAGCACTCACAAAGTAGGAAGGTATTTTGTAAAAATCCAAGAAGAAATTATTGAAAATAATTTGATTGTTGTTTTTGCAGTGATTGCAACTGGAGATAATCATTCATGAGTAATTAATTGGTTTTAAAACTCCAGTGTTGTAAGTGCAGAACATCATAAAATGGAACGTCCTAGGCTGGGGATTTACTGTAAATTATAATGTATGTTCAACCAGTTTTATTTCATGCATTTTGAAGTATCATTGTCTTATTAGGTTCTGGAAATGTCTCCTATTGAAGTAGCAATTGATGAAATGGAATGTCGTGTTAAGGAACTTCTGGAGATTATTAACAAGAAACCGACTGATATAAAGAAGCTACAACTTAGACTTCAGGTAATTAAAGTCTGGCATATCTTTTGTATTTACCAATAGCATCTCATTTTGGTAACCTTTTTGTAGTTTTTATGCCAGTGCAGTTTCCAGTTTTTCTTATTTTTTGTTGCTTGTGAAAAAATGCAAACATGAACCTGCCATTGCTGTGGTCTGTATACTACATGCACTGAAACTGACAGCAAATTCCTCGTATGTCCAACATTTGTTTTACAAGAGTAGCATTATTCATCCTGTGATATGTATCATAAGTTTAGTGTTGTGAATTTTCATTGATTCTTGGTTTTAATTTATTACTGAATGATTTATTTGCCTGTTAGTAGTTATTTGCTCAAGTTTGTCTGTTAATATTAGTATAATTATTATCTGCGTAACATTTTTGTTCAGATGCTTCTTAAGTACATGAACTTTACTGATAGACTACTGGAAGACTTATTGAGTACAGTAATTGATGGTACAGCTTCATAGTACAGAAAGTTTTATATTTGATATGAGCTTACCCCTTTGCTTATTTCACCTAGCTAAATAAAGCTGTGAAAAAGTTTACAGCATATCATAATTAAATATAATGTCTATTTACCTGGTACTGATGCAAGAGTCGGGTAACCTAGGCTTGTGAACTGTAATAAGTTATATGAAGTTTAGCCTGTTTTTATTGAGTGATGATGAAAACATTAATATGACTTTGCTCTAGCCGTACACTACAGGGTATTAAATTTATTTTTTAATCTTTTGTCAAAAAAAAATAGTGTAGAAAAAAAAGTTTTTTTTTGATGAGGTATATGTTGACTGTTGTACAATTATAAAATGAATTTGACATGCTTGAATTTGATATTAAACTCACATGTAATAGAATTACAGTGCAGTAAAACCTAGATATGATGGACAAAATACTTGGCCAGACAAATGTTTGATACAGTGGACAAAATCTGCTGCATTAAAATTTTGTCTGTAAATGGCAAAATGAATGAGTGTGTGTGTGTACTCGCCTATTTGTGGTTGCAGGGGTCGATTCCTAGCTCCTGGCCCTGCCTCTTCACTGATTGCTACTAGGTCCTCTCTCTCCCTGCTCCTTGAGCTTTTTCAAACCTCATCTTAAAACTATGCATTGTTCCCGCCTCCACTACGTCACTGTGTGTGTGTGTGTCTGTCTGGTATGTTTCCCATGCAATGAACCAAGTCTGCTGTAGTGAAATTTTGTCTGTTAGCAGTAGTGTGTGTGTTTGGTGGGCTTTCCATACAACTGACCATGTCAGATGCAGTGGATACATAAATCTCAGTTGTACAGGATTTTCCTAGTGCTAAAATGAGTTGATTGATTGTAAGTTTTTTGTTTTAAGTGGTTTTCATTACCTTTCTCAAATGGCCTTTTTCCATTGTTATGATATGTTAGCAAGACAGGCCTTCCCTTTTACTTCTTAAAGTTTCATTAGCTTCTATATATGTTATTTTTTACTTCTCTTATACTGTAGTGAATTCCTAAAAATAATACAGAGTGAGTTGCTTAGTTCTACAAATTTCTTCAAATCCTAGGATGATACCAGGTCTTCCCACCATGTTTAGTTTCTTAATTCCTATTGTATTAATTTATTCGGCTTCATCTCATTTGGCTGTGGAAGTTCGCTTTCATTTAGGCATCTTGTGTCAGTGGACTTTGGAACTCTGTACAGTTAAAACTTTGATGTAACAGACCCTTATATAACAAATTTCGGATATAAGACAAAGATTTAGCCAGATAAATGTTCAGTGCAAAGTCTGGTGCATCAAGATTTTTTTCTTTGTTAGTAATAGTGTGTGCGTGTGTGTCAGGGAGGCTTCCCATACAACAGATCATGTCCGCTGCATCAAGATTTTGTCTACAAGCAGTAGTGCATGTGTCCAGTAGGTTCTCTATACAACAGACAATGTGTGTTAAATTGGGTATTTCGATACAATGGACATCTTGTACCTCCCTATTAATCCATTATACTAATGATAGTTGTTTTTATCAAACATTTTTTCCAAACTTATTCAAATGTAATTGCAGCATATTTTATGTTCTTACTATTTTCAACAGGGAAGTATCAGTGTCCAAGTAAATGCTGGACCCCTAGCATATGCTTCAACTTTCTTAGACGAATCCCATTCTGCCTCTTACCCCGTTAACCAGGTTCTACGTCTAAAGGATGTGTACAGGTAGGCTCGATCCCTTTACACACACATTGCACATTTTTTGTTTTTGGATAATATATGTTGTGGATTTTTTTTTTTTTTTTCAACAGTCAGTGTGCCATTTCGATAACTTTAACCATTACTGAATTTTCACCAAAGATACAAAAATTATGCTTTCTAGTATCACAGCATTAGATGTTGTCATTAAGTTTTATGACAACTGAAAACTAAACTTAGTTCATTAATATACCAAAATTTAAAATGTTCAACAAAAAGAGATGTTAAAAGATAACCTTTGGACACAGTACATATGTACAGTATTATGAAACATATACCAAGCTACAAATGTTGTTTGGCAGTATTATTATTATAATAAAAAAGAAGCGCCAAGCTACAAGGGCTATACAGCGCTGTTTGGCAGTAAAAAATATTGAAGATACACTTGAATGTCATCTTGCAGGAGTGGGTACATGCAGTTCTTCCATGTGGATAGGATAACAGTGAATCTAGGTAATTTCACTGAAATGTTTTTATAATGATTAACTAACTTTTTCCTTTTCCTCAACAGAGAATTTGTTTGCACTTGCAAGGAAGCTCTGGATCTGAACAACTCGGTTATCAATAGTGATCAGTATGAATATCAGATGGCTTTAGAGAGTAACTTTTCTGAGCTCTTGCAGTCACTTTCATCTATTCTCAATGAGCCTCTTCTTGCAGCTCAAGTTGCCATTGATAGTGTTTTAAAGAGATCATCACAGCATTACCTTAGCATGATAAGCTCACCAGGAGGAGCCAGCAGTGCATGAAATTGCATTGCCAAGATGTTTAAAGAAGGTAAACAAATGTTCTTAAAGTTATTGAAATTTTTCTGACAATTTCTTGAGCATTTGTACACATGCCTTTGATATTCTTATCAGAGTTGTGTCAAAACTGTTTCAGATGTTCTAAAGAATTATACGAGATATTGCATTGAATAATTTATCTAGAATAGTGCTAACTTACAACTTTATCATAGTCACGTACCTGAACTTCTGCAAATAGAGTAATGGCATTACGAAGATTTCATCATAATGAAATAGTTGAAGTCAAAACAAAACACTGGATACAAACTCTTTTTATATGCTGGTGAATGTAGTTTTTCAAGATGTCAAAATAATGTGCCATGGATAAATATTTTGTAGATAGAGCATTTTTAGAAATTTGAGTGCCATTTTTATCGAGTTTTAGTATTATTTGACGTATCCCGGTGATTACTTGGCAGGTATAAAATTAAATTTTTATTGAATCTCATACTTGTTGGAAAATGAATGGTCTAATTTTTTATTGAATATTACCAAATCTTAAAGCTGAATAAAAAATGAAATAAATATATGGTCTGATAGTTTTAATGTATGTGCCTATATGTTAGTGTGTAAATCTTTATATGCAGTGGGCTTCTTATTGGTTAAGGATGAAGCTCTGAGGCAGCTAGCTATATTGTATTTCATGGAGCACAATCTGTGGGGGTTATTCAGTGCTTGATCCTCCCCTAATCGTAGCTGTTCTCTGATCTGGCAAACAGTTGACGATCACAGGGCTGATAAGTGTTAATTCACGAGAACCCATTTTTTTTTATTGTAAGCAGTCTGAATTATTTTGACATGTAGTAGACTTAATTTTTTTTACTTCATTCCCATTTTGCATACAGTGAACAAATATGATGACAGCAGCAACATTTAATGTATAATTATTATGTTGTCATAGCTCTATGTAAATGTAAATTACTGTCTTAATAGACACTCTAAAATACATTATGTTATTAAATTGTACTTAAACTTTTCAAGGTATTATCCTGTAACATCCATTTAAAAGGAAAGATTTTTCCCCAAATAATGCTATAAATACTGTTCTCAAAAAAGTCTGACATTTGTCTTCTGCTTCCTTAAAGAATTGTTATAATCACAATTTGTGTGCAAATTTTGAGATACATCATTAATATCCAGCAAGCATCATCAATTACTATTGAGGGGTAAGACTTATCAACAGTATGGTAGAAAGACTGTGTGCAGAGCAAGCCTTTATAAAACTAATTTTGTAATTTTGCTCTGTAGAGCAAAACAATTTAGTTGGCTTATTATTATTATAATCAAAAAGAAGAAAGTTTAGTTGGCTTAAAAATGTTCCATTTATAGCAAAATATAGCATATATATATATATATATATATAAAGGTTTTCTCTGCACATACCATAGTGTTTTTCCACCATTATGAGTTACTGCAGTTATGTACAGTACGATTCTTTGATACTTCATGACAGGATATAATTATTCCAGTATTTCTTGGTGTATGCTGTATCAGTGTGCATGGATTGTAATTTTTATACATGTTTGAAAAACACTAAATCCATAATGTACATTGCATCTGCCAGAAGCATTTCTTTAAAATTCTATTTGTTTCTTATTGAATCTCTTAATGGCTGCTTTCAAGTCGAATTTAATACACATTTTCCTGATTGTGTGTTTAATGGCATATATGAAATGATTTACTTGTTTTTAAGTACAGTTTTGACAATAGATGTATGATCTAAATGAGTCTTGTTTGAATTTTGATATTGACAATGGCTTTAGTCTCTAGGGGCCTTAAAAATATTAATTGCTAAGGCATTTAGCAATATATGGAATAAACAGTTAGGTGAACTGTTACTATTTTAATCTGAGAACAGTTCTACATTATGCGAATGAAATTGTATTACTTTTTTACAATTAAATTTTAAAAATAAATGATTGTGACATAGTATATACTATAAATGTTTTACATGTTCTCATAGACTAACCAAACAACTGTATTAAAGTAAAAAGTGATAAGTAAGCTCTAGTATTGAATCTCATTGCATTTATTGTATGTTGAATACATTTTCTCATGAAAGTAATTAATGTTCTAGAAAACCTTTCAGTTCAATTTAAATGTTGATAATGTGAAAAGTTTTTGATCTTAATTTTTTATGAACCTAAATGTCTTTGCTTATATAATGGTGCTATAAACATGATAAAAATTGATATACTGAATGTTGTGCTGACTGTGGTGATGGTTATAAGCTCTGGATGTTTAATGTGCTGTTTATGATCATAATGTTGTTCATTATATTTTTAATATGTATTGTGTGTAGGTATAACAGAATTGTCTAAGGTGTGCAGGAAATGTGCTTCACTTTGTCTGTTCACTTCTTTGCTACTCATTTTATGTAGCAAAAAATATCAGCATTAAGCTGCACACTGAAAAATAAATTTTGGCAAGCAAAGCTTGAATGTTGCAATATGATACAATATATAAAGAAAGGTTATAAATTTTTAAACTTTATAAGGCATATTACAATAAAATTATTTTTAAATAATTATATAGAGGCGAGTTGTTCAATGGTCATCATTTAATTAAAAGACTAAAGGTACCAAAGTTAGATACAAAAATTATATTAGGAAAGTCATTTCAAGGGAGATTAATCCTAATATTGTATAAGGGTTTTGTCTTGAAACATTATATTGGTATTTGCCTTCCTTGATAGTAGTAGTTCTAATAATTCACATTAGTGTATAATTACCACATCAACATTGTATATACAAATGATTTGAAGGTATATTTCTGATTAAGTGTTCTGCCAGTGACTAATAGTCTGTTGACCAAGGCAGCTTAGGTGTTTCTATCTTGGTTGTTTAGTAAGCAACACTTATGAATATAACTTCTTTGGTGTTCGAAAGTGTATGGTATAACATGAAATTAAAACATCTAAATCATTCAGATCTCTATACTAGACTTTAGTGTGGGAATACATTAAATGCTCAAGACATGTTAACAAGGAAGCATTGATATATGTACTCATCAGTAACAAAACAGCACAAAATAAATAGTCTAATAATTCTTGGTCTCTTCACAAGTAATGAATGAGATGTGCACTGGTGGAACTTTATAAAGTTCTTCATAAACTGCCTTGCTTAAAATTAATGTAGTAGTAGTATTTTGAATGCTGATAGTATTGGCTTTGCTCTCACATCAGTGCAGTATTCCTTTTTTTAATATCTGTTAATGTTAGAGTAATATACTCATCATCATCATCATGCATTTCTTGATACATACTGTTCTTTGATTTTTCTGTTTCTTTATAATTTTCCATGTTGAAACTCCTGAACCTACATTAAATTAAAAATTGCCACCCATGAAAACAGAATTTCGTAGTAACCAGTACTTTATTTGTAACCCCTTTTGGTATAATTCATCAGAAAAACTTGCACCAAAGAAATTTTAGCAGATACATCTTGTCTTTTCTTCTTTGTTATTATACTTTTTATAGTTTTATAAAATATGTAGATATATATATTAATGTTAGTTAAGAGAAAAAGTAGACTTTTTAACCTTAGCTTGGAGAAAAAAAATAGAACAAGTACCTTTATTGTGAATGCTCGAGAAACTGGCATATTTTCAGATTTTTGGAGAAGCCAACATGGTCTCGAGTCTGAAGTTGCCAATTTATGTAGATTTTCTGTAATTAATAATTTTAGTTTCTCTAGTTGTTAAACTTGTGCAAAATCTTTGTTTCTTGGCAATAATGATTTTGCTAGTTTTGTAAATTTGGACAGTATTGTTTTTCCTTTATTTCCTTTATTATTCAGTTATCAAGTGTCTTGCAGTGTTATCTATAAATTTAGCCCTTCTTTGTCTCATCAGGAATGCACAAAATTTTATTTTTAACTCATATTTGTTTAAAAAAATTTTTTTATATTTTTCTTAATTTTCTTTGTTATACTAAAGCAGTTGTGCTGCCACTTCAGTCACCATGATCCTCATGGTGAGATCAGTGGTTAGATGCCTTCATGACCCAGTGCAAGACGTATTGTACCACAACTTGCAGTACAGTAGGGCCTCACTGTACAGCGTTCCGCTAATACGGACATTTCAGATTATGACCAACACTTGCTATATGGCTCCCCTCCACCTGACTTTCTAATATGGTCACTGTGCCCAACCCAGTTTGTTTACATTCTCCATGAGCTCTGTGTCTCTTCATTATGTCTGGAAACTTCCCAAAATTTCAAGTGTTGTAAAGTTATTTCATATTTTATATTCGTACTATACTCTGACAATTATACTTATGTGTACCTGTACCTAAGTAAATTTACATACTGTGCTGGCATGCAGATACACATTAAGTGTGTCTTACGTCTCAAGACGCCATATTAATAATGATAATACTCAATAATCACTGAGGCACATTAACCCTTTGACTGTCGCGGTCATATATATACGTCTTACGAGGTACCGTGTTTGACGTATATATACTACTCAAATTCTAGCAGCTTCAAATCAAGCAGGAGAAAACTGGTAGGTCCACATGTGAGAGAATGGGTCTGTGTGGTCAGTGTGCACCATATAAAAAAAATCCTGCAGCACGCAGTGCATAATGAGAAAAAAAAAACTCCAACCGTTTTTAATTAAAATGCCGACTTTGTGGTCTATTTTCATATAGTATTTATGGTTGTATTCTCATTTTCTTGGTCTCATTTGATAGAACGGAAAGCATATTATAGAAATAGACATGATTTTGATTGATTTTACTATAAAAAGAATCTGGAAATGGAGCTCAAACTAGGGGAAATGTTTGATTTTTGCCAATGTTCAAAAGTAAACAAATGATGTCATTGTCCAATAAATGTCCAACTAGCCATTCTAATATGCAGTCATGAATGGGTTGATGTTATTTATACAGTTATTACAGTATTGCAGTAGTCTGCATAACAGTAAATCTTCTATTTTTTGTTTGAATAAAAATTCAAAATAGAAAGCAAGAGTAATATCAGAGGGGCCTGGAGACGTGACTGATGAACAAAGAAAATGTTATTTTAGAGCCAGGAATGTCTGCATTGTTCATTCTGGACCTTATTTTGAAATTGTCATATTTTTTAATTTTCGTGAAATTGGCCAAATTGCAAATTTCTGACCACGTTATTGGGCAGTTGAAATTGGTAAATGGGGAGTTTCTTGTACTCAATCGATAGACAAAACGGAGTTCTAAAGAAATAGCTATGAGTTTGGTTGACTGGAACAATGGAATTAACCGAAAATAGGGTTCAAATTGGGCGAAATCGCTGATTTGTAAATATTGCCGAGGTCGCTAACTTCGTGAGAGCGTAATTCCGTCAGTTTTCCATCAAATTTTGTTTTTTTTTAGTGTCATTACAATCGGGAAAAAATTCTCTTATCATTTCATACAAGAAAAATAATTTTTTTTTTTTATTTTGCGACACCAGGAGACACCTCAGGATTGGGGGTTGCGACAGTCAAAGGGTTAAATGTTATATTTTACATTAATATGCACATTTTCACTAATCCATCTATGATATTTTTTCAAAATTATATAATAAGCACTCTACATAACGTATAAATATGATAAATACACCCTACAGTAGAATAAATTAACATAAATATGAGATGTTGTAGTCAGGCAACTTGTAGGAGTGATGGCAAGAATTAAGTTTTCTCTAGTCCAACATCAGAGAAAATGTGTACACTATAGTATTACTGAGGCTAACAGTAGAAAATTATTCCTTTCGTATGCCTTCACCCAGAGCGTCATCTCTTACCCTACATTAAGACTACAAATATTTTAAGGCAAGTAATGAATGAACTGCTTGTGCATTTTATCGCTGTGGGACGCTTTAACCTGTAAACGGTCCAAACGTATCTATACGTTCACTACCGTACTGACCCAACTTTTTTGAGAAAAAAAAAAACAGTTTTTTAATTGGAAAAAAGAGCATATGGTACCCAGGCATCCCCAATTATTTTAATATGGTGCACAGTGAGTGCTCACACCCATTCTCGCATGTCTAGGCGACTCAGGCTTATCGTGGCAATGTTAAATGTAGGACACATAAAACGTATATATACGTTTGGGGCACTAGCGGTAAAAACGTATATATACGTTTGGACCGTTAAATGTCTAAGTACATTATGTGTGGGTGGGGTGGCCTGGTATGGTAGCCTGGCTGTCATACCTACCACACCTGATTTCTTACAATAAATACTACTCATCTCACCCTACATTAAGACTACAAATATTTTAAGGTAAGTATTGAGTGTACTGTATGTGTATTTTACTTTTTTATTGTTTTATAATGCCTAGTTCTATTGCTAACTTAATACATGTTAGTGTACTCTTGTTATCTTGTATTTATATGCATTTATGGTGGAAAAAAATGGCTATCCACTTTACAGCAGGTAGCCTGAAACCTAACCTGCCGTACAAGTGGGGCCCTACTGTACTTGAATTATTCAATGTATACATCTGCCTTTAGTTTTCATTAGTCATCTCAAAAATTAAAACCAAGGTCTACTTGAAAAGTGAACAAAGTTTTTCAGTTATCAAATGACTTGCTGGTACAGTATTGTGTCTGCAGCATACTTGCAAGTTATACAAGGCATTGCATATCAGAAAAGAGCAATTGCCACCATAGCCAAACTCTGGGTTAACGAATGAATTGCTTCCTTAATGCTTCATCTGTGGGAAAGTGTAGATATTGTCTTCTGCATCTAAGTTAGGCTGAGCCCCTTAAAGAATCTTAACCTGAGCTTCATAGCCCCAATATCTCCTATGCCTGTGTTTTTCTCAGTTGATTCAGTTTGGTGTTTATTATGTGCAGTGCATCGTATTGAACTTGCCTTTAGTTTTGCTGTCTAAATATTAGGAATGCATGAAAAATAATTTAATTTGTAGCTCCATTTCTTCCATTTTTGCTTTCATTTTTTATTTTATAACTTTTTCAAATATGGTATATTGAGAACAACCCTGTTGATACTCCAGTAGCGTGATTCCACTAAGGCTTTCGGTGTTTTATTTGTTTTGATGATTTGGAGAATACACTGTACCTCAAACAACTTCCGTAACTTGAAATATTCTGTACATGTGTACTGTATGTGTATATTTTTTAGTTTTGTTAATCTTAGAAAAAAAAGCATCTTAATGAGCACTGAAATCAAACAGATCTGCAGATTGAACCACATTATGCAAAATAATTACAATATATTTCATAAAGCTGTCTGCACTTTTGTATAAACTCAGTTTCTGTATACAGTATATTATGTGTAGGAGTTAAACTAATATGAATACTCAGTAGACAAGTTATAAAAAGTAAAAAAGTCACACTTTGATGAGACAACTAAAACGGCTATAAAAATAATGTAGTACTCTCATGATTGTAGATGAATGGTTCAGAGAACCGACACGTTGATGAATTAGACACGTGCAACTCTTGGGTATCTTTATTGAGGAAATGTTTCGCCACACAGTGGCTTCATCAGTCCATACATGGGAGAAACTTGAAGAATAGGAGGAGAATGAGGTAATCAGTCCCTCAACCTTGAGTCGATGTGGTCAGTCCATCCATCTTGAATAGAATATGGCATATGTGCAGAGAAGCAGTTTATAAACTGTAGGCAGGAGAGGTGCAGCAGGCGTAGGTGGTGTCATATTTGTTCAATGTGGAAGTAAGTCGTGCCCAAGGGTTAGGCAAGCGAAGAATTCCCAAGTATTAAGATCCCAAGAAGTTGCAGTGTCTGACAGGATTGTAGATGAATGGTTCAGAGAACCGACACGTTGATGAAGCCACTGTGTGGCGAAATGTTTCCTCAATAAAGATGCCTAAGAGTTGCACATGTGTCTAATTTATCAGTACTCTCATGATTACATTGTTGGTGTTTCATTTGCACCAAGTTAATATAAAACTGTCAAAACCAAGAGCTTCTTAGTTAAGTAAATCTTTTGATCACTTATTAAAGTGAAGGTAGCATTGCTAACATAATGCATCCTATTCATGAATAAATCTTATGAAATTGAATTTAGAGTACCAGAGAATACTATTTCTCAGCTCATTTTTTTTTTTTTTTAACAAGTCGGCCGTCTCCCATAATAACAGTTCCTCTCAACCATTCCTGCATAATTACTGTGTAGAGTATAGTATAATAAAATTCCAGACACTGGCTGACTTGTAAAGACATAGATAGCACTTAAAAACAAAGGAGGAGAAACAGATGGGAAAATGGGGGTAGTGGGAAGATGGAGGGAGTGTTTGAGTTGTTAAATATTGATGAAGAAAGGGAGACATTGATTTCATGCATTTGATAGAAAGGTACTGTATGACATCTTGAAGGAGTGAAGAATAGCCAAATGTGAGTAGAGAAAGTGCATGAGGCATGGGATAGAATGGAAATAAGTCACTGATTTTTTTTTGGTTATCCTAGGTACTTTACAAATACAGTGGACCCCCGTTTAACGATCACCTCCCAATGCGACCAATTATGTAAGTGTATTTATGTAAGTGCGTTTGTACGTGTATGTTTGGGGGTCTGAAATGGACTAATCTACTTCACAATATTCCTTATGGGAACAAATTCGGTCAGTACTGGCACCTGAACATACTTCTGGAATGAAAAAATATCGTTAACCGGGGGTCCACTGTATGCTGCTATGTATGATAATCTATGTAACTGTATTTGTCTATACCTGAATAAACTTACTAAAGGGGGTAAAGCAACTGGGATAGATGAGATCAAGATAAAAATGTTGAAAGCAGATATTGATATAATTTTATAGTGGTTGGGCAGCGCTGTATGTTCCTTGTGGGTTTATCGCTTGGTTTTGATTATAATAATACAGTGGACCCTCGACATTCGATACTAATCCGTTCCTGAGAGCTATCGAATGCCGAAAATATCGAAAGTCGAATTAATTTTCCCCATAAGAAATAATGGAAATCAAATTAATCCGTGCAAGACACCCAAAAGTATGAAAAAAAAAAAATTTACCACATGAAATATTAAGTTTAATGCAATAGAATAATAACAATAAAGTAACTGACACTTACCTTTAATGAAGATCTGGTGATGATTGATGGGATGGGAGGAGGGGAGAGTGTCGAAGTTGTTACTGTTTAGAAGGGGAATCCCCTTCCATTAGAACTTGAGGTAGCAAGTCCTTTTCCGGGGTTACTTCCCTTCTTCTTTTAATGCCACTAGGACCAGCTTGAATGTCACTGGACCTCTGTTGCCATTCCTTTAAGATTTGTCTAAAATGGGCCATAACATTGTCATTGTAATAGTCACCAGCATGGCTTGCAATAGCTGTGGTAGGGTGATTTTCATCCATAAAGGTTTGCAGTTCAACCCACTTTGCAAACATTTCCTTAATTTTTGAAGTAGGCACAATGGAGTCCACAACTGGCATAGGTTTCTCAGGGTTAGCCCCAAACCCTTCGAAATCTTTCTTAATTTCCATACTAATTCTCACCCTTTTTACCACAGGGTTGGCACTAGAAGCTTTCTTGGGGCCCATGGTGACTTATTTTGCAGAAACAAGCACCAAAAACAGTGATAATATGGAATGTATCGAATGTATCCTTAGATGCATGCACACTGGCTGGCTTGTAAACACTGGCACACATGGGGCAGTTCAGGCCACACGTGGACACGTCTCGTACGAATCGTATCGAATATCGGGTTTTCCATCGAATGTCGAGGCAAAATTTTTGCGTTAAAATGCATCGAATGTCGGATTTATCGAATGTCGGTGCCATCGAATGTCGGGGGTCCACTGTATAGTAGTTGGTATATATGTTAAATACAGTGGACCCCCGCATAACGATCACCTCCGAATGCGACCAATTATGTAAGTGTATTTATGTAAGTGCGTTTGCACATGTATGTTTGGGGGTCTGAAATGGACTAATCTACTTGACAATATTCCTTATGGGAACAAATTCGGTCAGTACTGGCACCTGAACATACTTCTGAGTGAAAAAATATCGTTAACTGGGGGTCCACTGTATATGCATGAAAGGGAGAGAATGCCCATAGATTAGAAGAAAGAATTCATAGTTCTTTTGTATAAGGGGAAAGGGGATGGATAAAAGTTTAGGAACTATAGGAAAATAAGCCTGTTGAGTATAGTAGGTAAAGTGAATGGTAGAGTTATTATTGAAAAAATTAAGGGAAAGACAAAGTAAGACTGCAGAGAAACAAGGTTTTAGGAATGCTAGGGGATGTGTATTCTTAGTTTTTGCATTGAAACAAGT
The DNA here is from genome assembly GCF_038502225.1 of Cherax quadricarinatus. Lineage (NCBI taxonomy): Eukaryota > Metazoa > Arthropoda > Malacostraca > Decapoda > Parastacidae > Cherax > Cherax quadricarinatus. The sequence continues at coordinate 8,562,040 of NC_091303.1, forward strand.
TAAGACTAATTAGATAAAGGTAAGGAACTTTTTTGTTTTATGATAGAATGTAAGTGTGGGGGAGGTACGTGAGGCATTACGTAGAATGAAAGGGGGTAAAGCAGCTGGAACTGATGGGATCATGACAGAAATGTTAAAAGCAGGGGGGGATATAGTGTTGGAGTGGTTGGTACTTTTATTTAATAAATGTATGAAAGAGGGGAAGGTACCTAGGGATTGGCAGAGAGCATGTGTAGTCCCTTTATATAAAGGGAAAGGGGACAAAAGAGATTGTAAAAATTATAGAGGAATAAGTTTACTGAGTATACTTTGCTCACACTCCAACAGCACATCAAGTATTAATAACCATTTGTCTCCATTCACTATCAAACACGCTCACGCATGCCTGCTAGAAGTCCAAGCCCCTCGCACACAAAACCTTTACCCCCTCCCTCCAACCTTTCCTAGGCCGACCCCTACCCCGCCTTCCTTTCACTACAGACTGATACACTCTTGAAGTCACTCTGTTTCACTCCATTCTCTCTACATGTCCAAACCACCTCAACAACCCTTCCTCATCCCTCTGGACAACAGTTTTGGTAATCCCACACCTCCTTCTAACTTCCAAACTACGAATTCTCTGCATTATATTCACACCACACATTGCCCTCAGACATGACATCTCCACTGCCTCCAGCCTTCTCCTCGCTGCAACGTTCATCACCCATGCTTCACACCCATATAAGAGCATTGGTAAAACTATACTCTTATACATTCCCCTCTTTGCCTCCAAGTTCTTTGTCTCCACAGACTCCTAAGTGCACCACTCACCCTTTTCCCCTCATCAACTGTGACAACTGTGAGAACTCCCACTTTATGTGTGATTCTTTATCTTTTAACTCCACGCCTCTTGCCAAGACCCTCGCATTTACTTCTCTTACAACCCCATCTATAAATATATTAAACAACCACGGTGACATCACTCATCCTTGTCTAAGGCCTACTTTTACTTGGAAATAATTTCCCTCTTTCCTACATACTCTAACTTGAGCCTCACTATCCTCGTAAAAACTCTTCACTGCTTTCAGTAACCTACCTCCTACACCATACACCTGCAACATCTGCCACATTGCCCCCCTATCCACCCTGTCATATGCCTTTTCCAAATCCATAAATGCCACAAAGACCTCTTTAGCCTTATCTAAATACTGTTCACTTATATATTTCACTGTAAACACCTGGTCCACACACCCCCTACCTTTCCTAAAGCCTCCTTGTTCATCTGCTATCCTATTCGCCATCTTACTCTTAATTCTTTCAATAATAACTTTACCATGCACTTTACCAGGTATACTCAACAGACTTATCCCCCTATAATTTTTGCACTCTCTTTTGTCCCATTTGCCTTTATACAAAGGAACTATGCATGCTCTCTGCCAATCTCTAGGTACCTTACCCTCTTCCATACATTTATTAAACAAAAATACCAACCACTCCAACACTATCCTCCCCTTGCTTTTAACATTTCTGTCATGATCCCATCAGTTCCAGCTGCTTTACCCCCTTTCATTCTACGTAATGCCTCATGCACCTCCTCCACACTCACATCCTGTTCTTCTTCACTCCTAAAAGATGGTATACTTCCTTGGCCAGTGCATGAAATTACCGCTTCCCTTTCTTCGTCGACATTTAGAATTTCCTCAAAATATTCTCGCCATTATTATTATAATCAAATAAAGTGTTAAACTGAGAAGGGTCATGCAGTGCTGCATGGCAGAAAATAGTGCCAGGGCTATAAACAGCTAGGTGGAGAGGGGATCAGAGGTGAGGGGAGAAAAGGGCTGGAAGGGACACTAAGGGCTGTGTGTCAAAGCTTGTATAGTAAAGCAGTTACTGACAAAGTCAAAAAGTGATCATAAGTCAAAGGCAGGACCAGATGGGTAGATAGAGAAGTGATGTGGCAGATGTTGCAAATGTATGGAATGGGTTGTATGTTACTAAAGGCAGTCAAGAGTTATGTGGATAGTGATCCCCTCATGTTAGGGCATGTAGGAAAGATTATTTTCTAGTAAAAGGATGTGTGATTGCACATCCTTTTACTGGATTGCACCATGAGTACTTAACATATTTATAGATGGGGTTGTAAAAGAGGTAAACACTACTTGACTCACGAAATAGTAATGACACGAATGACGGCATTGAGGGGACTTGAGCTAGAGTTCGTCACGGCCACGCTAGCTGGAGATTCGTCTGTAAAAACTTGCATTTGTGGTCACAGTGGTGCCTATGCTAACCTTCCTATGGTGTAGAAATATACCTAGTTGGACGAATCTTATTGTGGCTAGCTGGTCCAGTGGCTAATGCGACGGCTGGAGTTTTGAGACTGACCGCGGGTTCAATCCCGCCCGTGGTATGGTAGATAAACACTAAGGAGATGGGGCAGAGTGAAGGATTAAAAGATACTCAGCAACTAATTTCATACATAATGGGAATTGTCACTCTTTTTACTGATAACAAGGTTCTTTTGGAAGATTCTGAAGAGAAGTTGCAAAGCTTGTTGGAGGAAATTTTTAGTGTATATAAAAGAAGGAAATTAAAGAGAATATAAAAAAGCATGAGGTGTTGAGGGTAAGAAATCTAGGTGGTAAGAGACTGGATATCAGATAGGAAGAAGTATGGAGGAAGTAAATGTGTTCAAATATTTGGGGATGAACCATACAATTGTTTAGGGGAAAGAAAGGTGGACATTGCAATGCAGCATCGATGGAGACAAAACTTCATTGTAGAAATGGAAGGCATTCAGATTCCATCAATGGAACTGAAGATATGGGAAGTACAATGCTTGCATTCTTAAAGGAGTGGGTGGGGATTTTTGCAGTTTAAAGGGCCATCTGAGTTGTCAGCATGCTGAACTCTAGAAACAAGTCTTGGTCCATACCTCTGCACTTTCTCTAGTTTCTTACAATGCTTCCTTGGGTGTGGGTTCCATATGGGTGCTGCATACTCTGGCAAGACAGTGATTGAATGAGTAATGGTGATACTGTCTTCATTTTTGGATCACCCTACCTCTGTTGGAGATGGCTGCCGTGTTAAAAAAAAAAAATAAAAAATCATGTAAAATGTAACATGTGTTTTGCAGCAGCATGCCATTCCTTTTTTAAATTCTGTGAAGCTAACATTTTAGGGCCACTGTGTAAATACTATAGGATATTTTCACTGTCGGTCATAATCATGTACATTTACATTATATTTTTTGTGAATTCACGTTTAATTTTTAATATGACAAACAGATAAACCTTATCAGTATAAGGTTAACAGGAATTTTATTGACAGTCTTTGGCTTGCAAAAATAATCTTGCAGTTTTGTTCATTGTATGCTTTAAAGACATGTGTCTGTAGCATCAGAATCAGTTGGCTTAAATATTTTCAGTTCATAAAAGGCAGTGTATTCAATATTTGAAAATTAATCACTACATTTCTTTGTAGTGCATAACTGCACATGAATAAAGAAAGTATGGTACAAGTGACTCTGAAGTGAATTTATTTAGAATATGGATTGTTGATTTAGTTAAATATTATTGTTAGACATAAAATGTTTGTATTTTGATAGTGTATTTATGGCCTTACTGCATTGTCTTAGAAATACATTTGCATAAGTTGTATGAACTTTGAAAATTATTTGATGTACAATTAGGCTTATCCTGCTAATAAGGTGCAGCTTTATGTAACTAGCTATTGGCTAGTGTATATTACAGTGGATTAGAATGCTCACCTACATGTGGCTGCAGGCCCTGGCATCACCTCTCAACTTGCCAGATTCATATTTACCTGTCTTCATGGGCCCTATCGTACCTATTCTTAAAACTATGTATGAAGTCTACTTCCACCACATATTCAAAGTCATTCCACTTCCCAACTACCTTAAGACTGAAGACAATACTTACTAACATTTCTGTGACTTGTGTGTCATTAGCTTCCAGCTGTGCGCCGAGTGTTTCTCGCCTCTCAAACAGCCTGTCCCTGTCTGCTCTATCAGTTCGTCTTAGTATTTTGTATGTTATCATGTCTTCTCTGGTCCTCCTCCCTTCCAGAGTTGTTAAGATTCTTTTAGCCATTCCTAGTAGCTCGTACCCCTGAACTCTAGAAAAGTCTTGGTCCATACCTCTGCACTTTCTTTAGTGTCTTACAATGCTTCCTTGGGTGTGGGTTCCATACGGGTGCTGCATACTCCAAGATGGACTCAACATACTGCACACTGTATAAAGCACCTTGAAGGACTTTGTTGTATTACCTTGTAATTTTTTTTTTAACACATTTTTTGAACCACAAACAATTGCTACTTAAACTAAAATTAAGTCTTTTGCAGTTTTTAGTTTTTATTTTTTCCATCTAATATTAAAAAATTTGACAAGACTGTTTTCAGTAACTCCTTAAACAAAAAATTATGCCAGGCAGTAATCATATATTTTTACATTGTCAAAACAGTCTCCCACTAAGATATATACACATTTTGGTAACAAATGATTATTGATAAAATACTGTAAAGATGTCCCTGACTTTATGCAATAAATACATTCCGATCTCAAGGCAGCTGCACTAAGCTCAGTCGACACTGGATTCTGTGCTATACGATTCATACAGCTTTAGCTTGTGTTTTAATGCATAATAATTTAATTTTCCACAGTGAGAATGTTCAATACTCCTTGTAAACTTCACCTATCACATACAGTGAATGTACATTGCACACATGGAACTAATGCTAGAAAAGACATCCCGTGTAGGTATTTCTTATAAAATGGAGGAAACCTGTATTCTAAATTAAAGTTGCAGGCATTTAGTACAAAGAATAGAGTCTATAGTAGAGAACTAGCTACACCAAAAACTCTGGCAGAAACCTTTGCCCTAGTTTGTTGCTTACCAGCCAACAGTGTCAGAATGATAATGGTAATAATAATAAATAAATAAATAAATAAATGATTAATAAAAAAAAACTAGTAATTTGGGATTTTGTAATTCTCGAGCACCTATTCTTTCAAAAAAAATTCACAAGTGCTCGCATATCAAATCATAAATACAACTGCAAGAAAAAAAGAATACTAAAGTTCATATTAAAGAATGATAGTATTATCATTAGGATTGAAAGCTCTAGAAAAGAGGTGTGTTTTCAACTGAGACCTGAGAGCATAAATGAATTTTTGACTCCAGACACGTTTACCATGTGTAACTGACTATTGCTTCACTGAGTTACTTATTAAAATGCAGTATAAAATACAGTATACATTACTAATTTTAAAAAGAGAAACTTTCATTTTTCTTTTTAGGTTATCCTGCCTTGGAATGTGTATATATTTTTGAGACACCCTGTGTGGTTATGGATACTAAAATATACAGATTCAGTACTTAAAACTATAGCAATTGAGTTAGGAAGTCATCTCACCAGTTTATTAAAGGTAAAGAGGTAAGGCCCAGGAGCTGCAGCTCCCACCCTGCACACTTAAAAGGTGTATTAACAAAGACACATGCACATACCAATAAGTAATGCATATTTTTCTTACATCCACAGTATATACCATAGTGTAATATGTAATGCTGATTGTGTCATTGTAAATGTAAAATTTAGTTGGACAGTTTATGTACAGTATATATTTTTTGGTATGGAAGAAATGGTCTGTTATGTTTTGCTTGCATACTTACAGTATTAATTCTGAAGATTATAATAGTACTTTAAGAGTGAACAATGTAGTTTAAGATTTATTGAGAGTTTACAATACTCTTGATTCTTCTCATACAGTTATGTGCAATAGGGATCCCGATATGTTATAGCAATGCATTGCATCCATGACTTTTTAGTATTCTTCTTATTTGTGGATCATGAGTTACAGTCAAGAAGGAATGGTTTGTTTTGGATCATGTAATAGAAGATAGGCTGTGGTAGTGTCTGAAAGCTGCTCTTTTTTCATTCTGTGATGCTTTTAAAAAATGTGCATTAAGTCTTACTGTGATGTGTGTAAAATCCTCTTATTTTTATTCTTGCTGTGACTTGTGTGAAAAATTATTCATTCTAGTATTGCTGTGATGTGTATGTGTGAATTTTTTTCATTTTACTTTGCAAAGTTTTGTAATAATGAGCCTCATCTTTCACCAACACTAAATATTCCTGTAGTATCCAGTAGCTGTTATCTTCACTTTATCTAAGACTAAAAGTAATTGGGGGCAACTCATTGTAGTTAGCTTTGGCAAATCTTAAAGACAATGAAGAATTAATAAATACTTTTGCAGTTTACTTATAAAATACAATGAATTTGATTAAAACCAAAGTAACTGGGGGTGGGGATGTTCAGTAAGTAAAAATCCGATAAATTTACATCTAACTTTTGCCCAGAAAATTATTTTTATAAGCAGGGGAGGGTAACCTCTTGCTCTATTTAGCCATAAACTAATCATCATGCTTGTAACACAGCAGTTCTATTAGTGGCTCTCTCCATTCAATCAGTCAATCAATCAAGTTTATTCTCTATAAGGATTACAATGTGGGGTTTACAGATTTTGGATATTGTGTGGTTTACATGTTTTAAAATACTAATTACAGAGGGGGCCACTAGGACACCTAGCATGGCTAGGCATTTCGGGCAGACTTAGATTAATTTTAAACTTTAAATTATTACAGATTATGGTATTAAGGCTAAGTGACTACATTATAGTTTGTAAGTTTAGCAATGTGAATGCGTTTGTTTTGGCACAATACATAGTGTCTATATTGGAGTATCATAGGCAAGCTTATGACTAGTAAAATGACTATAGTAAAATCTGAATTCAGTATTTATCCTTTAATCATTGGCTGTCTCCTACCAAGTTAGGATGAACCACAAAAGGAAACATTCACCATCATTAAACAAAGCATGTATGTACAGGATATATTAATCTTTTCGCTACCTCAGTATACAATAGTGTATATAACTGTACAATGTACAGGTGTCTTTTTTACATATATTCATTTCAGTCAGGCAATCAGCACTTTTTTAACACCAGCTGTCTCCCATTGTGGTAGGGTGCCCTAAAAATGAAGAAACATGTCCTCCATCACCATCTTGCCAGAGGTGTGCCAACACTACAGCTCAAATTACCCTCCAATATGTAGTATCTCCACCTCTTCTCCAGAGTGCAGGCATTGTACTTCCCACCTGCAGGACCATCTAACCAGTTTCCCTGAATCTCCATAAATGTTACCTTGCTTACACTCCAACAACACATCGTCATAAAAACAACTTGTCTTTCCGCACTCCTATCTAACATGTTCACACATGCCTGTTAGATGTCCAAATCCCTCGCATATGAAATCTCCTTTATGCCTTTCCCTCCAATCTTCCTTAAGGTGACTCCCTTCCCTCCCTCCCTTCCACTACAGATTTATACTCCTTCCAAGCCATCTTCTTTTGCTCCTCTCTTTCTAAATTTCCAAATTGCCTTAGTAACTCCTATGACACTTATAACTATTCTGCATAATAAGACTTCATTACATTTTGCAGCCTTTAGTTATGTTCAGTAAAAGAATATTACACCTTTGGAATTACCAAAAAAATGGACAGCATATAGTAGCAAATTTGTGTAAAGCCACATAAGAAGGAAACCTGTATACAGTTGTACTTAGAATTACAACTTCCTAACTTACAAATTTCCAAACATACAATCCCATAAAATTAACACCCATGCTCCAGCCTATACTGCAGATTTTTAGACTTGCTACTCAAATTTTAGACTTTTACAAAAATTTTCTAACAATCTTTTACATTGAGTCCTTAGTGATATGTTAGCTACTCAACATGCCAGGCTCCTATGGTAAATTTACTACAACCCACACCCAAAATGCTAAGTTACTAAGTAAACAGTGAAGAAATTAAATACAAGTACTCTAGTATGTATAGTGTTTCTTATTTTTTAATAAAATGTTAATTTTCTTGTTATAAAGTTCGTAAATGCTCTGATAGCTCAAATTTTAGCACTCCATGTTGTAATGGTTTTGTGGCTTAGATTATGTTTCTTAATAGTCTGTCATAATGCCCTGGTAGCTGGAATCTTTTTATATAACAATCTATAGTAAAATATTTATTTACCTATTTTATTTTTTTTATATTTTTAATGTTTTCTAGTATGTTATTTGATGTCTCTTATAATAAAATCAAAAGAATCGTGACAAAAGAGTTTAAATATTGAAAAATGGGTCTGAACCTTGAGCTCACCCTATACTTTTTAAGTTATAATCAAATCAGCTTAAGATTTTTCAGCTTGTGACCAATTTTAGGGAAAGCATTAGTTCATAAACCAGAGGTACACCTATGTTTTATGTTTGTCATGATTTTTTTTTTTTAAAGCAGAAACGATCAAACTATGCTCCTTAAAATAAATTTCAGTTTTTTTGAGAACACTGTCTTATTAACTGATACAGTGTATATTTTTGTGAATTAACATGGTGAAAATTTCGTACCAAAACTGGCTTTTCAAAAATTACCTCTTACAACATTTAATTTAATATTACTAAACCTATTTCAGGTCAGCATACATTTAGTCATGGGTTTCTTCTTTTTTCAGTGGGAGGCGACCGGTGTGTTAAAAATATTTACTATACTAACCCATTGCTACCGGCATTTTAGTCGCTTCATACGACATGCATGGTTTACGGAGGAAAGATTCTTTTCCACTTCCCCATGGAGAAGAGAAAATAAAGAACAAGAACTATTAAGAAATAAGAAGAAAAACCTAGTTGTGTACTCGCCTAATTGTGGTTGCAGGGGTCGAGACTCGGCTCCTGGCCCCGCCTCTTCACTGATCGCTACTAGGTCCTCTCCCTCTCTGCTTCCTGAGCTTTGTCATACCTCTTCTTAAAACTATGTATGGTTCCTGCTTCCACTACTTCACTTGCTAGGCTATTCCACTTCCTGACGACTACGACTGAAGAAATACGTACTTCCTAATGTCCCCGTGACTCGTCTGAGCCTTCAGCTTCCAGTTGTGACCCCTTGTTTCTGTGTCCTCTCTCTGGAACATCCTATCTCTGTCCACCTTGTCTATTCCCCACAGTATCTTGTATTTCGTTATCATGTCTCCCCTGACCCTTCTCTCCTCCAGTGTAGTCAGTCCAATTTCCCTCAACCTTTCCTCGTACAACATTCCCCTGAGCTCTGGGACTAGCCTTGTTGCAAACCTTTGTACTTTCTCTAACCTCTTGACGTGCTTGACCAGGTGTGGGTTCCAGACTGGTGCTGCATACTCCAGTATGGGCCTAACATGCACAGTGTACAGTGTCTTGAACGATTCCTTATTAAGGTATCGGAATGCTATTCTCAGGTTTGCCAGGTGCCCGTATGCTGCAGCAGTTATTTGGTTGATGTGTGCCTCCGGTGATGTGCTCGGTGTTATGGTCACCCCAAGGTCTTTCTCCCTGAGTGAGGTCTGTAGTCTTTGTCCACCTAGCCTATACTCTGTCTGTGGTCTTCTTTGCCCCTCCCCAATCTTCATGACTTTGCATTTGGCAGGGTTGAATTCGAGAAGCCAGTTTCTGGACCACATGTCCAGCCTGTCCAGGTCTCTTTGCAGTCCTGCCTCATCTTCATCCAATTTAATTCTTCTCATCAGCTTCACATCATCTGCAAATAGGGACACTTCAGAGTCTATTCCTTCCATCATGTCATTCGCATATATCAAAAATATCACTAGTCCTAGAACTGACCCCTGTGGGACCCTGCTCGTCACAGGTGCCCACTGTGATACCTCTTCACGTACCATGACTCGTTGTTGCCTCCCTGATCCAGTGCAGTGCCCTCCCTGTTATATGTGCCTGATCCTCCAGCTTCTGCACTAATCTCTTGTGGGGAACTGTGTCAAAGGCCTTCCTGCAGTCTAGGAAAATGCAGTCAACCCACCCCTCTCTCTCTCTCGTGTCTTACTTCTGTTACCTTGTCATAAAACTCCAGCAGGTTTGTGACAGGATTTGCCTTCCATGAACCCATGCTGGTTTTCATTTATAATCTTGTTCTGTTCCAGGTGTTCCACCACTCTCCTCCTGATAATCTTCTCCATGACTTTGCACACAATACATGACAGACACACATGTCTGTAGTTTAGTGCCTCATTTCTGTTTCCTTTCTTAAATATGGGGACTACATTTGCTGTCTTCCATTTCTCAGGTAGTTGCCCAGTTTCAAGGGATGTGTTGACGATTGTGGTTAGGGGCACGCACAGCATCTCTGCTCCTTCTCTAAGGACCCATGGGGAGATGTTGTCCGGTCCCATCGCCTTTAAGGTATCAAGGTCACTTAGCAGCTTCTTCACCTCTTCCTCGGTTGTTTGTATGTCATCCAACACTTGTTGGTATATTCCCTCTTGATGTTCCCTTCTGTGCTGTCTTCCCAGAGCCCTTCCTGTCTCTACTGTAAAAACTTCCTTAAATCTCCTGTTTAGCTCCTCACATACCTCCTGATCATCTCTTGTGAGTTCTCCACCTTCTGTCCTCAAGTCTGATCACCTGGTCTTCGACTGTTGTCTTCCTCTTGATGTGGCTATACAACAGTTTCGGGTCAGTCTTTATTTTCGATGCTATGTTATTTTCATACTGTCGCTGGGCCTCCCTCCTTACCTGTGCATACTCGTTCCTGGCTCTGCGACTAATCTCCCTATTTTCATGTGTTCTCTGCCTTCTGTACTTTTTCCATTCTCTATTGCACTTAGTTTTTTGCCTCCTTACACCGTCGGGTAAACCAGGGGCTTGTTCTGGTCTTCCCATTGTTTCTGTTGCCCTTGGGAATAAACCTTTCCGCTACCTCCTTGCATTTTGTTATGTATTCCATCATTTCATTTACTGGCTTTCCTGCCAGTTCTCTGTCCCACGGAACCTCCTGCAGGAAGTTCCTCAACCCTATGTAGTCCCCTCTTTTATAGTCTGGCTTTTCCCATTCAACTCCTGTTACTCTCTCCACTTGCAACTCTACTATGTATTCAAAGCACAGAACATGTATGTATATACATGCATGTGCATGCCTGTGTAGTGTGACCTAAGTGTAAGCAGAAGTAGAAAGATATATCTATTATCCAGCGTGTTTATGAGACAGAAAAAAGAACCAGCAATCCCACCATCATGTAAAACAGTTACAGGTTTCTGTTTCACACTCGCTTGGCAGGACGGTAGTACCTCCATGGCTGGGATTCAGGGAAACCGGCAGGTCGGACCCGAGTCCTGGAGATGGGAAGTACAGTGCCTGTACTCTGAAGGAGGGGTGTTAATGTTTCAGTTTTATAACTGTAGTGTAAGTGCGCCTCTGGCAAGACAGTTAAGCGAATGATGGTGAAAGTTTCTTTTTCGGGCCACCCTACCTTAGTGGGAAACTGCCGGTGTGTTTATTAAAAAAATAAATTTAACTTCAAAAAGCTACAGTACTGTATTTAAATTTTGCAATGTTATTGAAATGAATTCACACTCAACTGATTTGACAAAATAATCTATTTTATAAGCTATGGTTGCAAACTCTGCATAAAGAGCATGACATATTTACATAGTGTGTACAGTCACAATGTTAGGCTTTTCCAACATAACTGTTAAAGTTCCAAGTAATTCAGCCAGATTTTATGCTATCCTGTATGGTACTGGATTGCTGCAGTGATAGATTAATTTTTTAGGCACTGTACCTACAATGATTGATACAGATGGCTTATTACCTGTGACTGTAGTATTAGTGTTCACCCTTCAAAAAAATGGGGTGCCTTTATAATAGTGAAGGGTTCTTGATTCAAGGAATTGGGCCTACCTTTCCTTAAATCAAACCTGATTTCAGTGTCTCCTATTCCCCAGGTGCTGTATGAGCCAAGTGGGTTTAGGGCTTCCCCATGAATAATATTTGTGCTCAACTGTGCACCATCACCAATCTGTATGTACTAGATATATACAAGAGAAATGCTCAATTCACTGTTTGATAACCTCTATTCTGCATGTTATTTTTGCTATGATGTCATTTGTGTATGTGTAACTTACCCATGTATTAGTGCTCTGCTATTTGCTACTTTGTTTTTATTTTTTTATAAATTTCCATGTACTGTGTTGTAATTTGGAGACTTGTATTATAGTAAAGCACTGAAAGTTCAGGTTGATTAGAGCCAGAGATATTCTCCACTTATTATCCATCCTGCCGAACTGCCTGTAGAAATCCAAGACAAAATTTCAAGAAGTAATTTCCAAGACAACATATTATAGTACAAATCAAATACCATATGAATGTCTGAATACTAAAACTTTTAAATTTACTGAAGTATCAGAGTCCAAACTTTCAGTGCTTAACTGTGTACTCATCATTACTCAGACTACCAGTTGACTCAGCAGCTGCTACAGGTTATGTAGCTTAGGTATTATGTTACCAGCAGACTTATCAGTATATAGAACTAATGAGCATATACTCTGTTAGACTCAATTGGATATATTAGACTTAATATACTGGTACTGGCATAATGCTGAAAATAAAATTTATTCATATTCCCATACTTTCAAATTTAATAACTGTTAGATCTGCATAACCGAAGCCCTATTTCCTTTGTACAAGTTAAATGCCATGTCAGTTTTAGTGCCTCGAGTTTTGATGCAGCTAATCTAGAAATTCAATAAAATTTATTGTTAAATCTAGTTTTTTATTACTCCTTAAAAGGCTTCATACCTATTGAAATTCTGTTGGGAAATGTGTACAAATATTTTGCTAAAATTTAATTCAAATCTTTCTAATACAGCCTCTCCTCACTTAATGATGGAGTTCAGTTCCTAAGACCATGTCAGTAAACGAATTCGTCGCCGAGCGAGGAGCATACTCTATTGGTAGTGGGTTTGTGTCAACCATCTTTGATATTGTTTTAATATCACCTTTGCACCATTTATAACATTTCTGGTATGTCTTTAAATGTTTGTACAGTAGTGTACAGTATAGTGTAATAAACAATAGAGGAAATCAGCTGTAACATATTTAGGTATGCATACTGGTCAGAGCCTGTCGTAAGTCCAAGTCGTCAGTAAATGAATACGTTGCTAAGTGAGGCCTGCTACTCTCTCTAGCCTTAACTCTATCCATCACCAAGGATTACGTTTGTGCCTTGGTGCTTTTCGCTCATTCCCTGTTGAGAGCCTCTATGTAGAAGCGAATGTTCCATCCTTGTCTGATCGCCGTGATGCCCATTGCCTTCGCTACTATGTACGCTCTCACGAACTCCACAATCCTTTCATTTATAGAATGGTCACCGATATTAGTAGACATTCTTTATTCGTTTGCCGCCCGTTTGCTCCGTCCCTTTTCTCTTCGCCTACATTCACTCGTCTTCCCTTCAGTTACCACCTTTATATGTTCATGTAGCATCTCACTTTTCCCTACCCCCCTGGGAAGTTCCAGCTGTTCGGGTCTGTTCTTTCTCACTCCCTTGCTCGAAAGCTCAATTGCCTACGGTGGCTTCCCGCTCTCTTTTTCTTGATCACTTCCACTCCCATTCTCAAGCCACCGCTGTGTACACAGATGGCTCTAAGTCTTCAGACGGCGTCGGATTCGCAGCAGTGTTTCCGGACAGCGTCGTGCGGGGGCATTTACTATCTTCGGCTAGCATTTTTACTGCTGAACTGTATGCCATTCTTGCAGCACTTATTCGTATCGCATCTATGCCTGTGTCATCATTTGTGGTAGTCTCAGACTCCCTTAGTGCTCTACAGGCTATACGAAAATTTGATACATCTCACCCCCTAGTCCTCCGTATCCAACTTTGGCTATGCCGTATCTCTACGAAGCATAAAGATATTTTTTGTTGGGTCCCTGGTCATGTCGACTTACAGGGCAATGAACAGGCAGACACTGCTGCGCGGTCAGCAGTACATGACCTACCAATTTCCTATAGAGGTGTTCCATTTCTGGACTATTTTGCTGCAATAGCTACCCACCTTCACGCCCATTGGCAACAACGTTGGTCAACTCTGCTTGGTAACAAACTTCATTTTATTAAACCGAGCATAGGTTACTGGCCGTCTTCTTGTCATCAGTGCCGTGGTTGGGAGACCACTCTCTCCCGTCTTCGCATTGGCCACACTCGTCTTACTCATGGGTATCTCATGGAGAGGCACCCTGTACCTCTCTGTGAGCAGTGTCAAGTTCCAGTATCGATTAGCCACATTCTGTTAGACTGCCCTCTCTATCAACGAACACGCAGAATTTACCTCCAACGCCGTCTTCGTTCTACTACTCTCTCTACCTTCCCTTCTTGCTGATGGACCCTCCTTTAATCCTGACTCTCTCATTGACTTCTTGACAACGACTGATTTACTCCACAAACTCTGATGATGATACCTTACGCACTCCCCTCAGCCCTTTCTAGCTCAGTCTCTTGCTGCCCTTTTACCCTTTCACCATCCACTGCTCCGCTGTTATCCGTAACCTATTACTCATACACCTCCCTTTTGCCACCTGATGCCCTCGCTTCCTTCCTGCCCTGCAGCGCTGTATAGCCCTTGTGGCTTAGCGCTTCTTTTTGATTATAATAATAATGCTAAGTGAGGAGAGGGTGTATTAGTAAATCACGAACATAGATATTACATGATGTAATGGATATATGGATTTTTAAAAAATACTGTATAAAAGAAAAGTAAATTTTTGTTTTATACTTACAGTCCTGTATTTAAAAGCCTATGATAGATTATTTTATATACAGTAGGGCCCCACTTTACAGCATTTTGCCTTATGGCATTCCGCTAATATGGACATTTCAAATTATGATCAATACTCGCTATACGGGTCCCCCACTTGACTTTCTAATGTGGTTACTGTGCCCCACCCGGTTTGTTTACATTCTCTGCGAGCTCCATGAGCACTGCCTCTCTCCATTATGTCTGGAAACTTTCCAAAATTTCAAGTGTTTTAAAGTTATTTCATTTTTTATAGATGTATACTCTGATAATTATACTTAGGTGTACATGTACCGAAGTAAGCTTACACACTGTGCTGGCATGCAGGTACACATTAAAATCAGTAAGATTTTCTTATTCTTCTTGAGGACACCATATTAAAAATGTTAGATAGGAGTGAATGAAGATGAATGGTATTTGGGACCTGACGAGCTGTTGGAGCAGGATTTTCCTTAATTGTCCTGCTAAGTAAGAGATGTACTGTCTCTTATAAAAATACACGTTGCAACACCCCTGCA